>NC_143392.1:5049329-5366158 GCF_980474605.1 Leiobunum rupestre | reverse complement strand
TGGCTTGCGGATTTTGCTTCCTATCTGCCCCAAAACATTTGAAAATTTTAAAGCAGCTATGGAATTTGGTATTTTAAATGGACAAGGTTTTGGTCAGCTTTAGGGCTTGGTTTTCTGACTAACAATGTAATGTACTCTATATTAGTCGAATAAATGTTTTCTTGCTATATATCCTATAAGGTATTAACGAGGTAACCGCCTACTTTTTGGGTGACATTAGCAGACGAATTTTAGCTTTTAACGCTTTTCGCCCGTAGAGATTGGAACTTCAGCAAGAAAATTGCATTAAAATATTTTTATTATTAAAAGTAGAGAATATAGGGTTGTAAACTTTTAGATTTGTAAATGGAAAACGAAATAATAACTTGTGGTAAACATAATTAAAATATTTTGGTAATCCTTTGCCAAGGCTTGTCATATTCAATTAGGGCCTAAACTACAGGCCACATAGGAGAAATATTCTTTTTTAAATTCGAATTAATTGTTTCCAGATAAATGGACTTTTCGAAATCCAACTTCACTAGCTGATGGCGAGTGGGAAAATGACCCTTTACAACAAAGGAACCAGGCTTTAGAATCTATTGCTAGAAACGTGTATGAAAATATATATGGGGTTAATATTGCTCTTGTCGGTTCTGTTATATCGAAGGATGATCAGCTAGCCCCGATGGTTACATAGGTTCTGATGAACTAATTGAAATAAAATGATTATTGAATAATGATTGAAATGTTTCAAAGACCACCAAAATGATATAGGGAATCTATATTCAAAATTTAAAATGTTATTTTCAATCAATATTTAATTGGAGTTTCAATTTACCATTTGATGCCTCCTGAAATTTGTGAATTTCAAGACAGGTTCCTTCAGTGGGATCACCACGCGTTGTGGATCATGACATTAGTCTTTTATGTTTTTCGTGAACCTCTCTAGCTCGAACTCCCGCACTCCTCTTCAAACATCGTCGGGAATAATATGTCTTATGATCGTGACCGGTCATGTCACCGAGTAAACGACTCAAATGGCGGATAATAATTATAATGCCTTGTTTGTCCATTTGATACCATAAAGAGATCACGTAACGCTTTCTACTACTAATATAGGCCTATAGGTGCCTAGCGTTGACATATACTACTATTATGCTACTAGATTATAATTATTCGTAACTTAGCACAGTATTCCAAAAGCCCGATTTTTTGGCCAAAATTCTAGAGAGAGTACCTATCATAAATAGTTTTACATGTTTCGTTTATTCAGAATACCTGGATTTGTCAAATGTACAAATTTTTTCATGCGACCCCTAGCGGCCAAGTTAGCTTCCTATTGCGTTTTTGACAATTTTGACCTTTACATTGGATAGGTTAAGCTATTCATATCATGTAGTATTTTTGGGATAGTGATGTCTCGTATATAAATAAAGATACGAAACGAAAACTATCTCAAAATGCACAAAATCAGTCATCTTTGACTGGCTCTAACTCCAAACGATGCTAGCCAATTTCGTAGATCTTTTCACTATGGGTAGATAAAAAGTCATATAATGTAATTACGGTGAAAATCGTTGCGATCTCTGTTAGTTCGGCAACCATTAACGTTTATCTATGTTAAAATAATTTCTTTAAAATAGCCCAAAGCTAGCCAAGATTTGGGCGGTTTTTGGGCTAAAAAAATTAAATGTTTAAAAAAAATCCGAAACTTAAATTTGCTCACAAAATGGTTTGTTTTAATTTTTAAGAATAGCAACCTATGTAAGAGACAACCTTGAACTTTGTACGCAAACGTTATAATCGTCTTTATTTTGAAATACTATTTTTAGTCTATATTATTGAAATTTTGATTCTGTTTTCATTTTTGCTTTGCTTGGTTTTCACAACCGTTGAAGTAGGCCTCCAAAAGCAGGTGATACGATTGTTTTCATTAAGGAATAAATTGTAGTTGATGGTCCACTAGGTCAACTCAGACACGGAAACTTACTAATATGACTGAATGCACTATTGAAAATAAACAGGTGCAGCTGGAATCGATTATCTCCATAAAGAAGTCTGATTTAGTCGATATATTTAAATCCGAAAAAATAATCAACGTGTGCGCCCAGAAAACACTTTGTTTGCTAGGAGACAACTTAAAAGGTAATTGTTCAACTGATGATTTTGAAATACTTAAAATATCTTTGCGAAAGGAAAAGTGCCGCTTTGAAAACAGAGTGTAATATATTATTTTTTTTTAAATTGTGGTGAAAGAAAATTAATTTTCTTCAAATGACTTGTATAGCAAAGGATCTATTTCACAACTTAAAACATCCACTACACTATTGAGATGAGTGAATATTTGTTTATATAATGTAATTTAACAGTGATGGAACAAATGATCCTCATAGCTACAAGACCGCAGAATTCATCATAGTTATTTTTATAACATGAAGTAGTTCCACAAATATGGAGGAATCGCAAATTTTAACTGGTAGCGAAAGACAAGATGACCATGATATTAATCAATGTGGTAGTGGAAATAAAGATGGAAATGGAGAAACAACAGCCACAGAATTATTGGAATGTATAATCAATTACGAGTAAGTTCTGAAGGCTTATAAATTAAGCAATAATAATTAATCAATTTGAGGAATTTGTCGGAAGATGAAGTCATGGAAACTACACCCAAAAATGTCACCCCAAAGTCAAGCAATACTAGTGAACCTTCTACAGAAATAATTGATGGGCTAGCAAAATAACCAGCCAATAAAAAAAAGGACACTGGATGAAATGGACCAGTCAATGAAAGAAATGATTGACAATACCAAAAATTGTTTTAATAATTTAGTGGTAAATCAAAAAGAAAAGGGCGAGGCATTTTACTACTTTTCGTCGTTAATGGAAAGATTCAAACACTTAAAATCTAACCATAGAAAAAGAATTTAGGAATGAAGTAGAATGTATGATGTACGAGTTTGAGGAGATTCAAGAATGATTAAATGTTTTTGGAAATAAAAGGTTTATTTGAAACTAGGCTCTCTTGCGTCCTCCATCGAACTTCAATAGTGTAGTCAACACTGTCTACAGTATCCGGAAATCTGGACTATTTTATTGATTTCCTCTGTAATCATGAAGTTATGGAGGCAGACAACAGCCTTTACTATATTGTCTATGTTTTCTGGCTTCCCCTTAATAGGTCGACGAAATATACGCCATCGTGCAGCTGCAATACCGAAATAATTTTCTACCACTCTCCTTGCTCGGCTTAAACGATAGTTATAAATTTTTTCTCTAGAGGTAAACCTTGTCCGGGGAAAGGCCTCATTAAGTTTTCCATTAGAGGAAATGCTTCATCACCAACAAAAAAGTGCGGAAATGAAATATTTGTATTGGGTAGAAACTGATCTCTGGGAAGAAGCAGAGTGCCATTTTTCAATTTGCGTCCAAACAAAGAGGAAGAAAATATGCAGCCGTTACTTTGACTTCCAAATGCTCCAATATCAACCATTATAAATCGATACTCGGGAGTCACACAATGCCATTAAAACAATGCTGTATGTTCCTTTATAATTATAATATTTAGATCCAGGTTTGGCTGGGCATTCGATCACAACATGTTTGCCGTCAAGAGCTCCTATGCAATGTGGCAGATTCCATTTTCTTTCAAAACCCTCATCTATTTTTAACCATTCGGGAATGTATTTAGGCATTTTTATGTAAATTGGCTCAAGAACTTTCCAAATTGCGGCATAAGTTTCACGGATGATATTGCTAACTGTAGATGTGGCTATGCGAAATCCAAACGAAAGGCTTATTTGCATATCACCACTTGCTTAATATCTTAAGTTGAAAATAGTGGCTTAGTATGGAAAGACTATAGTTCAAATTTTAGTGTTGCTGTAACGTTAGAGCAAGTCTTTCTTTTGGTTGAATTGCCGCTCTAAATCGTGTCTCCTTTTTGGGTTATAAGAGTTCCCACCAAATTAAGGAGCTTATAAAATTGGCCTGGTGACATATGGTTATCTTTGTCGTTAAACCTCGTTTCTCTAACCCCGTTTTTTTATACCCTTGTTGCCTTCTTTTCCTGTATATTTCTTTCACCCAAACCGATCGTTCATAACACATTTCTTTGAATCAATAGCTCACTATTATGATTAAATAAATCGTCAAATTTTAGTTTTTTTAAACACACAAATCGGTGTCGACCCAAGGCCTTAGACATAAGTATATGTATTTGTACCCCGCTGCTCCGCCTTAAGCACTACAGCGGCCACCTTAAACAACCAGCCCTGGACAAAAGTGCGCTTTGCGAAACAACGTTCGGCCAGTGAGACAGCCATTTTGACCGCCTCACACATAGCAAACAAACGCCCTCATCACGGCCCAACAAAAGGCGACACCATGGGCTGCCCGAGACCCACCCTCGCACAGCTGAGGACTAGAGTGGCTTCCTGTTCCACTGCAAACTACCCTCCTTAGTAGGTCACAGAATGACGAGTGTGGAACACCCATGAGGTTCCAGTGACCCAGCGCCCCGATCACATGACCTTGAGAGCCGGGTATGGAGCCCCCCACAGGCTCCAGTGACCCCATCACACCACTAGATAGGGACAGTGGGAACCAAGGCCTTAGGCACCAGCCCACAATAACTGATTTATGAAGGTGAAATAAGTAGAACGGCCACGTCAACGTGGGGACACACGTGGCGGAAGTATTCCGGCCACCCGTTGGGGGATTGGTGGTCTTCCTCACACGGCCATCCACAAACTCAGCCTACCAGACGCTTGGGATTACAGGAGTACGCCATTAGGCCTAGGCTTAAATCTCCACTATCAGACAAACTCGCTGCCAGAAAACCATATCGCCGACGTGGAACTTTCTGTCGGTGGTTTACCGCCTAGGAAAACCAGGCTTAAGGCTCGTGAGTAGCTCCCCGAATGAATTATCATTGATCTTGATGTCGTCCCGTATACCTTTTTTGTATTTACTGACATCAAGCGCCACAATTGTCACGAGACTGGCCACACCCGTGATCATTGTCCGAAATTCCACGTTGAAAGGGACCTAGCCGGTGTCAACATTTTACTACACGAAAGTCGTTGAAAATGCTATTGGTACCCCCGAGCCCAATACCCGCGCTCGTTTGTTTATTCAAAATTCTAATCCTGATATTGTTTGTTTCCAAGAAACTATTGTTAAAGGGAGTATTACCTTTCTCACAAGCCAGAGGTAAAAAATATAGGAGGAGTTTTGGGATAATGTATAGTATTTTCTACCGAGCTTGTTTATACCATGATATACATTTTCCAGCAAATTAACTTCCTAACTGGTGCGGATATTACCGATATACTTAAAACAATTTTATAACAACGTGGAAATACGTGTGAAATTGCACAGAGTTTAGTGCAGTCCCCTATACAAGTTTAACAACAGTGGATCATTCCGACCACTCAAGGTACGGCGATGAATGATGAAGCTCAAGTTCCTCCTCAGCCACCATCACCACCCCATCCTCCACCAGCCAATGAAGTACCAGATTGGTGCTTATGCATCAAATGCCGATATCAAGAGCAACCTATAGCGAGGGAGTGTCGCACACGATATAGGAAAGGGATGTTCTAGAAATATTAATTCGCGGTAGACAAGATCAGGTACAAGTTGATGAAGGTTTTACGAACAAAGTGTTTCGCCATGCATCAAATAAAAGATTTATTCACTGGCGTTGTGGTCGATTGGGCCAAGGTAACAGAGTTATCATTCCCGCATGTGTGGCGTGGGCAATAAGTGACGAATTTCCTTCAGCTAATGGAATTTACAGGGGATTTCAAGAATATGGCATATTGTAAATAAATAAACATTTTATCACAAATAGGAAAAATTAGTTGGTTTGTTAATCCTGATTTATTTTTACATTTCTTTACCATTAAATTTACTAATATGCTTTTCAATTAGCTCAATCTTTCTGGGGCATTCAGTAGGTGCAATGTTTGGATTGATACTTCTTGGGTTAACTTCTATCCTGTTGCAGATAGTTAATGAATCTTTTCCTTATTCTTCGCAAATCAAATCAAATAAATTTATCATAAATCTATGATACTTGAATTCTTTCAATTTCCTAGCACACCACTGATAGCTAACGTGTGAGTAGCGTCGTTCATACCTAAATAATAATCGGTTTTAAATTTATTTACCTATAAGAATGTTGGATATTATATCACCCGTTGTTTTATTCTTTCGAGGAGGTCGATACACATTTTCATTGTGGTCAAGAGCTGCTAGTATGACTCGGCAGATATAGCCTTCCCATCTAAAGTGTTATGCAAATTAAACTCTGTTATAATGAAAACCGTATAATTCTATATGTTCCGGAGGGTGCCTGTGTTTCCCAGTCACGCAACTCTTCCCACTATAAGTAACATAATAGGGATAAGTTGGACATGAGCATAGCCTAGTATTTTAATGCTAATTTTCAATTGAAACTTTTTCATTCACTGACACCCTCGCCCAATTCCAACTGCTGAGTAGTATACATGTATTAGCATCCTCGGTGAATGAAGTTTATATAGATTTTAAGTCAATCATACAGTACGCTAACCCTAAATCTTTCTTATCCACTTGCAAATAAGGCAGAAAATAGATATTACGGCTTGGTCACATATTTTAGACACTAGAGGGCATTGTGCGGATATATGCCATGATTGGGCAATAACACTAATAAGCAATTTAGTGGTAATAAAGGTTAAAATATTTTTGGCCCATGGTTTGTTATAATAAAATATTTTATTTTAGTGGTAATGTTTGCTTATCTTCATACTTCTCATTATTATGTTACTTAGGGTATCAGGTAAGACTTCTAGTATAGACCACAGAACATTACCCAAATGTATTTCGTTTCAATGCATATTTTAATATGAGGCTGTGAAAATTATCTAGAGCACCAGTATGTCTGAAATTGCAATTATAGTACAAAACCAGAAAAATAAAAGCTTTTATTTATATATTTTACTAGCGCCTAAAGTTGGAGAAATAGTTGAAACTCTTTAGAAAATCTTTATCTAATATGACAGTCCTCAATGCCTCAAATGGTAGTGACCCTTTCTTAAGCCATTCCTTATCGCCATTAGGGACTGTTAAATTTTCGTGGTGCCTGCAACGACCAGTTGACCACTCGTGTATCAATTGAATGTGGTGCAAAACAGTTCTGAACATGAGCTGAAAATAACCTTCAGGATTAGAAAGTGGAATTTAGGAAAATCATAATTTTTACCCATTCGCATTTTATTTGGATCCTTTTCACAGTGTTGAGAACAAAACCAAAAATGATCAGCGATGGCTTTTACCCACTGTAAGAGAGGTCTTGTTTCTTTTCTTCCTCCTGCCTGAAATGAGTTTAAAATAAATTTCTTCATAAAGATAATAACAAGGGGTAATAAACAATACTTGGGGTTCAAATTAGGGGACCGTTCAGTAACGCTCATCTAATACATCAATGAGTAATTGATGCCGTCATTTTCCTACTGTACGCCTTTTTACGTTTACGGTTACGACTCCACAATGAACATTGGATGCTTATCAAAAACACCTGCTTTTTGTACCCCAGAGGAGACAAAAATCCAAATGTCTTGTTGGTGCTTGATGTGTGGGTGTGTGTTTCCTATGTAATAAAGTGCAATGATTAATTTTGAAATTGAATGGCAAAGCTAAATATATTTACTCATTCGAGCTGCTATTGCCCTATGGCCATCAGTAACAATTTCAGATATTTTATTCCTTTTTTATAGTTTGGATATTATTTTCTCAAAACCAACTACCTCCATTTGGTTACTGTTACCAGCGGTATGTCGCTTATCAATAAATTGTATATCGACAATCTTGTTATTATCCAACACCATTCCGGTTACAGCGCAATACTGACTAGTGTGCCCGGGGCTGTCATTTCGACCGTCTACTTTTAAAGGCTTAGTGTGTTTAGCCAATATAGAAACCTACAACATTAAAAACACTCAGGCAAGAAGAAGATGCTGACGCCACCTGGCCGTCATAGTACGTTACAAAAGTGATATATCACATAGCAAAGCGCGGGAAATTGAAACTTATTTAATATAAGACTGCAGAGATGGTATTAAAAATTAGTTAATTTTATTGAATATATATGAAAATGATTTAAACATGCTTAAGTTTCATAATTTTTTTGGCTCCGGAGTCTTTTTTTGGTTTTTGGAGAGCAATTTTGTTCATCTTTCCCTTCTTTTCCTCTCTTTTTCTTCAAATATTTCTCTGTTTTTCAGTCTGATGTTATGGTGGATTCGCAGTCTTATGTAAAGTTTTATTATTTTTTCTTCTGTGGATTCACACATTTCAGGGAATTTTATGTTTGTTAATTCTTTCGCTAGTTTCCTTGCTAATCCCGTGGTACCAGAAAAAGTGGGGAACTTTTCTTTAAATATCAACTCCATTTGTTCAACAGCTTCATAAAAAAGAGTTGAAATTAAATTTAACCGCCCTACGTTGCTACCTTCTACCGAACGATGAGCCTTCAAAACAGTGAGGGTTTCTCTGGTGTGTGTCACCTTTTAGAATGACAGCTTTACAAGCTCCACACTCATCACGCTTTAAAACTTTCCTTGCAAGAAATCCTCCAATGTAAGCTATAACCTTGGAATTTTTGGTGTCTTCAGCACCAGGAATGAAGGCGTCGCTGATACTCTTCATTCGGAGAAAAAAATGGTAATGGGTCTTCCGGTATTGGCTTATTCCTGTTAGATGGTACGTTGCTTCAGAGATCTACTAAAAACTAGTCAGTATTCGGGTACTTGTAACAATGAAGAGGCCATTATTTTTCGCAATTGCAAGCGAAATAATTGAGGTGTTGGGTTGTCAGAGCAGCCACCAAGTCTTCGAAATTTTCCAAAAGTGTTTTCTAGGACATCTTGACTAAATCTAGATGTTAGTATAAAATCTATTTTCTTATTTTCCAAAAGTTCTTCGGTAAGCTGTATGACACACGAAATAGAAGTTTTCCATCCTTGAATCACTGGTGGCTGCCTGTCACAATCAAACTGAAGCCCCTCCAGCCATAACAATTTTTCTTTAAGAAATTTAATGTGATTGGAATTTTTTCTGATTGCGCTTCCGTACTCTTTAGCGTCATATTTTCTTGATGAATTCATGCAGTCAAAAAATTTTTCGAATTCACTTAGGAAGTTGGCTGTTTCTTGGGCTTCAGGGCGTATTTTATTTTTCAAAATGAAGAAAGTAATTCCCATAGCAACGCTATGACTAATCACTTGTGTGGCCAATTTAACTTCCATTTTGGAAAAGGGTGTCAAATTTAGGTGTCTCGATGTCAACTTTGGCACAATTTTTAGCTGTTCTTTCGAATCAAGATAAAATAAGTTAAGTTAGAAGAAACCACCTATGGACTGTGAGAAGGATGATAAAATACGCGAAAAAGTAGATTAGTCCATAATTAAAAGGGAAAATATAGCTAAATCCTAAACATATTTGAAAAAATTAAAAAACTTACTACTAACTCGTACCCAATAGGTCTTCGAGCTAAAAACGCGAAACTCGGATCAAATAGATCTTCGAGTAATAAACTAAATTAAAATTAAATTTCATCTTTCGGGAAGTTGAAAAAAATATACCTTTCGCGATTTTGCTCTGAGAATTAGAACAATTTAAAAATCAACAACCTGAACCACCGTAATAACGGCGATTTGATTTTTGACTATCATCGGCCATTACGAGAAAAGTTTCAGTAGCCGGGTCCGCGCGCCGCGATATTTATTTTAGTAACGTATGACAGGCAGAGGCGCTACAGTCAGCAGGCAACCAGGCACTTTACATATAAACGGCTGAGTTATACTTTTGAAATGAAAAGTTTTGGTTTGATTATTGTGTAGTTGAATTTAGACAACGGACATACAAAGGCTGACTGTTGGGGATCGCAAATGTCTTAAGAAATAATTTAGCCCAGGGCCCCAAAAGGTCTTAAGACAGGCCTGCAATCATGGTTTAGTTAAGCCAATCTAGCCTTTCACTATAGTATCAGGTAACCTTTTATCTCAGAAAAACTTACTTGTTCATTATCCCAATATCGGACAATTGGTGCAATACACTTTTCTCTAACCCATTTCTGAAAGGTTTTTCGACTGAAATACTTGATTTCCAAAACTTTAAATAAGCACTGTATCTACGTTTTAATTAAAAGTAAAAATTCCGATTTTCCATTAAGAAAATGCATAAGTAATATAATAAGTATGACACTGCCCATTATTATTCAATTAACCTTAACTTTTCTCAATGAGTCAATTCTATTTCGTAGCACACAAATTTAGCAGAAAATGGATATTCCGGGGAAGTGTCAAGTATTTTAGACACTAGGTGACTCCGTGCTGAATGAAACCATGATAGCATAATAAATCAGTTATGTGGTAATGTTTGCAATTGTGATACGTACAGTTATGTTACTTATGGTAAATGCAATAATAAAATACTTTAGCGTATGAATTTCCAGAAACGAGTATAGCCGCACTCATACTAGGATTATTTGACCAAGCTCCTTCATGACCATACGACATTGACAATCAGCGCTCTGCTTGTGCAATTAACCTTAACAGTACCCGTACATCTCTTTTCCTTACAATTCCCTGATTTTGTTTCATTAAAAAGATACGAAATGCCTTTCATCAAAACTAAACATGAATCATTAGTATCTGGTTGAACATTATCGTAATTGTCACCATCTGACTCCGAGCAGAGATCGGCGGACTCTGGGCTCTAAAGAGTCCGAGAGCTATTTTTGAGTGCGAGCTCCACTCTTCCGGAGAAAAGAGAGAAGAGTGCGAGCACGAGCTCAGCCACTAAGAATAAAAGAGAAAAACGCGAGCGTTAAATCAGCCTCTGAGATAAAAGAGAAGAGCTTCAGCGCCGCCCTTAGAGAGCGAAATTTAAAACAATTGATTCCCGCCTTTCTTCACGAATCCCATCACGTGGTGCTTTTTCTGAATGTGAATTTCCCAGAATCTATCGGCCTCTGAGAGAGGGCGCTTCTCATTACGAGCAGACTACGAGCTCTAGCTCTTCCTCTTAAAAGAGCGCGAGCGCGGGCTACCCCTCTTGTACTAAAAGAGATGAGCGCGAGCGTGGGCTAGAAATACTCATTGTGAAAGAGAAGAGCGCGAGCTCGGAAATTTGGTTTTTGCCTATCTCTGACTCCGAGTCGTTATTAGTCTCATCATCAAATTTTATCTTTTTATTGACAGGGGTACTACCTGCTGTAGCCCTAAAACAAGTTAAAAACATTTGATAAGCTCTTTAAAAACTTATTAGTAAAATTGACATTCTGAACTTCGTTCCGGGTTTGTACTGGCGTGCCCCTTCTTACGTCCCGATGGTATTTCAATTCCATGGGAGCTTTATTAAAACATCTAACCTGTGTTTTTTAAATATAACTAGTTTTAACTATCCTAGTACGAGGGGTTAATCGATGAGACAGTGTAATCTCCATTGGTGAAGATGGCACCAATGATGGAGTAGCATTTTAAGGTCTCTACACCTTGTAAAAGTAAAAAAACCTCATAAGTTCATGGAAAAGTTACCTGTCCCTTTAATAATTAACGCTACTTACCGAGGAGTACTAGGTGTTAATGTTGGAGTAAAAGCAATTGGTGTTGATGACACCAATTCTTTTGGTAACGAAGCATTTGTAAGGTCTATACGTTTCCTAAAAGTTAATAATAATGTACTATACTTTTATTCTGGGTGTATAATAATTACAGTTACTTACCTAGTGCATGGTGTTAATGCTTGCGAAGATGACACTATTGTTCTAGATGTTGAGGGTGACAGAAATGTTTCTGAAGATATATCACCTACAGGTTCTATAAAGTCATTCATTAACTTGACAAGTTTCACTAGTATTATCTAAGGTTTCCAATTCAGGCTTATAACAAAAATTACAGCCTTTGTGGAAATCCAAAAGATGTTCGATGAAAAAGGAATTCACTGGACATTTGGTTGAAAATAAATTTGGTAGGCGACAAGGCCTAATAGAACTTTCTTCTTTGACCCATTACTTTTTCTGCAACTCAAATTCCTCAAAAGCGGACAATAAATATACGCGAGACTGACCACATAATTTCCCTGATTTTTGTTTATTTTGTCTTTTAACATCGGTATTTGGAAGATTTTTTAAAGTTCTTTTCCAATTTCTAACGCCAAGACACGACTACATGATTCTACACTTTGTAACACTAGTACTCGGGCGCGGTGCGCAGACGATCTCGTAAATATTTAAGGTGGAAAAACAGGGTTTGAGCGGTGACACGAGTGGCGGGAATAGTAGAGATTCTACGAGGTATTCGACGGTAGCGATTCCAGTGGATATTTCTGTAAGCTTATCGCACCCTACCAAATCCGTAGCGATATAATCCCTTTAAAACGGATTTTGGGGCATCATAGCTCTGGAAACACTGGTCGTATTCTTTCGAACACGCTTTTGCTACTAAAACTGGTTCCGGTATTTCCATCGGTGTGAAGCCCAAATTTATCCCTTTTATTCGTGAAGTCAAAATTCATTTAAAGCAAGTGGCGGCTCTAGTGTGGTTGCGTTTTGGCTTAATAGATGTCGCCAGCGTGAAAAACAAACAAGTCTGTTAAGTATCAAAATAGGACTAGAGGCGTCAACCAAAAAGGTAAATTTTTGGCTTATCTTAATCACATGGTCAACAAGACAAAATATTTTGCGGACTAAATGTTTATTTATATTTCAGTGTATTTTTACCATATAATAAAGGTTGAGTTAGTCTCTCGGTTATACTGTCTATATCTCTCCATATTAAAGTAAACAAACTTTGTTTTGAGAACTACCAAATAGGCTTAGCTTGTAAGTAGCACATAAAAGAATTAAAGAAGGATAGGTAAAAGTATAATATGATATATTATTTGTTGCAACTGTTTATTACTTGTAAACATTTGAAACATGTTTTTAGGAGAGAAACATGGTTTAAAGTTGGGAAATGAAGCCCCTAAGGCTTTCCAAACAGAAAGGACGACTCGAATGTCAGTAGACGTGCAACCTACTGAAAGAAACGCCTACATACAAGCTACTGTTGAAACTAGAGATACTGGTTGTCATCCTGGGCCAGAAAGATACCCTCCTTCAACTTCTGGTAAAGAGAGAGCAACAGTTCAAACTGATTCAACTAATGATCAGAAAAAATCGCAATTACATTTCCATGTCCAGCCAAGCTCCGTTACAGCTGTCAAGCAATTAAGAACTTTTGAAAAGCCACGACCAACAAGTGAGTGCACTTTCTCCTCAGTTTTACAAATTTCTATTCATTTATATATTTTGTAGGACCAGTCTCTCATTTAACATATGGCATGGCGGTGGATTCTCCATTAACAACTCCAGAAAAATGGCTAAAACAACCCTGTATAACATCAAGGCCAACAACCATGCATTTACATTTTTAAGTCACCTTTTCTTATATCTCATTAACGATAGTTTGGAAACTATGGATGAAACTTTTGATAGCAGTGGGAATGAAATGGAAGACTCAACAACTTTGAAAGATGAAAACATAGGATGGCTAGTAACGAAGAAAATGAACTGGCAGGAGGTTTTTAAAACATTGAGTACGTTATCTTTGATTTAAATTATAAATAGGTGTCTACGTCACTGGATATAACTATTAAAAGTATAGCGAGCGCACGCTTCAGTCACGACAGACATCGGGATTTGACGAGCGCGTGCAAAACGCTCGCATAGTGCTTGTGACGCACTAAAAACATTTTGGTGTCATTTTTGAATATTTGTTTTGATATAATTTAGAACTGACGAAGATGATCAGTTAAACTTTTCACATACGTTTACCGAAGAAGATCCATCTTTTGAAGCAGTAAGAAAATAAAATTAAAATTGAGTAATATACGTAACTTAATTTGCATTTTTTTTAAGAGGAGGATGAAGAACATGAGGATATTAAAGAAATTGATTCTGAATTTAGTTCTTTGATTATAGAGCCTGTTGAAAAGGTATGTTTACGACTAAGTTTTCGTAGGTGTATTTCATTTTGTCAAACTCCTTCAGAACAAATAAGCTACTCGGTGAATGATTCAATGCCATTAGTTCATTATCCAATATTGCTCAATTTAGTGAAAAGGGCGTATAGTGAAAAATGCCCTTTCGGTTTACAGTAGTAAATTAATTGGTACTGCCGTTATGATACATTTTTCTGGCAGTGATGGAAAGTGTCATAAAAAAGTGACCCTTTTATTATTTCATTTTTAATCTAAAATAATAGATGTAGGAATTTTTTTTTTTTAAATATCCAGGGATCTTGGGCAAGTCAGCCCACATTTCGAGGCGTATATTCTGGAAACCTAACAGTTGCTGTTGCATTCCTTTGTCATAAAATATGTATGGGAAAGTTGCATTACTAATGAGGCATGCCAAAATCTACTTCTTTGGAAAATACACTTATTACAAGTAAGCTTTTTCTAATTGTTTTATAACAAGTATGACAATTGAATTATTTGGCTTATACAAATCGTTGTAGTTCATTCTGCGTGACTGAACTTTAATTTAATGGATATTGCAAGAGTAAATTGTCATTCTTGAAAATAGGTCACACTTATGAAAGTACTATAATATGGGATATTATTTTAAAAACGTCTCATAAAAGCGTAACTGTTCCCTGGCTCGCATGTACTTAGTTTTTCAAACTTATTTATTATAACTCTTTAAAACCCTTCACCCTAGATATATTCCCATTTGGTACCATTTGCATGCAGGGTGTATCGACTAATAAATCTCTGGGAAGGGATTTTAGGAACTTCTAGCTGTAAAAGTAATGTTTTTTAACAGTCTCTGGGCTCTTAATACTACCCAATTTGATCCAAGGGGTATTAAACCCCCATAATGCGGTGGGGTGGTGGGGTGGTTAGCAATCTTGCCTCGCAGCGAGAGGAGCTGGGTTCGATCCCAGCTTGTGACACTGGGTAAAAAATTTAGAACCACTCCTTCTAGGTAGAGTTTGCAAGTTCTTTCCCCACTGGTTAAAGAGGTTTTTCCCCTAGATCTTCAGTTTCCCCTTTCCATCAAAAACTTGCTGAGGTTAAGGCTAATAATTAGTGTCGGGACGCTCATGATTAGCAGTGGTACAAGGGCTAGCCACCACCCTCCCACGCAGTTTAAAGGGACCATCTTGGAAATTAGCTATGAGCTGAAGAGGATATCCATTCTTAGGAGAAGCCTTAATTATCATTATTATTTATAAGGAAATCAGAAATTAATTTGGTAAAAGATTATATATAATATTTATTACATTATTGTAATAGTTATTAAATGTGGGAAAAGAGATACAAGAATGAGGTTTATGTATCAGAATGGGCAATTAAATCAATCTGGGTATATTCCGTTTGGGCTAGGGAATCGTGGCCTAATTCGAAGAACACAGCATGCCGGTATAGTCCGTGAGCCAGACAAAAATTTGGTACCAACTCGAGGGACCAGAAAATTTTATAATTTCTAGTTAGGGGGTCACGTGTTCATGCCGAAAACACTTGATAGACATCTGGATCGCCCAGCTATCCAAGATGGCGGCGCGCGCCTTTCTATTAACGGCCATAACATTTGATCTACTCATCCGATTGCGACCAACTCAACGTTATAAAATAGGTATTTGTATTCTTAATATATTAGATCCTATGAGTTAATTTCGTAAAACTAACGGTTCACCTTAAAATACAAAATATCTCCTTTAAGTAATTAAACGTATCGCAGCTTAAGCAACTTCATTGCGCTAAAAATAATGTTTAATTTTTTTGGTTTCAAATACATGTAAGACTAGACTCCTAGCTTTCATTTGATGTAAATTGTGACCGCCTACTATGTATACTTACCTACTTATGCGCAATATTAAGACAGGGGGCGATTTACTTATTATTGTTATTTATGCGCGAGACAACGAAAGTATAGAGCTTTCGTGCCGAGTCATTGTTTTTGGTAGAAATAAAACGTTTATATTCGATACACAGCCATGCTCTTTGCCCTCAACCCCGGACGGGATAATTTTTTGGTGTCCATTATCACTTGTATAATAGTACGTAGTCCGTTTGGGCCTGGGCTGGGGTATTTCTACTTTTGTTTAAAAAAGTTATATTTTTCCGAGCTGGTCGAGGAAGCTCAGTGCTCTAAAAACTAAGCTAGGTTATTTAAATGAAACATGTCGGGAAAAACGAACTCCAGAAAAGAGTTAGGTGTTTGTGTTTTATGTGAGAAAAAGAGTCCCTTGAACGAGCTTATAAAAACAAAAGATGTAGAGTCTTGGATTGCATTGTACAAAGCTGCCGAAATTAGAAAGTTCCAACCAATTTTGGACATACACGTATCTAATGAAGCGACATCGAGTGTCCCAGATATTTTCTACCACAGAAACTGCAGGTCAACTTTTACATTAAAAAAATCTCTCAAGGAACTAGAAGAGAAGCAAGTGGAACCTGCAGCGGGTGAGCAAAGTGATTGTGTAAATCTTGATCCACGTCGGTCCACGCGAAATGCCCCGTCCGAGTCAAGGGTGTATGAAAAACTCTGTATAAATATAAACCTGGAACCAATACCCGCGAACCACTTTGAAATCTCTCGAACTGAGATCGGATAAAAAGGTCCGCGAAATTGCAATTGAACGAAGTGATTCAAGAATGATAGCTATAACGTCAAGAGATTTAATCGCTGCGGAAGCTCACTACCATAAATCTTGTTACAAGGATTACACTCGTGAAAAGTCATTTGCAAGTCAGCAAAGTGAAGTAGGGAAGTTGTCTACAGTTGAACCATATAAACTGGCAGAAATATCAGCTTTAAACCAACTTTTTCAATACTTAAGAGATAATTTAATTTCGAAATCATCATTTACTTCAATGATAGATCTTACAGCGAAGTTAGTTAATCTAATGAGCAACGAAGGTGTACCAGAAAACCAAATACTGAACTCAACTAAAAAACATTTGAGAAGAAATCTTGAAACCGAATTCGGTGAGTCCATTGTCTTTTTTATTGTGGATAACAGATCCTATGTCAGGTCTGATAATATGTCGCTAGATACGCTACTTCAGGATCACATTAGATTAAAACGCAAATTGATTCAGCTAAACGAAACACAAAATTCATCATCGTTTATTTGTCAAGCGGCAACCTTTTTGCGGCAAGACGTTAAAAAAAGCGTTTTTGAGCAAAATTGGCCACCTGACCCACGAGAGTTGGATTCAAACTATCTCGCGATACCCGAATCTTTAAGCCAGTTTTTCTTTCTACAAAGCTCTCTAGAATCATGTGGTCGCTATCCCAAGATGTTATATATGCTATTTTATTAGGTAAAGTCTTAACTCCTAAACATATTTTACTTCCCTGGGCCATCAAAACCCTTACTGTAAATGTAGAGCTAATAAAAATTATGAATAGCTTAGGTCATTCCATATCCTATTCGAAACTTGAGGAAATTGATACTGCTCTATGTATCGAGAAGTTAGAGAGCGTCGCTACCGATTGCGTTCCACTACCCTCCAACGTCCACCCAACTGTGATGGCCTTCGGTAATATTGACCGCCAAGAAGAAGTCCTAAGTGGTGCTGGAACCTCACATAGAGTTAACGGGATAATTGTTCAGAATGTGTCCCATTCGTGTTTACCACCAAGAAACTCTTCGGTAATCAGTAAGAAAGAAAAAAGAAGAACAATAAAAGTTGCAGAAAAATTACTTGATGTCTACGTAATTGGTAAAAAGCAAAGTCCACCAGCGATTGTACCGAAGAACATTTTCGAGCACACAATTACACATGTACAAAATTCTCGAGTCCAGGATTTACTTTGGATATTTTCTAGAAACCACTGTTCTGAAAAACAAACAGTATGTTCTTGGACAGGATTCAACATTCTTACAAAAATGAACGGAACAAGTCCTATTGCAGACACAGTAGGATATTTATCAACTATAAACGCGCCAGCGACTGAAATGTCCACAGTACAAGAAATTATAAAGCAGTGTTTAAAAATTAAGGACTCCCTGAATCTTGAAAATATTGCTAAGGCAGCTGAAATTGTATGGAGTAACCAAGAATATTTTAAAAATGTGGTGATAATGATGGGAAATTTCCACATAATCTGTAATTTTCTGTCAAATTTTGGTAAAATGTTTGGGGACTCGGGTCTGCGTGACTTAGCTGTGGAATCTGGGGTGATCGCTGAAGGATCTATTAACAAAGTTCTTGAAGGTAAACATTATAACAGGGCCGTTCGCTTACACAAATTGACTTACGAAGCACTGATGCGTTTGGTTTGGAAAGGCTTCGAAACTTGGATCGAATTGGAACACAACGAAAATGTTTTAGCAGAAGCTAAAACTTCTATTTCAGATATTTGTGAGAACGCAAACAGGGATACGTACATTTCAGCTCTGGAAAACGAATCTTGCAAGCTTATACTGAACAAACTCGAGAAGTATATGAATCTGTTGCGCCAAGAGCGTGGCCCTCTCTCGCAATACTGGATGACGTACATTGACATGGTCGATACGTTGCTTAGACTGATTCGAGCCGACCGTGAAGGCAATTGGTACCTCCATTTAGCAGCTATTCGTGATATTATTCCGTGGGCTTTTGCTCTGGACAAAATAAACTACGCGAGGTATTTACCGATCTACTACGCCCAAATGACCCAAATTGAAAATACAGCACCTGATTTGCACGAACATTTTCTACGTGGTGGTTTTTCCGTACAACTTCGCGACAAAAATCCGTTCGGTAGGATTGCAGTTGATCAAACGACTGAGGAAACCGTCAACAAAGATACCCAGACAGCAGGTGGGACACGAGGTTTCAGTCTCAAACCAGGGACGGTTTCGAAATATTACCTTAGCCAAGATCTTTTGAATGCTTATCACAAAGGAGAAGCTGCCTATAAAAGCTTTCAAGAAAATCGAATCCAGCATGGTAAGGGTTTTCATGAACCCATTAAAAAACTTCAACTGAAAACATTTTCATCTACGAAACCTCGATCAATGAAAGTTAAAAACAAGGAAATTATTTTAAAATCGGATCAAAGGCTCTTCGCCAATATGGTTTTAGTATCAGAAAACCGCAAATTAGATATGCAAGAGGTCCTATACCTTGGACGCTCGCGAACGCGGATGGATCACATCTTTCGCGAAGTTTCTCGAAAATAAAGTGGCTCCGACTAGAAGTATTAGCGGGTCCAGAGCTACTTTAATCGATGCAATGGCAATTATTCAAAGACTACACGGAGAAAACCTTACTTTTGAGGAACTTTCACTCCAAATATTTCAGCAGATGCTAAGTGTTGGTGGAGACAGTGATCGAATCGATGTAGTGTTTGATGTTTACAAGAAAGTATCAATAAAATCTGCCGAACGCGTAAATCGAGGCTCTAACGAAGGAGTGGTTTTTCATGACATAAGACCAGGCCACAAAATTCGAAATTGGAGACGACTTTTAACATGCGCCGAAAGCAAGTCTAATCTTATAACTTTCCTGGAAAAAAATTGGAAAACTCAAGATATAAGAGATAGACTTTTAACGAAGACCATGATCGTGTCGTGCAATGGTAAATGCACGAAACTGAAGAAAGACAGCTGCGAAGACCTTCAAGAACTAGAGTCAAGCCAAGAAGAGGCCGATACAAGGTTAATTTTACACGCAAAACACGCGGAAAAAGAATACCCGACAATAATAATTGCCGCTGACGACACTGACGTTCTTATTTTGTGCATAGTTTTCAGTTCTAAAATTTCAAGTAACATTTTCGTAAGACGAGGAACAAAAGATAAAATAAGAATCGTTGACGTATCAAAACTAGCTGCAGCTTTGGGGTCAGGTATATGTAATGCGCTTATTGGACTTCATTGTTGGACAGGCTGCGACTCTGTAAGCGCCCTCGCGGGACAAGGTAAGCTCAAAGCGTTTAAGTGCATTTTGCAAGACACTAGTATCCGGGAAGCCGTCTCGGATCTCGGTTCGGAATGGGAACTCTCTGATAGAACATTTTCATCATTTCAAGCGTTAACATGCCAAATTTATTGCGCTAAAACAAAATTCGTTGATGTGAACGCTTTACGCTATCAAATGTTCCGCGCGAAGAAAGGAAACATTGAATCTGGACAGTTACCGCCTTGCAAAGACACCCTAAGACAGCATACCTTACGAGCAAATTATCAAACTGCTATTTGGAAGAGAAGTTTAGTTAGCTCTCCAGATATACCAGATCCGACAGAAAAACACGGATGGAAATTGAACGATAAGGGTCAACTCGATATCCTTTGGATGACCGGACTTCCTGCCCCTGATGTTGTACTAAGCCTAATGTACAGAGTTTGTCGTCCATTAAACTGCACTTGTATTTTAAATAAAATGAAATGCACAGCTGCGTGCAAACTCCAAGAATGTACAAATATTGATGTAGAGGAAAACATTTATACTCCATTTGAAGACACTAACGAAAGTGATAGCGAATAAAATGTGAAGTAATAAAGTGACTTTTTTAACATTAACTTCAATTGAGTATTAATCTTTACTAAAAACATCAGTGTGGTAGGTAGGATCTTAGATCGTATGAGCACACAATCGAATAACAAATAAATTTAGAAATAAACAATATTGTTACGATTGGGCGGGGGAATAGGTACGTGACCCCTTAGTAACGCCATCGTATCATTTGTATTTTTCTAAACACATTATTTTTTATTAATAGAGATGGGTAAGTGGGTTATTGTTATTTTTCGTATAGACATATCACGAATTGAGTCAAAAATCGAAATCGCCCCCTATCTTAATATTGCGCATAAGTAGGTAAGTATACATAGTAGACGGTCAAAGTGTACATCAAATGAAAGCTAGGAGTCTAGTCTTACATTTATTTGACACCAAAAAAATTAAACATTATTTTTAGCGTAATGAAGTTGCTTAAGCTGCGATACGTTTAATTACTTAAAGGAGATATTTTGTATTTTAAGGTGAACCGTTAGTTTTACGAAATTAACTCATAGGATCTAATATATTAAGAATACAAATACCTATTTTATAACGTTGAGTTGATCGCAATCGGATGAGTTAATAGAAAGGCACGCGCCGCCATCTTGGATTGGCCGCCATCTTGGATAGCTGGGCGATCCAGAAGTCTATCAAGTGTTTTCGGCATGCACACGTGACCCCCTACCTAGAAATTATAAAATATTCTGGTCCCTCGAGTTGGTACCAAAAAGTTAATTTTCAGCGTCTGGCTCACGGACTAGTAGTACCAATCGATTCCCTATAACCATAAGACAAGGTTTGAATATGCCGCAAATCTCAGTCTATCATTTGAAATGTTTAGCATATTTTGATCTAGAATGAGTTCATTCGCATATTTAAAACGAGAACAAATGGCTCGAGACACACAATGCGGAGCTCCTCAGTGTTTGTGATGCATTCCACACTGCCGCAGCAACGGTCTTCTAGGTCTGTAGGCATTGATTGGCAATGCCTACAAATAAAAAAAGGTAGATGCGGATCATTAAATGGGTTTTGGTTTTCCGGTTAAGGATGTTCCACTACTTGACATTTAAATTCATATCCGCCATTTCAGATGTCATACTTTCTGAAATGGCTTCGTTTGCAAGAAGGCTACTTTACGGGACGATTTTAGCCAATTGCATTAAGAGATGATCTTTGGCAGTCGCTAACATTTTTTTAATGGTATTCTAGAAAAATTAACACTTGTTGTTGACTTTTTTTACCACTTAAATTTGAAAAATTTACTTTCATCTCCACTTCCCTTTCGTCCCAGCCTGGGTTTTTTAATGAGGCATAATTTTCATCCACTTGGCCTCGCTAATAGCTCTGTTGCCTGATAAGTTGCGATCTCGACCTCGCTGTTTTTATAAATTGGTTGTGCCACACTTTTTCTGGCTCCACTAGGTCTACCCCTTTATTTAAGAGTGGGTTTCTCCTCAGGTCCCATTGTCCACACCCATTCCACCCAACCCTCTCAGGTGGGACAATTTCATCAACTTCGATAAACTTGATTTCAACGAAAACGAAGAAATTTCCTTGGATGCTGAAGTGGTAGCAGCTTTGGATGGTGCAGTGACCTGCTCACGCTACACCCCCCCCCCGAAGCTGTTATTGAGACGCAAGGTCTCCTGAATGAAATTAGAGAACGTCTCATTGAATATCTAGAACGCCGTTTACGTAAAAACGGAATCAAATGGTGCATCGGTATCCGGGCTTCTTTTACGCGTGATATAGCGGACGGACAAACTCTGGAAGTGTACCTGTTTTTCAGAAGCAGGACTTTCACATCCTTATCAGCTGAGGAATTACCTAATCAAATCATCGAAGGTGAGAAGCAAATCACGAAAGTGATGGAAGATTACGAGGAGATGGGATCAGAGTTCAAGATCCAGAATATAGTTTTTCAGGTATATAAAATTAAATATCTACCGTTAGTGACCGGTTCATATATAGAACTACTGGAAGAAATTAGAAGTACAAAAGGTGTGCTTAATGTCAGATCTGGAGATGGGAAGTGTTTTTTACATCATTTAATCCAAGCCGTGTAACGAATCACAAACGGTACGAGAATATGATAGACTGTTCCAAAAATTTCGTTCCCATTTGTTTTTAATTCGACGAAATTAAAGGTGTTTGAGAGGAAAAACAATTTGACCGTAAATACAGGGTCTTTTTTTTTGCTCGGAAAAGTTTTTTTTTTCAAAAACTATTTATAGTACCGATTTCAAATTTGGAAGGTCAATTCTCTATACCGGGGGACATCAGTTTGAGAAATTTGAGCGTTTTCGGTAATGTTTTTCACCAATTTTGAAAAATTATTTTTCGACCACTAGGTGCGAGATAAAAAATTTCTATTATAAAGTTGTAGGCCGTCATCGAAAACCCTTAAAAATTGTTCACTCGACGAAAACAACTTATTTATGAGTGAAAATTCGAGCTTGAAAAATTTACAAGTTGGTGAAGCCAAATTACGATTGTTTGAAACGATAATTGAAAAGGGAACAAGTCTAATACAAACGTAGTAGAGTTTTCACACTTGAAAAAATGTACACGTTTGGTTTTTAAATGCAGATATTTTATTCACATAAATTTTTACAAAACATTTTCAATAATATCACCATTGGCTGCAACACAGGTTTGTGCGCGGACAATTAAGTTCTCAAACGCTTTCTCTACCATTTCTGGTGTGACGTCTCGGCAAGCACTGATTATTCGTCTAATGAGTTCCTCCCTAGTTTCAATGGGCGTGGCGTATACCTTTGCTTTAACGAATCCCCAGAGAAAATAATCCAGCGGTGTTAGGTCAGGTGACCTTGCTGGCCAATGCACTGGACCAATTCTCCCTATCCACCTTTCAGGAAACTCGTTGTTGAGGTGCTCAGTTACTTGCCGGGAAAAATGCGGAGGGGCGCCATCTTGCTGAAACCACAACTGACGTCTTTCAGCCAATGGAAGGTCGTCGATTGCGTCACTCAGTTCGTTCTGTAGAAAATGTAAATACCTTTGGCCGTTGAGGTTCGTCGGCAGGAAAAAGGGACCAATCTAACGGTTTCCAACAAGTCCAACCCAAACATTGACCCGTTCAAATTGAACCTGGTGATGATATTCAAAACCCCAATGTGGGTTGATGTCAGACCAAAGATGGCTGTTTTGATGATTAAAGGGCCCATCTCTAGAAAATGACGCTTCGTCGGAGAACAAAACATGGCGCAAAAATTGTCTATCTTCTTGGACAGCATTTAGTAACCAGTTGCTAAATTCATAACGTCTTTGATGGTCTCCGTCAATTAGTCCTTGGTGGAGCGTAGCTCTGTATGGGTGATAGCGATTCTTACGAAGAATTTTCCACACACGATTTGCAGAACAACCCAAATCAGCAGCGGCGTTAGCGTAACTGTGACGAGGATATGCCACAAAGTACGCGAGTACATTATTCTCGAAGTCTAAATCCGGTTGACCCAATCCGCGAAACCTAGGTTGCAAGTTACCAAATTGATTGAAATCGTGAATTGCTCGTCTTACTGTATTTACAGATGGTGCTCCATTTGGATGTCTTTCTGCGAAGATTTCAGTCACTCTTCTAAGGTTTTGCGCTGCTTCTCCATAGTAAATGGCAACTATCTCGGTACGCTCAGCTACTGAATAACGAGGCATTGTTCGAAATATTATCAAACACTGATAATAATCTCCCAAAGTTTTCCTTTAAATACCCAATGCATGTTTAGGATTGACCTATAGCCTCGTGTTTTTTAAATCCGGTCGTTTTTTTAACCAAAGTTTCAACTGGATTTGGTAATTCGGTTTCAATTATCGTTTCAAACAATCGTTATTTGGCTTCACCAACTTGTAAATTTTTCAAGCTCGAATTTTCACTGATAAATAAATTGTTTTTCGTCGAGTGAACAATTTTTAAGGGTTTTCGATGACGGCCTACAACTTTATAATGGAAATTTTTTATCTCGCACCTAGTGGTCGAAAAATAATTTTTCAAAATTGGTGAAAAACATTACCGAAAACGCTCAAATTTCTCAAACTGATGTCCCCCGGTATAGAGAATTGACCTTCCAAATTTGAAATCGGTACTATAAATAGGTTTTGAAAAAAAAAGACCCTGTATATTTGCGTATGAAGATGACGTATTCCCTCGCAATATAAGCGACTTTAAAGTGCTTGAAGAACGACGTATTAATCTTTTGTTTATCACGAACGGTAAGAATCACCGTTTTTGTTTAATTAAAAGCATGAGCAAACTTGTATCAAAATTTACCAATCACAAGGGTCAGTCGTTCTACTGTCATTATTTTCTACATAGATTTAATGGTGTTAACGCCAAGTATAACCATCAAAATAATGAAACGATCCTCAACGGGTTAGAATACCATTCAAATATTTTAATGGAAACACCGAGTACCTTTCGTAATTTACGCTGATTTCAAATCGATTTTAAATACCCAATTACCTGATTCTAAATTCTCGTCAACTACCAAAATTCAAGAACACATTGTCTGTGGATTTTGATACATCGTTGTTGGACCTAAAGGTTATTATTTTTATAATTATTTTTAATTATTATAAAAAACACCTTTTTGAAATGTAATATATTTTTTAAAATTTTTGTTATTATTTTTTATTTTTTAATAGGTCCAAACCCACCCGTCAGTTATAGTGGTGAAGACGCGGTGGACGTTTTCTTGGAAAGTCTTAAATTGGAGGAGGAATATATTCAGTGCAAATTGAAGGACAATATTTCGATGAATTTCACCCTGGAGGAGGTTGAGAAAAGCCTGAATTGCGTCACGTGTCATATTTGTGAAGAGGTTTTCGCGGAAGACGTTATCCCGGTTCGGGATCATTGTCATTATTTCGGTATGTATTAAATTAGTGGTAATAGTTGATTTTATAAAATGTCTTTACGCTTACCCAACTTGTTGAAATGCTGCCCTGGGATAGTTCAGCCAAAGCCTACGGATAAGTTCATAAGCTCTCTAGGGGGAGATAAAACAGATACACAACAGAAGCGGGGAGGCAACATTTCAACAAGATAATATTAATATTTTTCAATTTAGGGCAATTTCGTGGTATGGCACACAACGCGTGCAATTTAAAACTCAAAGTTGTTAAATTCATTCCTGTGATAATACACAACTTGTCGAGGTAAGTTTTCATTTCTAATGTAATGACGCGCATTTAATAATGCAACGAATTGGGTTACAAACGAGGTTACAAAAAGATGGGAAGATTTCCTGAATTCCATCCAACACGGATAATTACATCGAATTATCCTTTAACAAATTGATTTTTTTTTATTTATTCAGGTTTCTTCCTGAAAGTCTTGAAAACTTGGTAGTCAATATGGCAAAGAAGGGTGCCAGCCAGTTTGAAATTTTAAATCAATTTTATACACCGGAACAAGTGGATCTACTATAGGCCTATCCGTATGAGTACATGACAAGCTTCAAGAAGTTTGATGAAACCCGGCTTAATCCGAAAGAAGCTTTTAACAGTTCACTTTCTGAGGAGATTATTTCCGAGGAGAGTTATAAAAACGCTGTAGAAGTATGGAGACTTTTCAATATCAAAAATCTCGTTAAGTACAATTATAGGCGAAATCTTGAATATAGAAAAAAATTATAATATTTAAAAAATATATTTTATAAATCGGCCAGTTTCATGACCTTTACGTGACGGTGGATTCGCTGCAATTGGCTTCCGTTTTCGAAAACTTCAGGAATACCTGTATTCAGGATTATGGGTTAGACATTTGTCATGGATTTACTTTGCCGGGATTCAGCTGGCAGGCAGCACTACACAAAACTAAAGTGATACGTATGACCCGTTAAAACCTAATAATTACATCATCTATCTTGATATAAATAATCTTTACGGGCTAGCAATGTCAATGCCTTTAGCCGTTTCGGAATTTAATTGAGTCTCCCACCCTGATCTCTTGGAATAAGCCGAACAATTTATTTTAAACTGTCCCGACGACTCCCCTCAAGGTTTTATTCTAGAAATAGATTTAGAATATCCTCTAGAGTTGCATGACTCTCACAATGATTATCATTTAGCCCCCGAATCTTTAAAAATTAAAGAACACATGTTTTCTGATTATTATAATGAAATGATGGGGGAACTAAATATCCTAATTAAAGACAGTCTCCCCAAACTAACAGCGAATTTATACGAAGGAGTAGATTACGTGGTTCATTATCGTAACCTTAAATTTCATGCCTTTCAATAGATAAAATTTATCTGTCAAGCGGATATTGACCGTGGCTTAAACGGTATATCGAGTTCAATACATTCAAGCGTCAAAACGCGACAGACGAGGTTTCCAAAAACCTCTATAACCTTTTAAATAACAGCGTTTTCGGTAAAACTATGGAAAATCTCCGTAAACAGATAAACGTTCATCTAGTAAACACCCTGGAAATGGCTATAAAGAAAGCTTTCTTTCCCACCTTTAAAAAGGTTACCGTTTTCCACAACGAACTCGTGGGAATTGAACAAGTGAAAAAATCACTTCTTTTAAATAGAACTATATACACAGGTGTTTCAATTAGAGAAACGAAAACGGCTTTGGAGTTGTAATAAGTACAGAAACGTATCAGCTGCATTCAGCAATAACTAGTCTATTATATTTTAAAAATTCCTTTGATACAAAGATAAAATAATTTGTGATAATAGACTTAAATGCGCCTTCCCAATCGACCGCCATTACCTTACAGTCTACGGAGAGGGTGATGAAAAAACCGGTTTTGGGGAGATGAAATTTCTGCGGTAGAGGGCTGGCTCGTTGGTTGTCTGTACGATAATGGCGGCGCCCAGTAAAAGTTTCTAAAAAGAGTGTAAGTACAGTATGGTTATTACTAGCGTAGATGTTTTAGTTTAATAGTACCATATGTAACATAGTTACTCATAAGTGTGCCTCTGATTAACATCTCTGTATTAAAAATTTAAATGAAGCCTTGTTTCACAGCCAACAAAGAAAATACAGCACTAACGTCGCGTAAAACTGGTTTTAACTTCCTTCCTTCCCCGCCAGAACTACTTTTGATGACGATAAAACCGTCATCGACTGGGAAGTGACGTTATATCCTTACAAAAAGGTATCATTGTGAAAATGTTCTTTCTCTGAGAAGGTCTTTAGCTACCCGTAAAAAAACTTTCTGTAGAAATTCTATAAAATTGTTTAGAGTTCTACAGGCTACAAGTGGGGCTTTGTAGAAAAGGTATTTTTCTGTAGAAAGCTGTGTATAATTGTATGATGGATTTCCACAGAGGTACTTTCTAAAAAATTTCCAAGTATTTTCTACAATAATCTTGCATAAACTTTGTAGATTTGATGTTTTTAAATGAAAATATTTTTTATTTATATATACTGATTTTTTATTAAATTGCTTTTAAACCTGTCATTACCCGTTTTCCTAGCAAATTCACTAATGATTAGCCTAAAATGATTAAGAATTAGCGCACAATTACTATCAAATATAATTTTAATCATAATTAAGATTGCTCTTAATGGTTATTGTCTTCGTAATACATTGTAGAATAGGTTATTTAAATATTTTTTTAATATAACTTAATAATTTATGTATAGGGTGTACTCTCGTGACGTCAACATCGCTGTAGTGGGAGGCTAGTGTCATCCCCTTAACCCCATACCTACACTGCAAATCTTCATGACACCTAAAAGCCGTTTAAAGAACACCTGAAGAACGCATTAAGAACGTGTCCAGATATATTTTATCATCTGCCTCCTGTAGAACGCTTAAACGTATGATTGCTACGTGTTTATCACGTGCACTTATGTGTACTCTTGGTGTACGCTATCCGCTCATACAGATGTTTTTCGGGTGCTTTTTCGTAGCAAGTAAAAACCGTTTGCTACAGTATACATAATATACATTTGGATGTATAAAGTGCAATTAACAGTTCAACCGATGTTTTTCGGCACTCTTTAGATGAAGATTTGCAACTTATCTAACTTACAGCAATGGCCCCCATCTTCTTGTGAATACCAGTAAATTTCTGTGTTAAATTATTTTTCATTTTTATTTTCAACTTTTGGACAATTGGCCAATAAATTCACTCTTGTCCAGACTGGAATTTTCCACCTCTGAACAATTAATGTCCGCGACAAACTAACATTAACCGACTTATGGTATTTTGAAAAATAACATAATTTATTCACTTTATTCATATTCTCTAACTTTATTTCTTTTGTGTAAAAGCAGCGTTATTACCGAAAATTACAGAAACCTTTAGTCACATTCGCAAAGATTTGGAAATTCTATAGCATAAGTAAATCCTTCGGTACATGATGATGATAAAATTATAATTTTTTGTTGAATTTCAGATACTTTGCATGATCTGAAATTTTGTTTTGATTTAGTTTTTGACATTAATTTACTTTTTAATACCGCAGTGTCATATATTTTTAAAGGTCTAATTAAAATTAAGTATTCCGTGCTACAAATACAAAATCCTGAAACAGAATTACATAAGCAATTATTTATAGCAAAAAATCTTTAATAATTCCTAGGGTACCATCTTTAAGTTTAACACCAGAATTATTTCTTTTAGTTTTCTCAGCAGTTGAAAATGTCATACCATTTATTGTCATTTTATGAAACCTTGCAGCACGAATTGGTAAAGCATTACTATTTAAGTGGCATGTTAGGGCTTGTTTCACATGTTCTTCTAAAACTGTTTGCTTAGGTAAACCATGAACAAATGTCTTTTTCGATACTAGTGTTATATATTTAAGGAAAGGGAACCCTCTTGAAAATAATCGTTTAAATGTTCATTACGAGAAAAGACTTCAGTGGATAGCTCTGACATTTTCCTAATTATTACTATTTTTTCAGATATTTGATGGGCAACTTTTTGTGTTCCATGAAATAATTTCATTAACTTGCCGTTCATGTTTTCAAACTGAAAACAGGAAACGGCCCATAATGGTCCCCAGTTTTCTACAGTCTCATGAAGGTGTAGTAACAAATGGACATTATAGGACATGTTTTCATTGCCATAGAGCTCAGAATAATTTTTAACAAACTTACGAAGGTAGCCAGCTGCTTCATTAATATCATCGGGTGTCACTTTAGTACCCAAAAGAATTTTTATCCCAATTACTAAATTAAGCCAATGTTTATAGTATTTTTTGAATAAAAAATCATTTAAGATGAGTGGGGAATAATATAAAATCCAAGCACGCCATTCATTGGCTTTCCATTGCTTTCGATCTATTAAAGTTATCGGGGTGCGAGAAATTTCACTGGGAGGTTTGAGCTGGAGAAAGCCTTTGTCAATATCGTTTATACGTTTTCCTAAATAATAAGGTTGCTGATGACTACTAGAGTCAAACCATTTGTCTACAGTTGATTTCACTACACCTAGGCAAACACTATGCATATAGTCCACTACAAAACTTCGGATAATATCGAAGTAATTAAGAAGCATCAAAATAGAAAAGCCTTTTACACCATCAACAGTTTTTTTGGTCTGTACTAGAGTTCTTAAATTACGGTAATTTAGGAAATCAGTAAATTACGCGGTAATTTACCGTGTTGCGGTAAATTACCGAAATTTTCTTTTTTTTTAAATATTTTTTTTACAATTAAAACAAGGAATAAAAAGAAGAAACCGTTTGTTGATCAAAATATTTCTGAATAACTAGGTCTACTTTCTTTTTTTTACCCATATTTACCATATAAACTTTATTTACTTATTTAAATGATATGAAATTATAGAAAGAATACTATATTCTTTCGCTAGACTACTTCGAAGTAACGCTAAACCAACGCAGATGCTCGGAATAACCAAGTGAAAATACGATTAACATTTTAACAGACAACAGATGAATCATGAATGTGATTTTTCTTAAACAGGGCTAGACACAAGTATTCTTCCTATTAAACGTATCAAACTATTCTAACACGGCCTTCTACTCTTTGGAAATTCGCTATCAAAACGAATCTAGGTGGCGCAGCGATGCCTAGCTCTTCGAGTTAGTGCGTTACGCCTATGACCTAGTGTTTGCTCTTTGCTGGAGTAAAATTACATTATTAAACGATGCAAAAATACACTAAAACGCGAATAACGTTAGGTTTGGAGTTTTGTAATCTTGTGCCACGTATTTTAGGTACATTTTAGCCCGAAAGATCAAAGAAAATTGAAAAAGTGAAACACGAGTACGATGGTAAAGTACCATCGTAATTTACCACCGTAAATTACCCTGGTAATTACCAGGGTAATTACCATTATTGTAATTTACCTGATAAAATTGTAAATTACTGTTACCAGGGTAATTTACCGCGTAAATTACCAGGGTAAATTACCGATTCGTATCTCTAGTCTGTACAGCTAATTTAGCATCTTCTTTCATTTGATTTAAATATCTTCCTGGACTATCAAGGCCTTCATAAACTCGGCAGTGACCCAGTCCTTTCTTCACAGATTTACCTTCGTTAAGACACCAGCTACAACCAAATTTGCCATTAAATTGGTTTTTATTTTCGAGTATACAGTGAGCTACAGAGTCACAAGTGCAAGCGCCGGGGAATACTTTTATGTTAGTACATGTAGAAAATTCAGTATTCTCGTACATAAAACCAACGTCCGATAGGGTATTCAATTGATCCACAAAGGGTTTAAGAAAAGTGTTCATTTCTGGTTTCTTCTTTCCGAACCAAAGTGAAGCCACTTGAACATTTTTACCATTAGCAGAACTGTTGTCCAATTCATTAACCACGTACAATAATGGCCATATTGCAAAACCAGACGAATGAAACACTGGCACTCCATCTCTGTTCCACGTAACTGATAAATCCTGATCACGCATAGGTAAACGCTTGTACATCACTCCCATTAGAAAATATAAATAATTATTGCATTTAAATACATTAATCTTATCAAATGACATCTTCAACTGAATCTCTGCCCGTTTGTTTAAAACCACTTTCTAAAATAGGAAAATAAATGAAGACCACGAGTGGAAACACGTACAGGAGCACGGCTAACTCCGATGAAGCGCTGTTACCGCAGCACATTATTGGAGTTGGCCTTGCTCCCTTTAATTTGGCCACGCCGCCCCGATTTCAAGGGGTTGTACTTTGTATGGGTTTACCAATAAATCTTAAAATTAATCTTATGGAAAGGCAGGTTATAAGGAAATTTTTTTGTATTAAATAAATAAAGCGAAAATTTACACCTACATTTTTCGAAATAAAAGGTGGTTTTAAATTCGCATCTCTTATTTCATTTAACCGCATGGGCAATTAGTGAGGGTTAACTATTTAATAACAAGGAAATTTTTTCCTGCAGGTGTTAGGGAAATTTAAAAATCACGTGGCATTTTTTTACCAATGACCTAACCGATCGGCCACGAGCCTTTGTTGGTTTTATTTTCTTGTCCTAAGCCTTAACTTTCGGCGTGGTTTCACCGTTTTCTTTCGTGTTGTATTTTGAATAAAAGCTTTTCTGGAATTTAAAGGTATGTGCAAATTATGGTGTTACATTTTCTGTGTATTTCTTAAGTTACTTGTAATTTCAGAGAATGCCTAAGCAGTCTAGGAAATTTCTTTTCATTAAGTGGGTCGAGGAGCAAGCGGTATGGGATGTATTGGATATTGAACTTTGCTTAAAAGATAATAAAGATTTAAAAAAGAAGATTATTGAATGACCTGATGAGTTCATTGGCAAAACGTTAGATTTTCATTGGAAAGAAAATGAAGAGAATTCTTCAGGCCTGCTAATAGAAATAGGTAAAATCTTAAGAGTTTTCCCTAAACTCTGAGCTCAGCATAAGTAACTATAGGGAAATTAGGATAACCCATTATTCTGAAAATCATGGTTTTGATTCTATGTTTGCAATTAACTCACATGTTTAAAATACAACCTCAGCGGATGATCCGCACCGTTAAATATTAATGAAACTTACACATGTGCCTTATTACACTAATTTTCATAGGTAAGAATACCGAAATGGAACTAAGGAGGACCAGCTTTATGGAAAATCATTATAAAAAAATGGAATCGCAATTCCCAGAAAAGTGGGAGCTACTAATTCACAAACTGTAAGTTATAATCAGTGTGAATTCTATTTTTCATTAGTAAATGGCCACGAGTTCTCTAGTTTCCTAATAATTTTAGAGGCTGTATCGAGCCCACGCTTTGGATGAGATCCATTCAAGTCTTAGCTATTTGCAAATTTTAAGTATCCATATTACCCATATGGGTAGCTTTAGCCTTATAAAAATTTTAAGAAACCTATGGTTACATTTTTGTTGGCGAGTGAAGTTGCGGAAGTGGGCTATACATCAGTACCAAACAGGATGTATTTGATATACAGACACAAATGGACATTTCTACAATTGTTTGAAGTTGGTGCAGATAAGAACTCAAATCCCCCCCACCTCACCTTAAAGTATGATAGCAACTTATATTTGTGTTTAGTAGTAATATTTTGGCTTTCTCTCTAATTTATTTTTTTTAGTCCAAAAATTTTGATTTCGAACAACAAACCTCATTGATGAACAAAGTAGCCAATATTGACAGTAATGAAATAAGGAATGCTAAATGCCATGGTAATTGTCAAAAGTATGGCACTGTCAAAGATAAATATAAAACCTTAAGATATGAATTGAGAGCCAAAGATGAAACAATTCAAAAATTGGAAGGTATTGCTAATTTTATTTGGCCAGTTTATTAGTGCAATGGCGTTACTACGATGGGTGACACCCTTTGTTGTAACTTAATTTTTTAATTCTATGATAATGTTACCCTCCAAGATTTTTAACTTAATGAGTTAAGCACCTACCTGAGGGTGTAACCCAGTATAGACCAAAAACTGCTTGTAACGCTGTTGATATATGGCTAACTCTAATATTTATTTTGCGGTTTAATTCCTTACAGATGTCAATTCACAGTGCCGTCTTTCCCATTGGGCAAAAAGGGCACTGCCCTAGGGCCCCAAGATTCTGGAGGGCCCCATTTTTCAAATTGGGAAATGCAAAAGAAATTTTAATCAAAAAAATGTTTTTAACATTGCTCGAAAGTCCTAAACTTCGTATTTAGTCGCGTCTATAGACAGGGTAAATCTAAAACGAATAAAGACTTTTGGTTGTTAGTATTTTTAAATTAAAAATAAGCTTCTTCTTTAGTAACCTTTAGTAGGGCAAGTTAAACTATTTGAATCGATAGTTGAAGATTAGAGCGGCGATGGACTTCGCACTGGAGGTTAGAAACTTGGGTGGAGTTACGGGGGATCGCCCATAGCTTTGCCCAGGGGCCTCCAATTAGGTAAAGACGGCCCTGTCAATTCACTGATCAGTGAATTGAAGGAACTAGTCAACAACTTAAAATCAAATCAACCGGTGGTCAGGGACTGCGTATCTGATGCAAGCCCCTCTTTTCAAGATAGCCCTGTCAATAGATTTTCTGGTTCAGCGGACCGGTGCCTACGTTATTATAAAGGCCTGTGCAAGCGGCGGTTTCCATATTTTTTTGGGAATTTTTAGTTCGCCGATTTTTTCCGCCAGGGTCGCTCTTCCTTGTAGCTTTGATTTGAATTTTTGGAACTTCGCGGTCAGAATGGTGGAAGGGCCTGATGTTTATCGTAGGCACCTATGTCAAATACGTTTATAACGTAGGCCACGCATCGGCGAGCGACCGGTTGTTATGTTGGGTGTTCTTTTAAATGGAAAGTAATTCAGATTGAAGAGGTAAAATATTCATATTTTCAATATTTAATGTAAAGATATTTGTGTAAAACATTTAACGTTATTTCCATATAACAATACCTTGTAATGCAAGTTTATAAATATGTTAATTCATAATAACATTGCCAAGGCCTATTTGCGTGTTAATTAAATTCCCATACCACCTCACTATTTTCATTTGCTAATTCGATATATTCATATATATTAGAAAATTATGAAACATCAGTATGGTTATATGTATTGTGCCATCTTGTAATGAGAGTAACCGAAAGCGAAAGGGGCGTAACAATGATGAAAAAGATAGAGTTAAAAAAGAAATGGATATGTGCAATTTTTAAACATGATATCACTAATATAAGTGACATTGAGGCTTTTGTGGAAGAGAAAAATGATGTAAGAGTATGCAGCAAGCATTTTAAAGCCAAAGACTTCAGCATTTCTTGTAATGCAAAGCGTTTGCTCCCTGGTTCAATACCATTTGTACCGGAAGATAGGGAGAAACTTATTTTTCAATCTAATAAAAAAATCAAAACCAAGGATGTCATAGCCTCCCCAATAAGACAACCACTATCTCCAGTAACTAAAAACCTCGTACATAATGCAAGAAACAACTTCACCAGTGTCTTAAGCTTGCTAGCTGGTGTCAAGACAACTCTATTTGAAGAACCTGCTCTTGAAAAAGAGTCTCCAAATGTAACTCCCGCTAGCTGTAACGTGAATATAATCAAAAGAAAATTGTTTGACAACGACCTTTTTACCCCTTCTATAAACACTATCCTTATAAAAGAAATTGACAATACCCATTTTATTGAATCTCCTAAAACTGCTAGCTCAATAGAAGAAGAACTTGAAAATTGAATTCCTATTAATTCTAGTCAAGATTTTTCATCGATCGTAGAGACAACTCTTAAACCTCAAGACCCACTTTTGGGAAACACTTCTCTTAAACCAAGAGTATTGAGTTACGAAGACAAGTCAACTCAAGCCACTCCTTGTATCAGAAAAAGGACTTCTAAATACACTTACATCACAACTCGAAAACTTGGAAAAGAAAATTATAAGCTGAGAAAGAAAATTCAAGCTCTACAAACCAAAATCACTAGTCAACAATCTATTTTAAAGAAATATCAAAATGAAGCGAAGAGGAAAGAAATTGTTCAAGTAAATAAAATTATAGATGAATGCTCAACTTCAGATCCAAAAGCAAATTTTATCATCGAACAAATTATGGCTTTTGGGAAAAAAAACCCTCCTTATTTAGAGGCCACTCTGCGATTATGTTGTTTAATTTTTAAAAAGTCGCCCAGTGCGTATTGCTTCATACAAGAGTTGGAAATATTGCATCTGCCTCATCGTATAACGCTGAAGAGATATCTTGGAGTAGCTTCGGGAGAGGACGGAGTCACTTCATTAGTGAAACAAAGGCTAATTGCAGAATCTGCTAAACTGACGAATGACCATGAAAGGCTTTGCTCGCTAATTCCGGATGAAATGGCTTTAAAAGCCAGGCTAGAATATGATAGAAACATGGACCGATTCTTCGGCGATACTACACTCTCTTCTAGGGAAGCAGACCATACCATAGGTGAAAAATTGGCAACCCATTTACTTTGTTTCGTTCTTCAAGGACTTTTCACCAACATTCGCTTGCCGGTTGCCTATTTTTTTACATCAAAACTCGATGGAGATCAACTACACAAAATGATGCTAGAGGTCATAGTAGCTGTTGAGGAGTGTGGTTTCATCGTTAAAAGAATAACTTGCGACAATGCTAAAACTAACACAGCTGCCTTTAAGAAGCACTTTAAATCATCAAATTCCACATCCTTTAGACTCAAGTCGACTTCTTTACTTACCATTTGATCAAAGCCACCTAATAAAGAACCTGCGCAGTCAATTTTTGGCTCGATTTTTCATGTTTATCGGTCTTCGAATTGACTCTGTTTTCATTGTGAAACTGTACGATTTGCAAAAAAAATTACTGATCAAGCCAGTCAGGAATTCAACTCGAAAAGTACTTTTCCCATCATCTTTCGAGAAAATGAATGTGCTACGTGCGGTAACATTGTTTTCTTCACCCGTTACTGCTGCTTTAAGAACCATTCTTAGATTAAACATGTGTGATGCTGAAGAAAGGGAAAATCTTGAATGTACAATATTTTCCATGGAAATGATTCGCACCTGGTGGGAAATACATGACATTTGCAATCGCACCCATGGTTATTACACTAGGAACGAAAATAAGGTACCTTTCGAAGACATGAATGATGCTAGACTGGAATGGCTTATAGAAGAATTTCTACCATTTCTCGATGTAATTCAATCAAATGCGACCCTTAAAGATGAACAGTTTACTGCCGAAACATTTGAAGCCATCAATCTAACAACGAAATCCACTGTTGTCAAGTGATGCGGTGGAAGAGGCTTTTTCCCACTTAAGGGGCTCGTCTGGATACAACGACACATTGGACGTGCGATCATGCACCCTCAGCATTGAACATACGCTGAAATTAGGCATTATGAAAGCGTCGAGAAATTCAAATGCAAATGGCGGAAATAAATCCCAAGTGGTTGGTAAGCTATGAGTACAAATGTAAATTTCATGGTAAAACTGGACTAAAAACTACTTTTAATTTTATATTTTTAGACCTTTCGGATAACAACAGCCAAAGAAAAAAGAGAACGAAAGTTTTGCCAGTGACAGAGAAAGAGAAACCCATGACACCAAATATAGCTTTAAAACCATACCACCATAGCCTACTTCAAGAAATGGGAAAACTAACTATCCATGGTACTACTTTTTTCATCTACAAATGTGTCACTTTCTAATATATAAATTTCTATCGATCCTAGACAACTGCCATACAACGATAACCAACTGTAGCATTGCACAAGTGGGAGGCTACATAGTCAGAGTAGCGGAAGAAAGGTCAACTTGCAGCGTATGTTTAGAAAAATTATCTGTACCGCAATCTCAATCGCCAATACACTTTCTAATCGCTGAGCAAGATAATGGGGCTTTAAAATACCCAAGCAGATTTTTAATTTCTATGCTAAGTTTAGTACATGATTTTGTGAAATCATCATTAGATTTAATTCCTCGAAGTCAGGTACTTGCGACTTACATGAATGTAATTTTGCCATATTTCTCTTAACCTTTGGCTTGCGAATGTGGGGACACCGCTCTCCCGAAAGTTATGTTAGAGAAATTTTTAAGAGAAATTTTTAAGACCAATGCTTTGCAATCATGCAATGGGTGCGTCGGATAGAAACGAAATAAGGAAGAAAATTAATAGTAAGCCCCTTTCTAGAAAGGTGTTGAAAGTTTAGTTCCTAATTTAGAATGTAGAAACCACTATAGTAAGCTCAAAAACAAATATTGTTTATATTAACGCTATAGGCTGTGATTATAAAGTCATTATTTTTTAAATCTTAAAGTGTAAAATCAAAATAGAGAACGTTCCTATCACTACAATTTGTGATAATAAAAATGTGACGTTATCTTCCTATCACTAGCCTGTGAAAATAAAAGTGCAAAAATAATGTTCCTAACTTCCTATCACTAAGTCTCTGATAATAAATGTACAAAAATAATGTTCCTATCACTAAGTCTGTGATAATAAATGTACAAAATTATTGTTCTTACATGACCGTAAGCTTATGATAATAAAAATATTATTATTATATTAGTATTATTATTTCAAATAATGTTTTTAAATTTATAGATGTATTATATACTTAATTCTCGAAATAAAAAATTGTATCTTAGACTAAACAAATAGATCTTCCATAGTTAAAGATTTACCTTTAAGATACTCGCGCCTTTCTATTCAAATTTGGGCGTGAATCGGCCAATATTTGAAAAATTATATACAAGGAAGAGCGCCACCTATCGGGTTTTCGCGCGTAATTTAATAGTTGCTGTCACCCCCTCGCCAGTGCGCCTGCACAGGCCTTTATAATAACGTAGGCACCGAGCGGACCAATCAAAAGTATAGATCAATTTACTTTTGTATGCTTAAGTTAAAAAGAATTTTCAAGAAGTGTTTATTAATATTTTTCAGAACACCGATATTGGAAAAGGCATTGCAATTGATAAATCCGATTTATCAATGATGCTTCGAACTTCAACAAGTGCTACCAAATTAGCAAGGTGCTTATTAATGGCGTTATTTACCGAAGACGAAGTAATTGGATCATTTCCCTCAGGGCGCCCATGTAACGCCAATAAAGGGTCGCCTAGACCAAAAAGAGCCTTGGATGGGTTAAAAGTGGACGTAATAACTGGTAAATATTCGTTAAATAGTTTACCAAAAATAAATATTAATTTTTTTCCTAAGGATATGTACTTAAGCGTTATCCAGGGGCCAACAGGAGATATGTCAAAGATTCAATGGCTAATAAAATTAAAGAAATTAATAAACTGCACTGTTAGACATAAGGGTTTATAAAGGGTTTAAAATGGGTTTAAAAAGGGTTTAATCAAAAGTGAAGTTCCCTTAGGGTTTAAAAAAAACACCAAATGTGTTTGATTTTAGTCATATTAAATATAAACCCATTTTGGAATAAGATTAAAACAACATCGGGTTTTAAAGTAGAACTAATTGGGTTTTGATTAAGTAAACCGTACGGACGCTCTCGGTTTACTGTAGTGACGTCATGACCCCGATGAAAACTTGAGAAGGAAAGTGGCCTTGAACTTGATAAGCTTTGACCATGGATGTATAAAGAACTAACCGTACTAACGTTAGTTATTTATACAACTTGAAATATTTGGAATCATTTAATAATCATTAAAACTGGAATTCTGGACTAATATTACGAACTTTTATTATTGAATTAAACATTAGGTATTATTTGCATTCAATACATTTACCATTTTAAAAGGCGCTCTTTAAATTATTTTTATACTCACTACTCAGTAGATTGAAATCTAAGCCTTGGCTCATAGTTTATTTTTTTTTGGTAAGTTTAGTGTTGGAATTCATATAGTAACCAAATTCAAGTTCTATTTGCAATCAAGCTTAGCGTTGTTAAAGGTAACCAGCATAATTGGTTGATAAATTATATATAAATAAACATTAAATTGCTAGACGCGGTTATATAAATATGAATATTCCTACTTGATAAATTATCTGACTATTTTGATTAGTCAAAATCATTCTTACGCGTTGGTTGGAACTCGTGTTAATTTAAGTTTTTTAAGAATCATCAAAGAATTTGCATTTTACAACAATTAAACACTTTCCATTAATTGTATAACCATCCAACAGTTCATAATATATCTCTTCTCCTGCTCTTAAAAGACACCATTGATCAGTGGGTTGATTTGATATTTCATAAGCGTGTAAATGTTTGTCAAATCTGAGAGTTTTAAATAATAAACCTGCCAGAAACACCTCTCCTTTAACAGCAAATAAAAATTCTAGTTTACAAAATTATTTTACAAAATTATTTTGGTAGTTCATAACAATAAAACATCGTTTCGTATTTAACGTTATCGTATACAACCCTTATATACGAACAAATTCTTTCAGGAAATTCTAACAAATGAATTTGTAAATTAATAGGTAATCTTTCTTTTTGTAATAAAAGACTGGAAGAGGTATCTTGTATTCCTTCCGATTCTTCTGTCAAGGTGTTATAACACTGATAAAATTGATGGCGTTCACTGAGGGTCTTAGTAATGTTCAGGTAATTGTTAGAGATATTCGCAATATCCTTAAAGTATCGGTGTTTACTTTCAAAACGCATGCATGATATATGTCTTAAAGGCCCATATAGCATTATGCATCTTGCATAATGCACCAGAAAATGAAACTTTGGCGTAATTTTTTGCTGACCCATTACACTAAAAACAAGAATTAAGAAAGATTCTATAAGTAGCTCAAGTTGCGGTCTATAGGCTTTTGGAAGGCATGGTGCGTAAATTATATCACATATTTCTCGAAGCTTAAGATAAACACTCCAATGAGCATCACCCACCTGTGGCAAAAATTCAAATATGATTAACGGCAAAAGTCGAAAAACACAATAAGTTTCACTGGCGGAACCTTTGAAACTAGTATCGCCTACAACAGATTGACGAAGTTGAACTTGCGGCTTATTTAATTCAGTTGTTCCATATTTGAACAACGCGCAGTCGCATTAATTTTTTTTCTCGCGCTCTTTTTAAAATTCGTTTTTATATAACCATTTCTAAAAGTTAGGCTTAGCAAATAAATATATATTAGGTATATATTTTAGAGTATTCGGCTTAGCGGAGTAGCCGTTTGCTAGCCGGCGCGCCCTGTACAAAGTACGGGGTAAGAGGCATCGTCTAGCGGGCGGTAGGGTTGTTTTTGTAGCTATGTCTCAAGTCTATGGTCTACGAAAGTGTCGTCCTCTGCCTAAGGATGACAGTCAAAAGTGCCAGACCTGTTTCAAATATGAATGTACTTTGAATAAAGGCACTGGTTTCAAGGATCTGTGGATTCGCTGTGAAAAGTGTCTGTACTGGTACCATGTTGAGTGTGCCTCGATACAATGTGTGGTGGTAGACAATGAGAGGACAATTCCAGGCGATGTTCAGGACTCTTTTAAATGTATGAAGTGCTTTTCAACGGACGAAATAGAGTCTCCAAAGGATGATGATGGTACCAGCAACGCCTTAACGCGCCCCATTCGACAAGACCGTACCCCGGTAGTGATCCCAAGGAAGCCAGTGCTTGGGGAGGTGGCCGCTATTGATAATGCTGAAGGTGGTATGGTCGTGAAAGAACAAGGCGTGGTCGGTTTTTCACTTGACGTGCTGCTAAATGGCATTGAATCTATGTTGTCGTCGAAGTTTGCCATACTGGAACACAGAGTGGCGAGTGTGGAGACGACTCTGGTAAACGAACTGGAACGACGGGATAGAATATTCCAGGCACGGTACGATACACTTGAGAAAAGACAAGATGATCAAGAAGAAATGAATAAGGAACTGAAGATTCAAGTCGAAAGGCTACAGATATCAATCGATAATATGCAAGTTCAAGATCAACAGGCGGAGACTGATCGAATTCGGTAGTCTTTTCAAGTCTTGTCTCAGCAGGTGGCCACTCTTAATGATCAAATGATGGAACAATCGCAGAAATTTGCAGATTCAAGCGCTAATCTCGTTACCAAAGTGTCGTATACTGTGGCTACTTTAGCCTCTAATATGGTGGCCTTCAGAGTGTCCTTTGATGATTTGGATACGCCTGAAGGAGCTGAAAATTGTCTAAGGAAACATCTTGAACTTGGTAATGATATACCTTTAGCGATGAAAAGTTGTTCCCGGTTTGGCAGACGTATGGGGAAGATAAATAAACCTGTCTTGATTGAGCTAGATAGTGCTGAAAGTAGGAAAATTATTCTAAATGCGTCAGATAGACTACGAACCAATCAAGTGCTGGAATATAGACAGGTCAGGCTTGCTCCAGACCGCTCTACTTAGGAAAGGATGTTCTACAAATTTCAACTATGGAAGAATAAACGTCTCACTAACAGAGTGAAGTCGCAAAGCACCCCGGCAACGTTGGAAAGTTTTGGGGTTGAGTCAAAGAACGCTCTCCAGAGTTTGCCTCCGGACACTCAAAAGACAGAAACGTTGCCGCACTCGAATGGTCTCTCCGTGGAGTCCAACCGAAGTGGTGGTGCATCAAAAAATGTGCCACCGGGCCTGACTTCGAGGAACCAGGTTCGGTAGGCCGGCAAGTCACCCCGTCCTCTGATGTGACCATCTTCCATGGGTCTCGAAGACGGTTTCACAAGGTACGCAGAGGAAATCGACGTGGGGAAAAACGTACCGCTTTCGTGTCTGTATATAGTGTAAAGAGTTCTATAAAGTTTGGTTACCTGAACATGCAAGCATCCTCACAACAAAAGTGGATGGAAGTTATCACAACAATTCTTGATAATAAATTGGACTTTATCTGCCTGTCAGAAACGCATTTGAGGGACGGCAATTTGCCACCTACGCTTCCGGGTTTATCGTGGTTTGGAGTAAATCGAGTGGGTAGTGTGAAAAAAGGTGGTGGACTTGGAGTTCTTGCTCGTAACGACGGTTCGCTTAAGGTACTGAAGACCTGCTCTGAGCATATGTGGTTTTCCCATAAGTCCCAACCGGACATGGCTATTGCCTTGGTTTACTGTGCTACTGGAAAAGGAGCTAGAGTATGGAATGAAAAAATCTATACATGCTTAAGTGAAGATATCTTAGAATTCACATCAAATGGGTTTCGAGGCTTTTGTATTGGTGGTGACATGAATGGTCATTTGGCGTAGTTTGATGAGTGTGATAATAGTGAGCTGCTGCGAGTTTTTGCGGAAGTACATGGTTTCACATTTGGTAACATGTTGGAGTGTTGTGTTGGACGAACGACATGGAACAATCGGACCAGCAAGTCTACCATTGATTACATTCTCCTTAGTGAAGATATTGTTCAAAAAGTCTAACTTATGGAAATTGACGAAACAGGGCAGTCGAGTTTGGGAAGCGATCATAACTTGGTCATATGTGAAATTGAAACAAATCCTGGTTCCCGGGTTTGCCCAGTTCCGACTCCTAGTTGTGTCACGCAAAAGGAGTTTTGGGACTTTGATAACAAAGAGGCCATGGCGAATTTTCGTGATATGATGGAAGACTGGGCCTCTGGTCTAACAAGTGCTCTTAGCTATGATACCTTTATTGAAGCATTGTGGAAAGCTGTTCGAATGAACCTAGCGAAAAAGTCTCCCTCGAAGACTTTGAAACGTGGTGTCCTTCCAAAGAAATGGTGGGATAAAGAGATTGCTAAGGCTATTCATTCAAGACAGCAGGCTAGCCGTGACCAGAGGAAAGCTAAGTCCCAGGGGCAAACTGAAGATGTTATCCCTGCTAAATAAACCACCCTACTTCAGACGAAGAAAGCTGTTAAGGATATGGTAGCTCGAAAAATAAAGATAGTCAATAAGCAAGTCGAGAACGATATTGTTAAGTCGAGAAAATCAATGGGAAAAAAGTTTTGGAAATATTTGTCTAAGCTTCGGAAAAGTGCTTCTTCTGTAGCGTCTAAGAAAACTGGCTTTCGTGGAAAAAATGGAGTCCTACTGTACGAGAATCAAGCAATGATTGCACGTATAGAAGAATATATATCCTACTTAGAATATGACCTGTTGAACCGCTCTGTTGGTGCTTCGTCCGTGAGAAATCCAGAGTCGAAAGAACCAAGAAGCGTATCCCCTGAGCAACTTAACGATCCGTTTCGCCAAAAGGAGTTTGAAGGTGCAATTAAAAAGTTAAAACGTGGGAAAACTGTGGGTATTGATGGCATTTATGCTGAAAGCATCTTGTCGCTTGGTCCTCGGGCACTAAATTGCCTCTGCTATATTTATAATGACATTAAAGAGTCTGGTGACATCCCTGCCGATTGGAAGATTTGCCGAGTTAGTCTTATCCACAAGGGAAAAGACAAACCAGCAGACGAGTTGGAATCTTACAGGCCAATAGCAGTGACGTCTGTTATGTACAAAATTTACGCTATTCTCTGGAAAGAACGGATCACCACTTACGTGGAGCTTAATGGCTTTTTAAATGAGTCACAGTATGGATTTCGTCATGGTCGTAGAATAGCGGACAACCTCTTTGTGCTGACCCAAATCATTGAAGTGTATCGATTGAGGAACGGACCACTATTTTGTGGATTCTTGGATTTAGAAAAGGCTTATGATAGCGTTCGGCTTCCTCAATTATGGCAAACCTTAGGCGGTCTCGGCGTTGGAGATAAAACGATTGAAAAATTGAAAAACATGTACCATGGCGCTACCAGCATATATAGTGCACAGGGTGTCACCACTTCCCCAATGCTAAATTCCGTCGGGCTTCGCCAAGGATGTCCTCTCTCCCCAGTTCTGTTCTCAGTCTACATCAATGCATTGGCTGATCAGCTGGAAAGCTCTGGCTTTGGAGCTTTCGTAAATGGTGAAGATGGATTACGTGTTTCTGCCCTGTTATTTGCTGTTAATGTCCTTCTCTTGGCTACTAGTCCGTCTGATCTCCAGAATCCCCTCAACATTTCTTCTTTTGCGGATCGCCAGGGTTTGCACTTCGGAAGTGCTAAATCGAAGGTTTTGATTTTTGGAAAAGAAGCTACCAGTGATAAGTTCTTTCTACATAATGTACCAATTGTTGTTACCACGGAGTATACGTAACTTGGCGTCCTCTTCTCTACGAAAGGAGACAACTATATCCAGGAACACGAAAGGGAGTTACCCTAAATACCACGCGGTAAAGATGGGCGGTAAAAAACCTGGCACAAAATTCGTACAATAAGTATACCGTGAGCCGTACTTTGTGGAAAACCGTTGCTGTCCCTGCGGTGACATAAATGAGGTTCTTACTCTTTCGGATGCGACGCTAAAGGCCTTGGATTATGCCCAAAGAGAAGCGGGTCGTAGTGCCCTGTCGGCGGGACCCTTTTCGGCTAATGCGGCTGTTCAGGGAGAAATGGGTTGGAGCACAATGAGGGATCGTGAAGCGCTAAGCAAATTGAAGTATTTAGGACGCCTTCTACTGCTGCCGGCCAACATGCTCCCTGGTATAGTGTTCAGAAACCTCCGACAGGCTGGAATTAGAACGAAGCTCCTTAAGAGAGTAGACCAGTTAGATAGGATCTATGGAAAGGGTACCCAGAGGGGGGCATCGACATCAGAACATCAATGGAGCGTCACTGTAACGAAGGAGGTTCGGGATGCTGCGGAAAGACTATGGCTAAATGAAGTTGCTGAAAAACGTAGCCTTTTGTGTATAAAACGAAGAGTAAACCTGCACCGGAACCATTCTATGACGGTTCCTGGTTTAGTGGCTTGTTGTTTGACGCACGTTCAGGCGCTCTCCTAACCAGCCTGCGCCAATCCGAACTCCTGAACAATATCTCACCTTCGTGCAAATTGTGCCGACATGATTTGGAGGATATCAGACACATTCTACTAGATTGTCCGGCCTTGGATATAAAGGAAGACATCGATGAATGGCGGACACTTAACAATACGAAATCTACGGAGGAATTGCTGGGCTTCAACACCGACGATGGCGATCTAGAACAAGTTAAGAACATCCTTGTTGTATGGAAACGTGCTAAGGTCACGTGGCGTCGCAATAACTTGTAGCACTTTTACAATTGAAAGCTTTGCGGCTGGGAAAATGAAGCTCTGTCACATAATTCTCCTTCCCCGCCCGAACACGGAAGTGGCTGAGGACATCCTAGAATGGCGCATGTTAGGTTTTACGGGAGGGTGCGGGCATTTGAACATGGTGAAACATATACTAGTCTATTTCAAGAAATACTAAGCTGAATGACGTAGGCTGAATTGTTAATATGAACTATCACCATTACTATAATTGTTTTTCGTCTTTAGTTTTTAATTCTAAATTTTAAATTTCTGTAATTTTATTTCCGACTAAAACTTTGTGTTTTTTTTTACCGTGCGCCCACATATGGTGGTGAGCCGCTCTGTTTCAAAAGATTTGTATTTTATACGGGTCTATTAATAAATCATAAATCATCAATACGGTCATTAAAGTTTTGAATCGTTAAAGTTTTGGAAACTACAAGGATCTTCAACACTTCTTTTACAATAGACGGGAGAACTCCTTCCTTTAAATCGTGCATTGGGTCTGGAGTAAGTTGTTTAGTTAAATCAAAATTGTCAATTTTCATTGAAGGTCTTTCGGAGCGAACACCATAAATAGAGTTGTTTTTTCACACAAAGCTATTTGTTGAAGATGATATTTATGGCGTGCAAGCGATCGTAATACACATGGCTGCTCATTAGTAATTTCAGATATATCTTGATGATCAATCATACAAAACCTACACACACGGCCAGAGCTGAAGCATTGGTTAAAGCCACCGAGCTGATGTAATCCAAGATTATCTCCCGAAAACATAGCGACGAATGCTTTAACATTTCTATTTAGGCACTTTAAGAAAATACCTTCTTGTTGTAATACATTTAAATCGTATATTAAGGGCTCAAAGACCTCTTTCATTCCATACTTTTCTACATCTACCGAATTTGCCAGAAAAACCAAATGTATGTTGCTAAGTTTTGATTTATGTTTAGCTTTTCGGTTTAAAACGGAAAAATAACAGCCTAATATTTTATTCTTTCCTCTTTTGCTTCCAAGTGGATTGCAAACCTCGAACTCGTCTATATACACTTGCAATTGTAAATCCCAAAGACTTTGACCAGCTGCACTATTTGAAACTTTCTTAGAAGTTTCAGAATTTACGTAATGACCAATTACAGGTGAATCTTGATTAGGTAGTTCGTGTTTTTCGTGCTCATTAGAATTGGAGTACAATTTTTCCAAAACTTTTATTATTGGAACATAATGAAAATGTTTCTTCTTTGATTGGTACAATGATTCGGTAAAAGTAAATTGAATCGGTTCCACCAAGCCTAACTCTTTTGCACGCCACTTTAACTTTATATTTAGAAGACATACTTTCAAAGGCATCCTCAACTTCACGCAACACCGTTGAAAATTCATTAATTGGTATTTCAATGTGTTTCTCTTTCAAAATGTTTTTGACGGATTCCACTTGTATTTTTAATAAATACATAGAGTAATCAAGAAAGTCTTTACACAAGTTTTCAACTACACTTACTGGAAGATGGTGTTTTTCCCGATATTTTAAGAGCAATTTTAAAATTGTACTTTTAATATCGGATGATTTGACAGACTTTTCGTTTTTATATTTGGATCATTTTGGAATATTTCGTTATTTACTACCGGTATAACATTTAGAATTGCTTGATTAGCATTATTTTCTTGAGGAGCAGCATTTTCAAATCCCTTATTATGCTTTTTACTAATATGTCTTCTATACGATTCCACCTTTTTAAATGATCGCTGGCAATCTTCGAACCCGCAAATCACATTAAAATCAGGATCATGTTCGTGTTTGTTTTTCATGTGCGTCAGAATGTTGGTATACGTCCTTGAATAGGAAATACATTTAACGAATTTATAGAGTTTAGCACCTGGTTGATCCATATTTTCACAGCAAACCTAGAAAAATTGGTAACGAACTCCTTTAAATATATTATAATTATCATTTATAAAATTACTGTAAATTAACATACTATAGTTGAAAATAGTATCGCACCTTTTCTAACTGAAGAGAAATTTAGAGAATTCTGCTTTTGTTCCTCAATAAACTTGGTTTAAAAGAATTAAAACTCGGGTTTGGCCTTGGGTCAAATTTTGGCGCCAGTGGGAGCGGAGTAATGAGAATGATTGTAATCTTTCTGAAGATTGGTTTCAAGTTTCAAATTCTCAATTTGTTTTCCGTATTTTTTTATTATTATCTTTAGTTAATTGCAATTTTCAATCCATAAAAAATTAATAATGTTTGTCCTTGCTCGAGTGAAATTTTAGGGCCAGCTCTATCTCTCTCGTCTTTAGGGCAACAGGTTGTTCGTTGTTCCTTAAGAAACCGGTTTCTTGCGGTTAAGCTCGTGGTGTTAATAACTTTTCAATAGGTCTTATGGTTTTCGCGCCTCTTTTTTCTTAAGGTTTAAGCCAAGGCTTAAGCGCGTCGATAACTTGTTGCTTTAGGGCAGTAGGTCCCGTTCCGTTTAATGATCCCGGAAACTTGTTGAAACTTGAAGACTTACCCTAGAATTACATCAGGAGTCATGAATTCAAGTGGAAAAACGTGTTTGCTATCTTTTGGCAAAAAAAAAAAATTATCGGAACCAACGTTTGATGATTTTTACTCTAAAATTCTGGACCAAGTTTATGAGGCATTTAGGGGACCGAACTTGATATATATGGTAAATACGGTTTTCAATTTCCCCTATACTTTTAAATAGTTATTTTACACAGTTGATTTACTTTAAGGTTAATGATAAACAATTTAATGAAGAAATTGAAATTGACAAGGAAACGGAATTATTTGATTTAATGGTCATTCAAGTTAAAAAGGTAGTTGAAGAGGTAAATCTTTGTTTTTTCTAGAATTATAATTAATAATAACAAGGGTGTAAACTATAAGCACTGATTTTGAAAATTTTATTGTTATCCAGGATGAGGAGGCATCCCAAAATAAAATAATTGATAGTGAAAAACCGATGGAAGAAGAGTCAAGTACCAATAACGAGGGGGGTTCAATATACATGGAATGTGTTATTGATCAATCCAATAAAGAAAAATCATCAAACTCATGGTAAGTAATTATTGTTATATACCCTAATATAAATCAATTGGGAAATTTATTTTTATACTGTGTATACTCTAAAGTTACATCTTTGATACGAGAACTATACCACATTCAAATTGACGATGAATTGGTTAGCTGGTTAAGTTATAAATTTGGTGTGTCCGATCCCTCAATTTCAGTGAGGCTATCACACGTTAACGTGAATATGGTTTTTTCACAGCATGAATTAAATAAAAACGTCTAAAGAAAATGGTGACAGCTTCAACTTAATAAAAGCTACATGCATCATTCCTTTATGCAACCTTCAAATAAAATTACACGAAACGAATAATAGATGATAATATAAAATGATTTGGTCCCAACCTTGGAAAAAGGTATACATTTCCCCCAGCAACCGGTTATATTTAACAGCGAGTTTTGTTGTTTCCAATGTTGGGGATAAGTATAGGATTTTCCATTTTATAGTAACATCTATTAATATAATTCAAGGTTAATTTATTTATTCTCCCATCCTCATTTTCAGGGTCATTCAAGATGAAGAAACTTTAATACCAAGTAAATGTAAAACTAATTTTTACTTGGATTATGAAGTTCCAACTTTACCAGATGAGGCCACAAACCCCAGTAGTTATAAATCTTTGTGTGCAATGCAGAAAGAATTTATAAACAAGGAAGTCCTAACCTTAATATACAATGATTTAATTCACAAATATTCTCTGTAAGTATGCAAGATATGATTATATTAAATTTTTTATTAAAATATATTTCCAGATATCCATTGTCTTGGGTAGCTGTGTCCAAAAAATTAATCAGAGAATATCCTCATCTAAGTCGAACTCCCGGAGCTGGATATGTATGACTATTACCGATTACTTTTATACAACTCTTATTATTTGCAATTTTTTTTTAGGAGTTTTTAAGAACTTTAGGTTTAAAATCAAAGATGATGACAAGGTAAATGAAGCGAAAGCTAAATTTGGATTACCTTCGCGAAAAAGTGGAACAAATAATGAACCTAGAGGCTCCGATTCTGTAGACATCAATGAAGCAGTTCGTTTTGAAATTCCAGTAAGTATAGACTTGTAGTTACTCTACTTAGCGTGAAATAGAACCATTACATGGAATTCAGGATTAAATTTCTGAAAACTGTGAGGTTTTTAGTCCATATCAATATTTTGAATCTTTTTAAGGAACAGGAAGTATTTGAGGGTGCCATTTCAATAGCAGCTCACAAAAAATCATGTGTGAAGAACTTAAGAAGAAAGATCCTGATTGGGCAGTTATTCGGTCAAAAATGGTATCTACCTTGACGGATCGCACCACTATAATTCGGGAGAAGCTCGGAGTGGTTCTACAAGCGTATCCTGCATTAACTAATGCCAAACAGGTAATTAAAATAATTTATTGGTGGAATTGAACTATATACCATAAGAATTATGAACTGATTATTTTTCATCTGTTTATAGCTGGATTTGGAATTTTTCAATATAAAAAATATATACTTGTCTGAAAATATTCTTTCTACATTAATTTTGAATTCAGATGCTATCTGGAAAATATTAACTGCTAAAACTACACTGGGTTTGAAACCTGAAATTCTCGAAAGAATGAGAAATTAAAACTACGACGAAGAAAAAAACAGTAATTATATATAACATAATATTTAATGTGGAGGATAATAGCGGGAATTTTATTAGACTAGAAGTCTATAGAAACCATTCCTCACTCTTACTACGTAGAGGTTTTATACAACTTGTAGAATCCATAAAAACACTTCGTTATCCTCTTCACTCTCCAAATTTTTTTAAATTGTTATAATGAATTATCCTTTATCTATTTTTAGAGTTACGTGCTACCGGAACTTTACTACTAATTCCAAGTCTTTTTCGAGAACGCTACCAAAGAATTTTTGTGGCTCAAAAAGACTTGAATAATATAGAAGCGGAACCAGTGATTGTATATAACAAGAGCAGTATACTTTTTAGTGATGAGTTTTCCATTTATTTGGACAAAGTTAAACTTTGTGAGGTGTGTGATATATTATCAGCTTTCTCAAATTTTTTTCCCTATTTTGGATTTTTAATGTCGTATATGCCAAATGCATATATAAATCTCTTTTATTTGTGGAAAACCACCTCTTGGGAATTAATTATACCAAAATTTCCACAAAAGTAGAAAATGTCATAAACATGTGTAAAAACTCAACTAAAATCTAAAATAAAATATTCGCCTAGAATTTTAAATTCAAATTTATCGTATTAGAGGCTTTGGGTCATTTACTAGGATTGAGCAAATGCTTCAATCAAGCCTATTATAGGATTTGTTTGATTCCGTTAAACTAAGGATACAGATTTCTTGAACGTAAGGAAAAGGTTAGGCAACCCACTGAATCGGTATGCATAGGGGCATGATACATCTTCATGAGTTCATGCACGTTCATGCACAATGACAGCGATGTATGAAATCCCTTTGCAGGTGTATTTCAGTGGGTTGCCTAACCCCTTTTCTAAGGTCTGTTTAAGATACTTCTAGGGGTTTCAATCCGATACTCTAGGGGTTTGAACCCGATATTCTAGGGGTTTCAAACCGATTTGATTGGTACTTATAGGGTTTGAATTGGTTACTCTAAGGGTTTGAAACCGATACTTGTAGGGTTTGATCATTATTAATAGGGTTTACGTTGGTATCTCTAAGGGTTTGAAACGGATATTTATAGAGTCTGAAACTAGAACCAATAGGGTATAAGAGGGTTTGCATTTGTGGATAATTTCTAAACCCTAAAAAGGGTTTAAAAAAAACCCTTATTTCAGACAGTGTGTATGCCAAAAAAATTTAATTTTAATTGAACTTAATAAATCGAAATAATTTTATTATTTTTTGTGAAACAAAATAATTCCACAGAATTAACCAATATTTTCTACAGTAATCCTGTGAAATTTCTACAGAAACCATAGAATAACCCAATGGAAACTTAATAGAAAACCCTTACAAATAACACAGAAAAACGGCGCAATTTTTAAAATAAATGTGCAGAAATTCTGTAGAAATTGTGTAAAATATTGACCCAAATTTACACAGAAATTATGACTTCTTTTATAAAACTTCTATAGAAATTTCTTATAGGCATTACGGGGTTTTTCTACATAAACTTTTTTTACGGGTAGTTCATCGTTAGATTTAAAATTTTTAATCTTAATAGCAATACGTAAATATAGTTATGAGTCCCAAAGCCAAATCAGAGGAAGAAATAAATCGGATATTAGAAGGAATAGCTAAGTTTTCAGCAGAAATAAACCATCACAACTGTGTTACGGGCAAAAACTTCAAAGTATGGAAAGACCTCAGTGGGGACTTAGGCTGGTTCATGACGGAAGGGGCATTGTACACCTTCATTATGAAGAAGCTGAAAGAAACGACGAGGAGTTTTGCAAAACCATTGGAATTTCTTTTAAAAGTGATGACGATCGCGTTAGTTGGACAACGAGCAGTAATACTGAAGAAAGCGAGACTTCAGAAGGAACATCTAGAAACTCTTCGGGTGACGATTCCAATACACTTCGTGTCCATTTGGATATCAGCCCAGAAGACTATTCGAAAATGTCACCGAAGGAGGCTACAGATTCCGAGAGAAATCCAAATTGCGAAAACATCGTCAATACGTAGTATTTAAGCCGAAAGTGTGGACACACATCGTTCAAAAATTCGTTCTAGAGAAGACAAAATTGCCTCGCGTATTTTCGTTCAAAGGAGCGCGCAGATTGTAAAGAGAGGGGATGTTTTCGCCAAAATACACGGTTGCTGTTTAGATTGTAAAGCAGTGTTTTGGGTATGTACAGAAAGAACCAAATCCCTTTTACGGCATGGAAGTGCAATGTTTTTTGCTGTACAATTTCATTTCTCCACATGAAAAGGGAATACGTTGAAATTTATCAGAGGGTAAAAAAGAAAAGTTGGTTGAAAAACGCCTAGCGCCATTAGAAATGAGCTGGCGGCTGAATTAATGGTTTTTGGATACGCCGAACCTAATTGTACTATTTGTTACCTCTTTGGCGCCATATGGCGAGAGAAAAAATAACGATTTAATCTTACCACATAAGTAAATAAGAAAAAGTAAGGCTATTATTAAAATTAAAAAGTAAAACTAGTAAATCTAATAAATAAAACACATAATAAATTAAATCTATAAAATCATTGTCATAAATATTGTTTGTTTCGTTATTAAATGTTAAGTTTGTGTTTTTCGTTTGATATATCCCCTTAGTGAATGTTAATAGAATTAAGATTGTTTCTCATTTGTGTATCCCATACTCCTATATTTGATCAATTTCCATAGTCTACATCAAATATGATTAAAAATCCTTTAATAAACTTAATTAACCCCTACGATACTTGGCATTTCATGCGTGGTACGGTTAGAAAGCCCCAGAAAAATCCCAGAAGATGGATATAATTTTAAACTTCTAACTATTAAAATTAAATTAAAAAACCCATAAAACTGAAAAGTTTATTTAAAAACCATAATTTAGCGAATCTATTCTATTCATTGTCCCACCTTATTCTTACTTACCCCCAGATCCACCCAGAAGATCAAATTGGACCATGAGTCGACAGTTCCAGCAGGAAAGAGCGTCCGAATTTTCCCCCTTTTTCCACGCAAACTATGTAGCGGCCGACCTAACCCCTGCCTTACAGTGTGAAAGGTCATATTCGGCTATGTAAAAATCCCTCAAACTTAGTTGCCAAGGACGAAAACGAGAAAGTCATCCAAAGGGGTAGAAACAGAGACCCCTCCGATAGAAAATAGCGCCGCCTTCCGACCCCCCAACAAACCAAAACTGCAAGTAAAAAACACTACCAAGCCTAGACTTCCGACACCCGACTCCCCCCCCCCCAGAGAACGCAAAGACAACAGCAAGACTTTCTGACAGGAAGAGTTCGAACAGAATTGGAACAAGAAGAGATCCCCAAACCAGTCCGGGCTTAGGCCGCGATATCCCAAGAACGTAGTCCCCGATGTCCCAATAAAAGATGCGAAATGCCCATAGCGTTTAATTTCAAATGAATCCCTATATCCAAGAACGTTTGCGCCGTGATGGAAAAACTATCAGCAGATCGAGCCAACTAAAGGCATCCCTCCAAACCCAACTGTCGTCGAAGTATCATCCCACTGGTAAAGGACATTCCTGGGTTCCGTCCCTTTCTTATCGAGAAATAAGTCGTCCACGTCGCTTCTGCAGTATCCAGATATTCGAGACACCAAGAAACAGAGCCAGCGAAAAGAAGACAACATCCCCTGACAGCGAAACCGTAACGTTGAAAATTTCCTTGAAAACCCCCCCTTACTATTCCCTGAAACGAAAAAACTACGTTTAAGAATATACGCTAATCCCAGACAGGTTAAAAGATTGAGTCCCTAAAACCATGTTAAACCGATACTCCCCAATAATTCCTCTAATACCAAGTTGAAGTGTTTTGTCAATTTCCTGTCCCGAGAACGAAAAAAGCCCCGTGTCGAGAGCCCCGAACAATACCCCTTTATTCCGACCAGTATAAAAACCTAGCCCCTAACCCAGAACTGTATCTTAACCGATATTTACCTTTTCCACGCCAGTCATAAGTTTAGAGTTACTTCCCCAAATAAATCTTATTAATATTAAATTTAAGCGCTTAACGCAAGTTCTTTTTCTATATTATTTTTCTTAACCACCCCAATTTAAGTTTATTACCCGATATGGCTGCCAGGTATCCCGAGGGTACGATTGAGTTCATTTTTTTTCTGTTTTTTTTCTATCAATAAAAGAATTTTAATGAAGAATTTCATTGAGTATCCTAATCACTGTCCGATATTATCATCTTTCTTTTACTTATTATCATCAACGCACTGCAACATATCGTATTAAACGATAGGCGCTTGGCGAAGGGGTAATATATTCCTTCGGCGTAAGCTTTGAAAGTTGCGAAATGGCAATTTTTAAAATCACAGAGACTAGATCCTTTTATTGCCTTATGCAAAATCATGTTAATTTCGCCCTATCACGGAATTATTGAAGACTTGGGATTTTACAAATTCAGGGCGGTATACTGGGTTAGCACGCAATAACACGTGTGCAAAGCCTATTGTGAAAGACATCCCGCTGATTGCAAAATTTCAATCGATGCAACGGGTATTTGTAGTAAAAAAACTGCAAAGACCAACGGGAAAAAGTGGTCACATTTTCCTTTACGAGGTCACGGTGAACGAACTATATATCCAGAAACAATACGCGGTTACGCAATTGTTATCTGAGGCGCATGACGCGACTTCCATTTACTTTTGGTTACAAATGTGGTGCGCCGCAACCAAAGGAGTGCGTGTCGGACATGCCGCAAGCCCCGCTTCACGCGGTATGCAGGGCTTTCGCGAATTGTCTATCACTTTCCGACTAAATATCGCGTTGCGCGGATATTTTAATTTCGAAGAAGCCGCGGGTAAATTTACCATACTCTTATATACGGTGTGACGTGGCGCACACCATCAAATTAATCTTGGGTTGGCCTAGTTTAAAAGGTGAAAAAGTAAGAACAAGAAAATTCTTCCTACATTCCATGGGTCAACTTATCCAAAGCGAAACGTTGTTCGACTTGGAAAAACTACTGCAAGCCATTTTAATCGTTTCGCTGAGTGAAACGGAGGCCGAAAATGTTGAAACAGGAGATCCCACAGTTCGGAAATTATGGCTCCAAGGGAAAATTTCGATACTCTGAGATTTGTATGCAAACTGGTAAGTTAAGCATTTAATAATAATCGGTAATATGGAAATGTGACCATGATGCAATAATTTAAAAAAAATTATTTTGAAGTCAAAATAAGTTCAGTAATTATGTATTTAGAAAACCACTTGTAACAAAACTAAAGGCGGTGTGATGAAGAAACATTCGTAATGTCTTTCCGTTTCATTATTAAATTGACGCTTACACGGTATACAGGGTGATTCCGGAATCAGTACCGTAAATTTGAGGTGTTATAAGGGTTGAGTAATGATGTCGCAATTGTTTGTGACGAATTGGAGAATTGCTAGAGTGTTTTAAAGTTTGACCTAAAAAGGTCTAAAAAGTAGGCTGCCGAACGAACACAGGAACCCAAATAGGAAAACCGATTTTAGGGGTGGTAGGAAAATTTTACTCTACCAAAGTGTGAAAAATAATCGTGTGCGAAACATTAGTGTTAATTGATTAACGACAGTTGTTTAAAATGACGCTCTCCACCTCTTAAACAGAGACGACAGCGGCGTAGAAGGGATGCACGTTCGTCGTGAAAAACTCCAGGTGTTTTCCGGGGCAGCGTGAATTCTGGCAACTAAATCTTCCTCCGACTAGATATTTAAAGGCTTGTTTACCGATTGAGTAGACCAAAATGTCTACTCATCGAAGGGTTTCCAGAACGAGGGATTGGTCGAGGAGGTCCGGTCACCTGGCCTGCAAGATCGCCAGATCTAACCCCGCTAGAGTTTTTCTTGTGCGGCTGGATGAAAGAGCTAGTCTAGAAAACACCAGTCGAGTCGGAGGAAGATTTAGTGGCCAGAATTCACGCCGCCGCGGAACACATCCGTGCCACACCTGGAGATTTTCACGACGAACGTGCATCTTTTTCCCCAACTTGCAGAATTTTTCTCAGAGGGAAAACGGGGGACAAAAGGAATCCTGGAACAAGTACTAAATGCGATTAAAGGTAAAAGTTGTATCAAATATCTGACAACAACACTAATTTCATTTTACTCTTTTCAGTATATATTAAAACCACAATTGGTAAATTTCAAATTAGTAAAAGTGAGTTCAACAGAATAGTTAATAATAAATGTTGAGCGGTAAAGCGGAAGTACAAAGACGCCACCCAAATGGAATGTCCGTACAAAAAGATAAATTCATCCTCAAGAAAAGTGACTGATGATTTAAATAATAATTTGCCGAAATTTTTCTTTCCAATGATCCCTAAGCGTGTAAATTTAAATGTTTTAAGCTTAAGCGTTTTTAAATTTTAGTTCTAATAATTATAATAATTAAGTATTGTAAAAAATAAGACAACTATATGCAGTTTTGACTAAAACTAAAATATATCTTTTTGCAGTTCATTAACAGACTAAAACAAACCCTATTTTTGTAGATTTGTTCAGACAAAATTAAAATTTAAATTCGCAACTTAAATTCAGACTTATTCTAACGTTATTTTGTACTGCAGAGATTAAGACTAAATTAAAACCTAAATTCGCAACTTAAGCTCAGTGTAATCTAACCTTATTTTTAACTTTAGATAAAGACAACTCATATTAATTTTATTTCTGCTAACTTGTTTAAATCTTAAAAGAAAAGTAATTCAGCAGCCGTAAGTAAAACTCAGTTTAGTCTCGAAAGAAGTCTGATTTAAGAATGAATTTGGGACTGAGGCAGCTGTAAAGAACCTTTCTTTAAGTTTAAAAAAATCATCTTTAATTTTGGTAAGGGTCGAAATTGTTCGATTTCTCCCCTCACTGCCGCCTCTGTGGCACGACGACGGAAAATTTGAGACATGTGTTACTCGAATGCCCAGTAACAGCAGTGAATGACGACGCGGTAGAGTGGCGAAAGGCACATTTAAACACAGACATGAAACATCTTTTAAGCCTAGAAGCGACTGACGCGCCAGTAAACTGTTCGATACTAAATAAGTGGCCAAAGAGAAAACGTATTATAAATTCGGGGCACCCGGCGACAGTTACTACAGTGGCCAATTGGACCGTTGAACAATTTAACAATGAAACACTGACCTTTTTTTGGGATATATTGACTACCCAAAGTATTTTGTATTATGTACTATGTTATTTTATTTTATTTTACTAGTTTATTATCTTACTAGTCGGTTCATTTTGTTCCATCCTTTGGATGTATTGGATATATTTTGATAGCTGTGGTCACTTTGTACCGCTGCCCTGTTTCATAAGGGTGTCATATTGACGGCTTAATTAAAAACCTTTAAGACTTAATAAAAGAATGCGCGATGACTCGCAGCCAATTCTTCAATAACCCTCACTATCGCTATGTCGCGAACGAAATAATCATCGCGAGCTACCCAGAAGACATCCATCCATACCGATACGATACGCGTCGGGAAGTACCCCGAGAGGTTGCATAATATTCAGTTTCTTTTATCATAATTTAATTTTAATTTTTAGATTGCATTGAAATGTAATAATTATTTTCATGACACAGAACGTGCAGGGGGTCACTAGACAACGGAAATTTTCATGACCAATGGATTTAAAGAAATGGGTCTAATTTAAAAAGTTTTCTTCATGGTGTTTCTTTAACGATTATAACGTCGAACGGTAGATCACGTTTATCTTTTACGTTCAATTATACCTAAAATCTTCGTAATATATCTAATAACTAGCTTACAAAAGTATTCGCACCATTTGATTTACTACTTCGTAGGAAAATTGGCTATAGGTGTTACCACGGAAAAGTATAAAGATGATGTAACAGAAGACGACCAAACAATCAAGGACTAAATCGTCTCTTCAATCTTTGCCTAGAATTAAGTTGCGAAGTCAACCTCTTCATTATCAATTCAAGAGGAAGGCGATAGAATTGTAGAATATGTCATTCCAAAAAGGAAGAGAAGGAAAACCCTGACTCCAGATGTTTCAGTATGGTTTAAGATATGGGCTACTAAATCTGAAGAACTTGAAAAGCAGTCGTAGGAACCAAGTAAGCGGGTTCAGGAACAATTTCATAGTGAACTTTTAAAAAGGTAAGATGCAAAGAATGAAACGCGTAATAAACTTGTTGATGCTTTAATACATATAACCAATTAACATAAATACATATTTTATTTCACAGTTTGAAGATATCGAAATTGGTTTAAGTATTATTTCTAGCTCTGAAGGGTCTCAACCTTTCTACTATGTTTCTACGCTTAGTTTTAGCAGCATCTGCAAGTCTATTTGCAGCCACTTTCTCTGTGGGAGGAGCAAGGTTAAGGTTACCTATGTATTCATCAATATCTTCGTCACCGTCGTAAAATGGAATAACTCATAATAACTTCTGACATTTTAATCTGCGGAAGCATCCTTTAAAAAGGCACGCTCAGTCATTTGTCTAGCTGAACTTTGAATATATGTTATAATTTCTTTCTCCAAGAGACAAATACCCGATATCTTCGTACGGAGTCATAATAAATAAATCCAGCGGGTAGGCACTATCTACAAGCAAGTGGCCACCTACAACGTTTCTAGATCCGTCTATCAAGCAGCTATATATATGAAACTTACTTCCCACATTCTTGCATCATGGACGGAACCAGGATAACAAACGCACGCATCCAAAAATATTAACTTTTCATTGCATGTACCTTAATTTTTTAAGTAAAAGAATACTAGAAAGGCAATATGATTGAATTGATTATTCACCTTGTAGCACTATGGATGTTCTCCGTTTCCGATTGTAGTAAGAATTTTTGTTATGCTCGGGATCCTTGATGCCGATAAGGCAACCATCTACTGCTCTTTATTGTTCGTGGGAAGCCATAAAGATTTTCACAATATTCCATTGTAGACGCTATTGTTTCATCAGCTGGCCATGCTATGTATTTTTTCTCTTTGTCTGGCAATTAGTCGGATGAATTCCATACACACATAGTGGGCATTGCTCTTTGACAGATCAAATCGATCCCCTACAAATCTATAAGAATCTGGAGTTCCCAGTAACCAAAATGATACCAACACCCTCTTTTCAATACGAACTACTATGAAGTACTTGTCTGGAATAATTGCAGCTCCGTACATCTGAAACAATTCCTACGAATAAGGCACAAGTTCATTATAGTGTTTACATATTAAAATAATTATAAATCTGGCCTCAACTGCAGTTCTCTACATCCTGAAATGACTTTTAAAGTCTTTTGAAGTATAATTTGGTACAACACTTACAAAGTTATAATAAATCCTAGCAGGTGTTGACTGATTCTTAGTATTGAATAAAATAATACAAGCTGCCAACTAGGAGCAACAAACACAACACCCCCCACAAGGAGAACGCAACCCGTCAAAAGTCGTTGATTTTCTTGTATACGTTTTTCATTAGCTAGACGCTTTAGCGCCTGCTGCCGTAAGAAGGGGAAAATTCGGAAATTGTCTTCCCCCCGCCCGTTAAACGTTCAGCGTAAAGGCTCGTGACGCTCGTCCAATGAATTTTGTACACAACCCTTCGTTAGCGTGTTAAAGGCTAGCTGCGTTCTCCTTGTGTTTGTTGCTCCTAGCTGCCAAAATACCTGCACTAGATTGTTTTAAGAATTAACTTTTGTTAATTGAACTATTATTAACTTCAAATACATTTCCTTTTACTAGCTTATTCATTTGCTAATACATCAAGTAGTTTTATCTTCTTATAATTTCCAGGACCAGAAAACGTAGCAGCCGCCATTTCAAAAAGAAAAGAAACAAAAGTTATTGAACGCACGCCTCAATTTTTTTTAATATATTTTATAATAATTTTCATATTTAAAACGTCCATTTCCACGTATCATAGCCGCGTAACAGCTCTCGTCACTCGGTCTATTGTCCTTTTTCCAGGTGTTGCCCCGTATATCCTACCATGACTTTTTATTATAGTTTAATATTAGAAGTTGTTGGTCGATATTACGAATTCAAACTCGATGGTTTAAAGATTAATTGATGGAGACATGGGGGACCAAACTATGGCGACAAAATTCAAGAATGGCCAAGTCAACATTTTTAATTTTATAAAACGAAATTATGCCATTCATTGAAAAAAGACACCGACAAGAGGAAGGCGGTTTTTGTTGAAAAAAGAGTTGCAATCGCCTTTTATAAACTTGCGACAAACGCTGAATTTAGAACCCTTGGTAACCTATTTTGCGTTGGTACGTCGACTGTTGGCATGATTTTTATAGATTTTTGTTATGCAGTTGCTGAAAACCTGTTGGAAAATTATAAAAAATTTCCAAAAGGCGAAAAACTAAAGAAAGTTGCTGAAGGAATTCCAGATGTTTGGAATTATCCTCAGTGCGCGGGGGCGACTGATGGGTTACATATTCCCATAATAGCCCCAGTTGAAAATCACTGCGACTATTATAATAGAAAGTCTTTTTATTCCATAATTTTGCAATCAGTAGCTGATTATAAGTACATGTTTACTTACACTTCGTCAGATGGCCTGGAAAGGTCCATGATGCTAGGGTTTTGGCGAATAATGCAATATACGATTATATCCGCAATAGGTCCCTGAATTCAGTAGAAACTAAAAAGGAAATAGAGGGAGAAGATGTTCCACTAACGTTGATTTGAGACGCCGCTTAGCCACTTATGAACTGGTTGATGAAACCAATCTCTAAGAAATAACTTAACCCAGACCAAGAAATTTTTAATCATAGACTGAGTAGAGCGCGAATGGTTATTAAGGGTACGTTTGGAAGACTGAACGGGCGATGGCGTATACTCCTAAAACAAATTTCGAACGTAAGCCTTGCGCCCTGGAAAGAAGTCTACTCCTTGCCGATTGGGTCCACCACCACGATGACTCCATTAATATTCAATTACAGTTTTCATTTTAAATGCCCCCCCCTTGTATATTTTACCCCTCAAATAAATATTTTAACGCCTCACATCTGTTTTTATTAATACACATAAGCACCCGTCTTTTCCACCGTAGTCTTCAATAGGTATCATGGAATCTGAACAGAAACGTCTCGAGAGTTTTCGCTGCTGGGAGAATCCGTTTGTCACCAAAGAACAGCTAGTAGCGGCAGGGTTATATCGCGTATATAAATTGAGACGCCGTTCGCTGCGCTTTTTGCAACGGAGAAATGTACGACTGGAAATCCGGAGATATCCCCCGAGTGGAACACATTAAATTATTCCCAAATTGTAACAGGGATATAACACCCTTAGATAAATATCTAAAACCAGAAGACAACTTAACATTCACGGTTAAACGACATGAGCTAGAAGGCTCTTGTGGAAATATTTGTAAAGCATATCATTTCAGAAACCGAAAAAAGTACGCTTTGATACGCTTAACGTAATCTTCTATACCCCGCCTGAAGACCGCCGAAATTACGATTTAATCAACAGGGCACATTTTAAACGTATTATTTATGATGTCGGTGAAGTACTCGAACCTGTTTTGCTTAAAAAAATTAAAATTGTTTCGATATATACCGTATTTTCATTTTGTAGTATACAGCCTATTCCATTGTTAAATAGACCTCATGCTGAGTTAATTTCAGTTAGTATACCCCGTTGCCTTCTTCTAGTCCATTATTAAATAGACATGCTGAGGGGCAGCTGCATTGGGGGTTGAGAAAATTAGGGGAAAAGAATTGGGCTTGTCTAAATGGGCCCTTTTAACCTATAGTACATAACCCATAGTACACAAAATAACCTATAAGAAATAACCCATGTCGCTACCCTTATCTCTGACGTAGTTGGATTCCGGCTTCGAAGCTCCTACGATCTAGACACAATAATAAGGCGTTTTACAATCTCAAAACCATGAATAAACTATGTCTGTCATTTTAAAAACTTCAATCGTTTTTATAAGAATTTAGGACTATAAAAGAACTTATGGCACACCGTTCAGGACAAAATTCAACCAAAAATATTTATAAAATATGAAGGCGTTTTTGAAATATAAATTACTTTTGGAATTGTAAGACGAATTCGTCTAAGACATTCGAGGCCAGTTTAAGAAATGCACAACCTACCTGGATGTTCAAATTGTAGTAGAAACTCACTATAGTAACACATACCTCACAGGAAGTGGCGTAGACATGTTGGCAGAATTTATAGCCCGGTGTACCGGTAACAAAAAACCACACCACCGGAGGCCTATCATCAGAATGCCCTACGCCAGTGTCCACAAGCCCGGACAGGTGACAAAACCAGCATGGGTAGCAGAACCCTACTACTGATGGTCGCACCCTCGACGCAAGCCGCTCAACCCAGCAGAAGGTGCAACAATGGGACGACCAGCCCGCCACTTCGCACACAGCAGTGGGATAGAGAACGGATGTTCTAGCAACTCCGGCCGACACCCTACCTAGGAAGGCAGGGAGCCAAGCCCTTTGGAAAGAGCTCCTAAAGGGGAACGGCGGGCACACAGCAGCCCGCATAACCCGGCACAGCTGGCACCGGAGATCCCGGTGTGAGTCCAAAAGGCCAGGAGATGGGTCCGCCGTGCCCTCATACGGAGGCCCGCAGCCCTACAGCAGGCTTCTCAATCCGCCGAGGCGGCCAGTTTGCCCGTCCCCTCTTCATTAGCCGGGGCCGAAGCCCAGTATCCAGCCCACACCTGACCGAAGTCGGAGGTTGGAGATAGGACAATTTGGACGGAGCTAACATCTCCCAGTGCGCCACCGCCTTTACGGGTTACAAGAGCCGGACCCCGACTCCCCGGTAAAGCCACCAGTAATTGCACACTCCGACCCCTTGAGGGCCCAGGGGCGTAGACAAGGGGGATTTCCGTGTCACCGCCCCCATTAGGCCTACGTTTGACTGTACTAAATTGTCACCCCTCCTCGACCCCTTTGACGAATTTCTGACTACGCCACTGCTTACAGTCAACAAGGATATTTTTTTGTTTATTTCCTACAATTATGTATTAGGAGACAGCAAATAAACCAAAACTTTCTCTTACAATACAGGAAAAATGGAGTACACCCTAAATCATTTTTTCTAAGCATACCAATGGAGAAAGGACAAAACCAGAGACCCTATATTTTAAAAATTACCCCTATATTTACCAAAAAAATCTCTATTTTTGTGATTGAGTTTTGTCCTGAACAGCGTGCCATAGGAACTCTTATTTATTTACATCTTAATAATCCAGTTATATTTAGCACACAGGCATGTAAAATGATAAAACACCTTATTAATACTAGTTAAGTGACACCTTTCCATATATTAACGCTTTTAATATTTCCCCAATCAACTTTATACGTTCAGTAACTATATAACGTAACGTGATGCCTTTAGATACAGTTGTTCACAATAGCAGTAATTAATCAAATTATAGACTTATACTTTTAAGTATTTAAAGTATATTAATTATAGATATTCAAAACAATCAACTAGAGCTAAAATTACCACATTCATAATATTACACCTTAAATTTAAAATTTTTACATTAGCAGATATCTATACATTCCTATTACTTTAATAAATTTTAAATTTGTACATATTTAAACTTTAAATAGCACGCTACTAATAGTTATTTGAGATGGGAAACGATGGTATGACAAATTCTTCTTTCGGGTGCCAATTAAGGAAATATTGCACCGGAGAACCGAGCATTTGTTGAGTTCATGACAACTTGACAAGCTTTTATTAACAAAATTCAAAATAACCGCCTTTAAAAAATTAAAAATTAGCCTCGGCTATAAAATTCATGGTTTAAAATAGTCAAATATACTACTATTATATAACTTTACCATTTAACACTACTAAAAATGTAATACTATAATGGATCTAATTTATGGTTAAACGATTAATGCTTACCTGAATTTTAATCCGCAAAGGAATTTTATAAAAAAGCGGACGCGGCCTGCCAGCCGAAGAGGAATGTTTACAGTCAGCTCTCCCGCTCAGCTGTCTTCCCACCGCGGAGTTTCTGAGATAAGCGACGCCTGTTTATTTTCGTTGTAGATCGTTCGCTGGGATAATTCAGTCGTGCATTCCTAAGCTAGAGGAACTGCCAGACGAATTCTTAACATTAAAAGAAACTGTATTACAATGTGTTGGTCATATTAACGAAAATCTTGACGAAAATATGGACATCGAAGTAGAGTCGGAGCTTACAGTAAAGCGAAAACGTCAGAAAAGAAACAATTTGGCGAAACAAGTTGAGAAGTAAGCATGGACCCATGGAATAAATTTAGAGTGGATGAGTATATTTATACTATAGATACTACTTTAAGAAAAATCAGAGATAGGTATACTTCAAATTTACCTTTAATTGAGGAGATGTCATTATTTCACCCAACAAGATTCGACGAATTAAATCAAAATAACGTAAAAGTGGATTTTTTATCTAAAGTTCTTAATATAGAGAGTTCCAAGTTACGAACAGAACTTCTTCATTTCTCGAAAACCTTTCAATCTTTGTCCGCTCCTATTCCAAAAGTTTTTAATAAAAGTAATGAAGTTGAAGAGTTGGAAACAGAAGATTTTGGAAGCTTAGAGGTTGACGAAAGCGAAAAATATTGATTCTTCCACCGAAAATTGCTCACAAATTAAATCTTGCGGGGAATGTTTAACCTTCGGTTTTAAGTTGATGTGCAAATATAACCTACACTGCAATACTAATATTAATTTGATACAAGCTTTTAAAATTTTTCTTACTTTACCTTGCACTCAGGTTGAGTGCGAACGAATATTTTCGAAATTGAAAATCATTAAATCAAGATTGCGGCAATGTTCATCTTTACAGCAAAATTTACTCGAATCATTTATTTTAATGTCAGTCGCGCTGAAAGCGGCTAATGATATTAATGCGCAAAATGTAATTGACATTTTTGCTAATTCTTCAAATGAATGCAGAAGGTTTTTGTCTGAAAAACATTATGTTCAATAAATTATGTTTAGTAATAACAATTCTTTTTTACTTTATAATAGCTAATAAATATTAGAAACTTTAACAATATCCATGGTAATGCTAAATTAGAAACGTTCCTAAAAAGAAGAGATACGCATGCGTATCTCTTCTTTTTAGGAACGTTTCCATGCATGGAATTAAATAATTTAATAGGTTTAAAGTTCAGTTATTGGTTCCTTATCTGCCTTATCAACTTCGGTGCGCGTGTCTCGTTTTCTTAAACGTATTTAATAATAGCTAATCTTGAACATTAAAAGTAAAGAAATGAAGCAATTTTTGCCTAGTGAGCGAGGCGTTTGGCGCCTTTTCTCAACTAGCTGACTGCGCCTTTACCTTCCCAGTCCACCCCTGTTTTCCACTAGCGTGCGTCATAATGTTATTTTCTTTACGCGCGTAAAAATGTTTGCACGTTTCAAAGCTGAGGAACGCGTCGTTGCGCGCGCCAGTGGAAAACAAGCTTAATGCATAATCTCAATGTGTTTTTCGTGGAATAATTAACTAGCTTCGCCCGCTAACATCTAGAAGGAGACGCCTCCTCCCTGTTGTAGTTGGCTAATTGAAAGATCCTCCTCCTCCTCCCAAAAAGATGCGAAGGCGTTAAATTAACCACCGTATACCAGCATACCACAGAGGAGATTGAAGTTATGAAGAGTGGGAAAGACCTGGAGGGGCCCAAAGTTCTGAACAGTGTGAGATATATGGAGGGGGGCAAAGACAAGGACGGGGCCAAATGCATGGGTGAGGCCAACAACAAGGAGGGGGCCCAATTCACGAAGGAGGCCGACGAGCCATCAACAAGAGCAAAAAAGAAATGGCCAAATTCGTAAATTACATACGGTCATACACCATACTGGGTAATATTAGAAACGCGTATCTCCCACAACATATGGCGCTACCGTATTAGATATATTGGTCGTCTGCTACTCGAGTGCTACATGTTCTCTTGTTTACTATTTAGAGGTATTTAAATCAAGGTAGTTCGCACAGAATTTAAATGGATTTCAACTCTGCAATTAATGGTGGATTGGTGTTTCCAATTGTCGGGTAATAAAAATCTATCAAAGATGTTCCTATTATTAGTAAAAAGAAATTAAAGCTTTTTACAACTCTAAATCAAAGACAGCCAGCAATTCCGCAGGTAGATTTCCTATTCCAAGGCATTCTGATTACTGTGGATCTATACGTTAGTCCATCAAAAATGCTACTGGGAAATTCAGTCCGTCAGAGTCATTATTGTCGATGGTAAATATATTTTTTTTCTAAAACTAAGCTATCTTTTATTTTAAATTATTATTCGTTATGCAGAAAAACGAACTGTCTGGAAAAAAACTATGGACCAATCTGATTCTCCCGTGTGGAAGACAGCACGTACCACCAGATTACGCTCGTCTAATTTCAGTTTAATTTGCAAAAGAAAAAACGAAATTTGGACACAAGCTGGAATCAAAAATGTTATCCAACATAAGAAAATTGGGCCTTTGAATGCAATTAAGTATGGTAAACAATGTGAAAATGTTGCCAGAAACAAGTACAAAGAAAAAATGCGCAATATCGGCCATGATGTCACAGTGCATTCTTCAGGGTATATTGTTGATCCATCTAAACCGTGGCTGGGATCTTCCCCCGATGGTTTAGTCCATGACCCCAAAGAAGGGGAGCCTTATGGGGCTTTGGAAATAAAATGTTCTTGGTCGTTGAGAGACAAAAATCCTACTCAAGCTTTAAACGGAGATTTCAGAGTGAAATTGGTTGCCAGGAAACCTATTTTGGATGAACGTGATATTATTTTTTATCAAATTATGAAACGGTGCGACTATGTAACGTATTTTCCGACAGGACTTATTGTTGTTAGAGTAGGCTTTAATCAAGAAAAGTGGGACAAGATGGAATCGATTTTGAAAAGATTTTACTTTACTCAGATGTTACCAACGTTAGCTTAATAATTTTGTTAATTAAATATGGTGATAATTGCAATTCCTAAACAAGAATTTTGATTCAGCTCAGTTTTTAAGGAATTAAAACTTAATTTTACATTAAGTTTCAATATATTTTTTATCTGCCAAATTTAGTAAAACTAAGATGATTCATCTTGAGAAGTATCCAAATTAATTACTTGCTGAATATGTTCCTCCATTTCACTGTCTTCATCATCGAGGGTGGCATTTTCCGGTTCGAGAATTTCCTCTTAAAATCATCCAGCTCATCGATATTAGTGGATATACCAGGTTCCTATATATCTTCGTAAAAATCATCGTCTTATAGCGAAGTATTGTTAATATTGCCCATATATCGAATGAGAGGAGCTTGAAAATTAGGCAACAAAGTGACCACAGTCCATAATTGATTTATGACAGGAGCGAGAGTCAAGGGAATTGGACGATCCAGATTGTGATATCCTCTTATCCTTGATATTTTTCGTTCTACGTGTATACGAAGTGATGCAATTGTTTGAGATTTTTTAGGCCCTTTTCACCCAGAAATGGTGGTATATTTAATTTCACACCTATTTCATTTAAAAACAATTTCAAATAATAAATCCCTTACCGGCCATAACACCATCATTATGTGAGAATTTCAACCGGAGAAAGCAACTTCTTCGTGTTATTTCTTGGTCCGAGATACATCCGGTGAACAAATGTGACCCAAAAGTTACGTACCCGTTTGGACTAATACCAATGAGTCCTTTGTACGTGGTGTTGGATTTACAATTTGAATATATAGCTGACTGTAACACTAAAGACTTAGATGTTAAAGTCTTCCAGCATAGTTTCATCGATTTGCTCCCTCGTCGGCCATATGTTGATTAGCCCCAGGCGTAGGTACGTGATACATTAATTTGATGCTGTACTAGGCTCAATACCGAAACGGTCTGCTAAATCTTTTAAAAAAGGCCTAGTCGAAGACACATTAAAACCCAGAGATATTGATCTTCAACGTTTAATTTTTATGTCGTCCAGCTGGATAAGTTTTTGGTGAACCTTTACCGCTATTCCAAACGATAATATTAGTGCTCGGAATTCCCATAACTTGTGTTCATTTGATAAGGTCTATTGAATATCAATCGGATATATCCATATGGACAAAATAGGCCTTTCTTTATCTACAAATAAAAATATTCGAAATCCAAAGTGAAACGTACAATTGTATACTTTCTTATTCTAAAATTCTTATCAACGAATAATCTTAACCACAGATAGTAACCGTCGCTTATGTTCAAAGTGCGCTTATCCATGGATAAAACTAAATAAACATTCAATATAATTGAATAACTAGTTCACCTTTTTCAAAATAATATTGATTTGGATAGGTTATTGAAAATATAAGTAGACTTATCTGTACGGTTCAAAAAGAAACGAATGTATCATTTTCGTTTTCGTAATATTAATTTTTATTCTGAAATATATTGATCTGACGAATGAGTTGAAACATTTTTTGATTTCCATAGTAAACTTTGAGATCGCTCAAATTTTTGTGTTTTACTTATATTCTCATTGGCGGATTAATTACAAGGCTAAGTAGGTTTACCCCCCCCCCCCAAAATTGAATTGAGTGGGCAAACATTCACTTCCTTCCCTCCAATCTAACAACCTTGGCGAAAATTACTTACTAGGGGCAGTTTTAGATCTTTGCGAATGGGGTAGGGAGCAATATCAGTCTCTATGACACTGCACCCATCAGCCGCTAAAATTGCACTCTCGACGTCCACGACTTTAGGATTATGGATTGTATCGGTTTTAATCAGTTAGTTATTTCTAGCGGTTAATTATTGGAATCAGTTCTAATCGCTATTGGTAATAATTATCGTTTAGATATGTCTCGTTACCAGCATTTTGTAGTGTTGTAATGTCTAAAGTTACAGCCGAAATTTTCTCCGCGACCCCGGCGAATAGCGAGATAGCGGGACCCGCGTGGAATCTATCGCGGCTGGCTCTACCCCGCTCCTGACCTTGGCTCGCGGAAAGAGGAGAGCCTCTCGCACACCTCCGATGAATATTGAAACGCTAGCGCCATCTAGCGGTTTTAAGCGAGATTCCTCTTTAGCGAATCTAGGAGCCATCTAGCGGGGATGACATGAACTTATTTTTTACCGGGGATATTAAGAGTAGACGTTTGAATCCTGAAATAAGGACTTCAAATGCCTTCCCCGATTTGAATATTACGCCTGAATTTCAGGGGGGGTTCAACAAGTAGGAGGTAATCAACCGGAAGTCATCCAGGCTCATCCACCCGTTCAACAAGATGGTCAAGGGATACAACTGGAACTCCCAGCGCATTTCGAAATTATCCAAGACGGCACTAAAGAATATTCGCTTTTTCATCTCGTCGGGAGATACGTCGTCGTGCGGTTTCTCGGTGATGTCAAGGGGTCGGAGTGTGCAATAACTGGTGGCTTTACCGGGGAGTCGGGGTCCGGCTCTTGTAACCCGTAAGGGCGGTGGCGCACTGGGAGATGTTAGCTCCGTCCAAAGGGTCCTATCTCCGACCTCCGACTTCGGTCAGGTGTGGGCTGGATACTGGGCTTCGGCCCGGGCTAATGGAGAGGGGCCGGGCGAACTGGCCGCCTCGGCAGATTGAGTAGCCTGCTGTGGGGCTGCGGGCCTCCGTATGAGGGCACGGCGGACCCATCTCCCGGCCTTTTGGGCTCCCACCGGGATCTCCGGTGCCAGCTGTGCCGGGTTATGCGGGCTGCTGTGTGCCCGCCGTTCCCCTTTAGGAGCTCTCTCCAAAGGGCTTGGCTCCCTGCCTTTGTAGGTGGGGTGTCGGCCGGAGTTGCTAGAGCATCCGTTCTCTATCCCACTGCTGTGTGCGAAGTGGCGGGCTGGTCGTCCCATTGTTGCACCTTCTGCTGGGTTGAGCGGCTTGCGTCGAGGGTGCGACCATCAGTAGTGGGGTTCTGCTACCCATGCTGGTTTTGTCACCCGTCCGGGCTTGTGGACGCTGGCGTAGGGCATTCTGATGATAGGCCTCCGGTGGTGTGGTTCTCTTTACCGGTACACCGGGCTATAAATTCTGACAACATGATGTCGAACACGGGATAACTCAATTCGTGACATTCATCTGTGCCATGATGATCAAGTCCAAATATCCTGAACGTCCGAAGTGTTTCCCGCCCGGGTCCTGGAAATTTCTTTCCGCCAAAACTCACAGCTCGAACCCGGGAATATTTTAGATTTGCTCGAATGGGAAATATATCTCGACGAGCGCGAGTAGAGATGGACTAAAACTTAACACACCCCCAAAATGACCCAAATTTTTTTTCCAAAAACCAGTTTTTGACCTTGGAAAAAGTCAACAAAATATTTTTGTTTTCAATCTCAAATTTGACATTGAAGATGACCTTTGACCTCGACGCTTGACCACTGTCCATAACCCCTAAGCCTCGGTCTATCACCCCAACAAGTTTGGACACGATCGGACAAGCTCGGACCGAGATATCGGCGGTAATATGTGACCCCACCAAATACTTTAACTTATTTACTTTTGGTGTCACTTTTTTCGTTTTTTCGCCATTTAAAATGCTAATTAGTTAATTGCGAGATCGGGAAACAAATTCGCGACCTTCGCTTTATAACCTTGACAAGTTTTGGCCCCACCCAAAATACTTTAAAAAATTTTTATCATTTTTTTCGCAAATATTTTAATAGTTTTATTATTTTAAAACAATGCTAGTTTTAGTAAAAGTAATCAAAAACACAATTAGTTATTATAATATTTAATAACTATTATATTTCAAACAATATATTTCTTTAAACACTTAACAACACAAAAACACTACAAATAAAACTAAAATATAATCTAACAAATTAAATTAATAAATAATAATTAAGGGGGTATAAATAATTTGAAGGCTAAAAAATATAAAAAACACTGTTAAAATATTTTAAGTGTATAATTAAAAATAATTATAATTACATCAATTCGTAAAGATATTTTTCCTCTTCGGTACAAAACGACATGTCGGGTTGGAAATTCGGGCTAGAATTTATAAATATACAAAAATTAATCTATTAAAAACGAATATATCTAAAAAATATTTACCACAAGAATTCTTTAACTTTTTCTTGGTGTTCTACCATCGCACGAATAAAAACTCTGTTTTTGGTCTTAATCCCTTCCGAAGTATACAGTTCGAGAATGTCTGAATTAATTAAAACAGATCTAACGTTATGTTGTACAGTGCCAACATGTTGAATTTGATCTAACACGTGAAGTTCAGACTCAAACTATTTTAAATTCTTGAGATTCCACCACGAAATTTGACTAGTATTACAAAATATCTGCATATATTTGCTAGATAATTGAAGAATTTCATAGCTAAACCAACCGAATAACATTACTCTACAATGGAATAATAAATTATCGTACACAATTCCTGGTCTATTACATTTGAAAGTTTTATCGTGCACAGAAAAAGAACAAAAGTTTTGCGATTGTTCAACTCGCAATTCGTAGGCTGCAACAAAAAATAAGGGGTTTAACTTAAATGAATATTTAAAAAAAGGGCATTTAAACTCAATTGAACCATATGGTTTGATTACTGTTTTAGATTCTAGAAATACAGTTTTTAAACAGCGTTCTTCGAATTCTGTACAAATAGTTTGTTTTTTAAAAAGATAGTACCTTCTCACTACTCGAAGAGAGAGAAATTTTAACGATCGCGGCAAAGAAACTACAGGCTTTAGATAGAAATCACCAGTCATCTTGATTCTAGATTTCTCCTGGTAAAAATCCTTTACATTGAGATTTTATAGTTTAAGCTCGACCTATATTTTAAAATTTAAAAATATTGCCTTTGGGAATAATTATTAATTCTGTAATACAACTAAGGTTAACTAATTATCCCTATCCTTCTTAAACAAGTATTTTTTAAATTTAATAAAAAACAATTATATTCAATTTTTAAACGATCTAGTACAAAATGTACTTATAAAATTTCAGTTAATATACTCAACAATCACGAAAATCAAACACTATAGTTTAAACACGATATTAGTATAGAAAAAAGTATATATAAAATATGAAAAAAAAACAAAAATATAAGAATAATAAATGACCAATGGGTAGTTTGAAATGAGCAATAGATTGTATGCCAGAGGACCTTCGTTTATATCAGTTTTAAATAATAAGTTTTCAAGAATTTTTTAAATAATTATAATAGTAATAAAAGAAAATATAAAAAAGCTAATACTAATATAAGCAAAAAACAGATAGAAAAAGATGAAAAAAAAAAGCTGTATGATATTGAAACGATAGAAAAAGATGAAAACAAAGGATGTTTGATATAGAAAAAAAAGGTCTTTGCACCAATCCCAACATTAAATTATTAAAGCTAGTTAAAAAAGAAAAAGTATACTATGAAACGTTTAAAAGAACCTCCACCGCATGAATTAAATTAATAAAGCTAGTTATTTTTGAAAACATATTTAAAAAACACTTAGTTTTTAAAAAGAAAACAATTTAAATAAAAAATTTAAACATTTTTTTAAATTTCTAAACCTTCTCAAAATAAACAATAAAAAAATAAAAAAACACTAATAAAGTTTTTAAATAAAAAATGTCTGAGCACTAATTCACAAAATTAAAACTTTGAGATTTGAGTCCTATTTTAAAAAAATAAATTTAATTTTTTAAATAAATAAATAAAAAAATATTGTAAACACCTTGAGTCGTAGTTGTAAAATTTGCCGACGATCGTTTAAATTCGAATTTGGTGGAGATAATTTGCAACTAAATAAAAATATTTATCTAAATTATTTTAATTATTTTTTTAAATTAGTATTCTTTACTCTAAAGTTGTAACTATTTTAACTTCCTGTCGATCCAAATCATTAATAAAAAAGATAACTATCATTCCTTATTCTAAACGGATAGTATATCTTTTTATGCGAAAGTCATTAGTTATAGTTAAATTTTTTTTTCGAAAGAAAGAAAGTTGCTGTAATTAATAGAGAATTAAAAGGTCGTGTTGAAGGTTCCTACGATTTCTATGCTGTCGAAACCATGGGATCTTATTTAAATATTGATATAATCGCATATGTTTTCCAATTAAACGTAAAATTTCGTAAGAAAACCAGCCCTCAAGAGTGGCTTGAGTGTGGAAAAGCAAACCGTCAAACTCAAAACCCGCGTGACAACAGGTAAAATTAATAGAATGAACGTCAAATAGACAAGAATTGTTATTAATTCTTCTAGAAAAAACTGAAGCAAACACAGATGGTGATAATTTAAAAGATTTTTTTAAAAGGTTCTTCTAATGCTTGACACTCAAGAAAGGCTGTTTTCTTACAGTACTTTTTAAGTCTAATCGAAACATAACTAATTTTAAAAATATTATAATTCCTAACTTTGCGTAAAGCTAAGTATTTAAGAGTAAAAGGGTTCACAGCTAGCGGATGAGAAATCTTACCAGAAAAACCCAAAATTGCGCGAGAGCCCATGGTTTATAAAACGTATACGGTAAAGACACTCTTTTATAAGAAAAATTTAGAAATATTTAATTTTTTACATCCTGTTTTAACCTGTTTAAAATTAAGTCAAAAACCAACTTTTTATTAAATACACCCTACAGAAATATAATTTATCCGTTTTTTTTTAATTTTATACCCGCAGAAATATATTTCTTCCCATAGAATTTTAAAACATCTAACCTGTAATTAACAAAATTCTTACATTCATAATCGATTTTTAAAGCAAAAATATTAAAACTCTTAGGGCGTTTTCTTTTTTGTCACGGAAAATATTTGATTCAATGATAAAAAAGTGATGAAATATAAAGTTCTTCAAAAATAATTAATAATTTTATATTTTTATACATGTCTATATTTAAATTGACATTCACAAGCAATTTTAAATACCATTTACATACCGATAAATTATAACTAGGTTCTATCCTTGTAGTATTAAACACTTTAATATTCAAGGTTTTATATTTTGAAAAAAAATTAATGAAAAAAATAAATTAATTTTGGTATAATAGGGCAAAATTTTACTATTAAAACATAACAGCCTAAAATGGCTTCCACAAGCGTCAAATCTCCGCGAGTCAAGCATTTTCAGTTTTTGATAGGCCTGAAGAGATGCTATTAGATTCGGACGAATCGGATGTAGAGTTTATTCAAGAGGTGCGTCGCATGTCAAATATCGTAGAAGTCGGTATTGAACAATCAGTGAAAGTGAAGAAAAGTGGAGTTTCTTACGAAACTAAAACTCCGAGAAAGAAGGCGAGCGACAAGGGCATATATCTAGATATTCAGATATATTCGTATAAAAACACAAAACATCTTCCTCAAGATGAGATCTGGAAAAGAGATTACAAAAGAGTGAAATTTTAACCAACACCCTATCCCTGGATGTTGTTCGAATCATAAACTCAACAAACAGGCTGAAAAAAATAATTGACCAGACGGAAGGAAAAATTGTTTGCCCACCCTCGAAGGTAACTTAAACTCATTGATTAATTATTCGTAATAGTAATTAGAATAACATTTTAGACCTGGAAAAGAAATTAGAATATGGAAGACTCCAGTGATTACGGTTCGGACAGTGTACTAGACTTTTCCCTTTTAAACAATTTTAATTATAAAAAGTTTTATAAAATTAAAAAATTAATCCCTAGAAATTCAAAGAAGTGGAAATGTAAACAACTTGATATTGAATTAAAACTAATAGATTTAAACGAAATCGCCACACATTTATTTTTTACAGTATTTGAAAAGATTCTGTCCAAAATTATCACATACGTAAAAAAAAAGGCACCAGGTTTCGATTTCCTCAGATTTGCAATTCATTCGGAAAATTTAGATCATCCAATTAACATTAAATTTATGAAAATTGATCAGTTAACTGTTTCTCGAATATTTAGCCATATAGCTCGCATTGCTCAATCGAAAAAAGATTTCTTACTAGATGGAGAAATTAAATTCAGTATAATTATTTTAAAATCCCCACAGAAAATGGGAAAAAAAATTTTAGCCTTAAAAACAGAGATATTATCGATCTAGATGCTTTTTTGAAATCTAAAGACAACTTCTACTATATAAACAACAAAGATAATTTATGCGTGGCGAGAGCCATTGTAGTTGGACAAAAACTTTGTCAAATCGCTGATTACAAAAAGTTAAAACTTCCATTAACAACTGTTCTTAAAGAATATCGCTCCTTAACACTCTTTCGTCCTTAATTACAAACTAAAGCCGCTAAGAAATTGCATGATGATGTGGGAATTGCACAAGATGCTGTAAAAATTGGTGATATAGCTAAATTTCAAACATTTTTAACCCCAAAATATCAGATAATAATATCTAAATTCTATTTGGGGTGGCGTAGCTTCGTGCTAAGACTGTGAATTTTTTTTTTATTCCACCGAGCGTAGGAACAAGCACCACTGCTTTTCCGCTCCAAATATTAAATGTAAAAGATGCTTAAGTCCAAATTTTCACGAAATTTTAGAAATTCCTTTAATTCGTTGTAAACTTTGTAATATATATTTAAAACAAGGTGAATGTTACAGTTTTCATTTTAAAAATGAAACTTGCAAGCTTCCACAGATGCGAAAATTGTTGTGTTCAATTTGAAACTTTAAAAGCTCACAAATGTGAAACAGCTTGCGACTCTTGTAAAATTGAACATCCTCCTAATCATGTGTATTTCGATATTGAAACTAATCGAGCAGGACATTCATAAGCCTATTTTGTTAGTGGCACAAAGTGAAATCTTAAATCACCCTGTTCAAACCACGGTTTTTGAAGGACAATATTGTGTAAATGACTTTCTCATTTTTTGTTTCAACATTAAAGTGTTTTACTTACGGATGGGAAACGTAAAAGAAAGACAATTAGACCGAAATTTACCAACCTTATCGTAATGGCCCATAATTTAAGGTCTTTTGATGGAATGTTTATTATTTCAAAATTAAATACACATGTCATCCCCGAGGTTATTTACGTAGGAGCCAAAATTCTTACTATTTATATTAAAGGGGTAGACATTAATTTTGTATATTTTTTAAATTATATTAGTGCACCACTAAGGCATTTTCTTAAAATGTTTTCTTTGCCTAAATCTAAAGGATATTTTACCTATATTTTTTGGACAAAAGAGACTTTAAACTATTCAGGACCAATTCGGAAGAAAAATTGTTTGAACCCAATAAAATGAAAGAGTTGGAATACCGAGAATTTAAAAATTGGTATTCACACAAACAGCTCGAACCGGTATATTGTATTAAATCAGAATCCAGAGCGTATTGTCTTTTAGATTGTAATTTATTACGCTTAGCTATGCAGAAATTTCGCATCTTATATAAAGACCTAATTGAAATTGAAATTAGTAATTATGGGGGTATTTCTCTTTCTGGGGCACTTAACAATGTTTTTATCGACAAAGTTTTTAGAACCATATACGCTATGTACTATTCCGGCTATCGGTGTGGCAAGTAGACAGTACCAAAGTGAGATTGCATTAAAATATTTATCTTGGTACGAGAAGGAAAATAATTAAACTTTGCAAACTGTCAGATCCCCGGACGGGGAACAGGCCGTAAGTCCGTATTTCGTAGATGGTTACTGTGAAAATCCGCCCATAGCAATTGATGTAATGGGTGATTTCGGGCACGGTTGTCCAAAACATTTTTCTGGCTCGAGCTTTAATCCAATTATAGGAAAAACATTCAAAGAAATAAGAGAAAGAGAATTAGACCGAAAAGAATTTATTGAAAAAATTTACCAAACCACACATATATTCAAATTTTTGAATGTGCGATATTAGATTTGTTGAAAAGAAATGTTGAAGCCAAAGCTTTTTTTTAATACAATTAAAATTATTCCTAAAATTAACCCTAGAGATTCTTTAGTTGGAGGGCGTGTAGAAACAATTAAGCTGTACCATGAAATAGACCCCTCAATTGGAGAACAAATCCGATATTTTGATTTTTGTAGTCTTTATGCATATTGTTTACAAAAAAAGGAATATGGTTGTAAAAATGTTAAAGTTATCACACACAATTTTGATTATGCTCCTGACGCCTATTTTGGAATAATTAGTTGTTGAATCCTCCCCCCCAGAGACCTCTATTTACCCGTTCTTCTTTACCGTTTAAATAAGAAACTTTATTATCGTTTGTGCGGAAGTTGTGTAATAGATAATGTTGAAAAATGCACCCATAGTATTGACGAACAAGCTATAACGGTGGTTTTACCTTCGGTGGAAATCTACTACTCAATAAAAGAGTGTCAATACCAACTGTTAGAAATTTTCGAAGTTTACCACTACAGTAATACCACTAATTGTTTCAAACCATATATTGACATTTTTTTAGAGCAAAAGTTAAAAATTCAGGATTTCCACCTAATATTAAAACATATCAAGAACAAATAGAGTATTAAGATGCGATATACGAAGCAGATGGAGTAAGATTAGAACCCGAAGAAATTGTTCATAACCCATCCTTAAGATCTTCCGCGAAATTGGCGCAAAATTCGTTATATGGAAGAATGGCCTTAAGAATGGTAAAATCAACAACTAAAATCATCCATCGCTACTCCCAATTAACCGAAATTGTCGCAGACCAAACAAACAGATTAACAGATTTCCGACTAATCAACAACGAGGTTGCCATGGTAGGTTATAAAAAAAGTGAGCTGGCACCCACATTTACAAAAGGTAACGTAATAATTGCTGCCTTTGTCACCAGTTACGGGCGTATTCATCTGCATAAGTTAATTAATAAGTTGGGAAAACGTGTAATTTATTTTGACACGGATGGAGTGAAATTTACACATTTACCAAACGAATGGCTACCCCCCCTCGGTGGTAATTTAGGTGAACTTACGTGCGAGACCCCGAATACATATATAACAAAATTCGTGTCCACCGGGCCAAAAAGTTACAGCTTTCAACTTGAAAATAATCAGACAATTATAAAACTAAAAGGAATAACCCTCACTCGTGAAAATTCAGAAATTATTCATTTTGACGCTTTCAAACAGATGATTTTTGTACCAAATACCGAGTTTAAGGTTAAAATTCCTTTTAACGTAATAAAAGATAGGTACAAAATGCTCTTACGCGTTGGCAACTTAAGTAAAACTTTCAAAAAACATTTTGTAAACGTGTGTTAAAGGAGAATATCTCTAGTGTACCCTACGGTTATTTAGAAAATGAAAATGGCGAATTGTAAAATAAAATTGACATCTTTTAATTATAAGTCTAAAAAACGTGTAACAAAAAACCTGCAAAACAGGTTTCATTCAACCACATAGTTATCGTAAATGAAATCTCTTCTGAAAATCGAGTAAATACTTTATTTTTAAACAACCTAAGATTTAAACTTTTAACTTCTAAAATTGAATTTTTACTAAAAAACGGGAATTGATGTATAATTTTTTGGTGAAGGAATTATTATGATTTATTTTTTATTCAAAAATGTAATTTTTGTATGTTATTTTGAAAGTTTATATAATTGGTGAAGGAAAGATTTTGATAAAAAACATATTATACTTTAATAAAATATTTTTTAAATTTAAAATGTGTTTGTTGATTTTAATTATATTCTTTAAAACCGGAAATTTACTAACAAACTACGTAGTATATTGTCTTTGTTTAAACAGTAATGTCTTATATAAAACTTCTTTCACCGTTTCGAATGATGGTTTCAGGACCTACCATGTCAGGCAAATCATCTTGGATGAACTCGCTAATTAGATGGAGGAATGAATTAATCGATAAACCTCCTATTAAAATTATTTATTGTTATTCGGTTTGACAATCAGGTTAAAATGATTTATCTCAGCTTTTAACCGTTATAGAGTTTATTCAAGGACTACCTCCGATGAGCAGCGAGTTTTGGGAATCAAATAGAAATTCCTTACTTATTATTGATGATTTATCGGATGAACTTTACAAAAATGACCAAATTGCTAAATTGGTTACCGTCGACAGTCATCATTATGAAATTTCAGTCATATTAATCTCACAAACCTTATTTCCTCGAGGCAAACAATCTCGTTTAATCTCTCTTAATATGTCATATCTAAATCTGTTTAAATCTCCTCGAGATTTAAGTCAAATTCAATATTTAGCTAATCAAATATCTCCCAATAATACAAAATTAAAATGGTCTACGATATGGCTACTAGCGAACCTTACAATTCCCTATTTATAGACACATCTGTCACCACTCCAGATAACTTACGATTAAGATCGTACACATTTAATCAAAACGGACCACAAATGGTAGTTTTTTCCAATAATAAATAATTTACTATATTATTATCAACACCTGGCCAGTCGACTGTCTGCTAAATGATTTTTACGGCCGACTCCAAGCTTTTAGGAAACACGAGTCTGAGATCCATGTTTCCAGTGATGTCATTGCTTCGTCCGAGTCCAAGCTGTCCCAGTCATCACTCTATACCTCAACCGCAAACTATGGCACTCTGCAAAAACAAATTATGATGGGCATAACCCCGCCTACTCTTGACGATTTATTCTAATATGAATTGCAAACAAGACAAGAGCCTTAAGATATTTTATCAAAACGTACGCGGTCTGAGGACCAAATCTTTAGAACTATATACTAACATTTTATTCCACGATTTTAATATATTTTGCTTAACTTAAACGTGGCTTTCAGAATATCATTTTACAATAGACTGGATTCCCGACACATATAACGTCTTTCGTTCGGATTAACGTTCAACTAACGGTAAACTAGCCATCGGAGGCGGTGCACTCATCGCACTAAAAAATACATTTACTTCCGTGCGCCGCTCTGATCTAGAGATTATTGAGGAGTGCGTATTCATACAAATCAAAACGGAACATAACTACAACCTAATTATCGGGAACCTCTATTTTACTCCTAAGCTCACTCCGGACCTAGTTATTACATGCTTAAATCTTCTAACCACTAAACTCTCGAACATACGCGAAGATATAATTATTCTTGGAGATTTCAACGTTCCCGGAATTGACTGGTTTTTATACTCCAACATTCATTGCCATGCTAATAACCGTACTAAGGCCCAGGCGGTACTTGATTTCTGCGCTGAATGCGGTTTATCGCAACTTAACAATGTTAAAAATACCAAGGGGAATATTCTGGACCTTGTTCCTACTAACAATAATCTTGTTACATCGTCATCCGTAGCGGCATCGCTTGTTGGTATAGACGAGGCTCATCCGCCCCTTCTAATTACATACCATATTGACGCTTCGCTTAGTGACGCGCAATCTTAACCGCGCTATGACTTTAAACGAGGCGACTACTGTGGCGTTTATACTGATCTATCAACTGCCGACTGGTCTAACCTCTACAAATCTGAAGACATAAACGAATGAGTTACAATCTTAACAGCTAAAGTACAAGAAGTCATGAATACCAACATTCCTAAAAGGAAACCGCACCTAAATTCAAAATTCCCGTTCTGGTTCTAAAACGAAAAGATTACTATCATCAGAAATTTAAACACAGAGGTCAACAGATTTACCGTGATTTCTATCTCGCCCTGCGCAAGGAGGTCAAAAAACTCCTATCTCTAGCTAAGAAACGGCATGCCGCAACTACTTTCAGCAACTCTATGGACAACCCTAATCATCTATGGGACTTCGTGAACAATCGAATTAAAACTAAAGTACCACATATTTCTCTCAACATTGACTCCACGCTAACTTCGGATCCGGAAACCCTAGCTAAGGAATTCTCCAACAAATTTAAAAACATCGCATCCGACTCGCTAGGCGACACCTCTAATTACACTCTCAAAGAATCTAAATTTGATAACACGCTCAATAATTTTAAAATAGACGAGGTTGATATTCGAATTACAATCAAAAATCTAAATCGACTGGGATTGACAATATTCCCCTATTCTTAATTAAAGGCTGTTCCGACATTCTATCCCCTCTACTCTATCATATTTTATATTTATCTCTAAAAACGGGTATTTTCCCTTCGCTCTGGAAGACCATTCTAATTTCACCAATTTCTAAATCTGGGTTTTCGGGAGATCCCGAAAACTATCGTCCTATATCCCTACTCTGCTGTTTTGCAAAAATATATGATTCGTTAATTCACAAACTTCTGTACAATTGGTTTAAGCCGTATTTCTCTGACACCCAACACGGCTTCCTTGTATCCGTCAAGACGAACCATGTCTCTTTCCTGAACGACATCACGCTCTCTATAGATCTTTCAAAGGCTTTTGACAGGGTCTCGCCCTCTCTACTACTATGTTGGATGAGTAATTACCTAACTGGAAGAAATAATGTACTAAAATGTAACGGTTGCGTAACAAACGTTTCCTACCCTACAACTTGTGGAGTTCCTCAAGGAAGTTCCCTCGGTCCATTATTATATAACATCTACGCTAATGACCCCCCTTCAGCGATTACTAATTCGAAACTACCACAATTTGCTGATGACAACAAAATTTACCGAAAAATTCAAAGTGCCATCGATTGCGACCTACTGCAAAAAGATCTTGTAAACGTCAGCAACTGGTGCGCTTCCAATAACTTATTAATTAACGACAATAAGAGCCTTATCGTATCCTTCACTAGAAAAACAAATTGCACATACGTCGCTTACGAAATTAACGGCCGTCATGTCCCTAGAACAGACACTTTAAAAGATCTCGGTATAGTACTGGACACAGGCCTCTACTACCGAGAGCAAATATCCCTCTTAGTTGGAAAAGCTAAACGTTTACTTTACGCTGTTTTAAAACTATCTAGAGACTTACACTCAATACATTGCTTTAAATTACTATACACCAGTCTCGTTAGGTCAAAATTGACTTATGGTAATCTCGCCTGGGGAGGTTGCGCTGACTATCTCTTTAAAAAAGTGAAAGTGTGCAGAGAAAATTCGTTGAACTAGCACACACATACTTTCTCAAAAACAAACCGTACGATTACGACTTTTTATTGAACCTTTTAAATTTGGACACTATTAAATTATTTAACGAAAAACGCGAAATTTTGTTTATTCGAAAAACAATTAAAACATTTAAACTAAACAATTTAACCGAATCTGTAAACTTTTCAGTTCCACAATATGGTACCAGAAACCAACTCACCTTTAACCAATGTCATATTAAATCTCCCTTACAAAGAATGCAAAATACATGCAATTCGTACAACGATATTTTAGACATTTTTCCTTGTAAAAATTCAGATATTCTAAAACTAAAATAGCTTAATTTCATCCCCTTGAAACACTGTTTAAAACTTTAAAACTTTTGTAAAAAGGAAAAAAAACTTATTTTATGTACATATATATTACTGTAACTATGTAACTAACACAACTTTGTAAAATGTTGAAACCAGTGTATGTCCTTGTTGGTGCTTTCTGCGCTGTTGATATGCACTTTAAATAAAATTCATTCATTCATTAAAGACAATGGCTCCAACAAAGACAGTACGTAAAAAAACGAGTCCTATTGCAAATCCATCTGACAGGTTTAAAACACACTATCAAGGACGGATTTAGGTTAACTGAGAACTCCCGAGTAGGCTATTCTTGGGATCAAGACGGACTATCCATTTTTTATTTATGGGCGGAGTTAATACTCGAAACGGCAAGCCTCGACATCTATCGGGATTCGGCAACTTTAATTTCAAAAATGAAGGCGTACGCGGAAAACAAACGTGAGAGTAACAGTAAACAGAAAGAATTTAGAGAAAAAAAATTAAATTGCTTAAAATCTCAGAGTCAGAGTCATATTTTAAATAGTTTAGGCACCTATTTATGTGGGGAAGATTTTTTGAACGATGACATAAATCAAAAGTTCCTAAATTCTTGGAAGAGTAATATCATGCCAAGGCCCAATGCTATGATGTTGGATGATTCTCAGTCTACTAGTCAATTATTTTCATATTTTGATTATTTGGTTATGAAATCGTGGGAAAGTAGTATAGAAATGTATAAACAAAGTTATCATGAGAATTGTACGTCGAATGTCAACACAATGAGACTTAAATCAAAATGGCGAGAATTTCTAATCGAGAAGACCCAAAACCTGCACATTTTGTGAAGATTTTCATGAGCCATTGGAGCCAATAACAAGTGTGCTTTCAGAAATGTGGTTTCAAGCAATTGAAAGTATTTCTGAGTTTTCAAAGACTATGGTAAATATAATTTGTAAATAACAAGATGAATTTTGACTTAAAAATTGTAATTCATTTTTAATCTTATTTAGAAACTACTAGACAACTTTGCAATTGTAGTTATCAGTATTGTAAAAGGAGTGCTGGAGACTTTAATATCAGTCATAATTGATAAAAGGGAATTGGATCCAAAGCCAAATAGTATGTGTAGTAACACAGTGTTCTTCAACCTGATATGGCCGTTCAATTGTTGTGGAACGAGTGGGATGCTACACAAGATCGAGGGGCTAACCACTTCCAAAAATCTGTACACCGAGTACAGAGAGTACTGCCTTCGGTAGTATTCAGTATGCGTATTCTTTTTAGTACAGTCAAAGCTATAATGTTGTACACCAATTATGCATAGCAAGGACGGATTTGGGTTAACCTAAATCCGTCCTTGCGCATAGTGATCAGCCCCTCGCACTTATTTTTTCATTGAATATATAAAATGCTACCTTCATTGGATTTCATTTCTGTCTTAGCCATCAGTTGATTTGCAAAACATTTATCCTATTTTGGTTGGTACAGTGGCGTAGACAAGGGGGTGGTCTCCGGGTCCAGACCCCCTCTTGGGCCTACTTTTCACTGTATTAAATTAGCACCCCCTTTCTCGACCCCCTCTTACTTAGACCCCTCTATTGATGAATTTTTGGCTACGCCACTGGGTCGGCACATAGGTTTAAAAGGTTGAAGAACGCTGAAGAAACAAATATCTATAAGATGGCAATACAGTAGTTTTTTTTCTTTTTTATAGGTAGTGAGAACGCATCAACCTGTGTTTACAATGAAAATTTGAATCTAGACAGTAGAGTCATTCAGTTAGGTGGCGCTGCATCGAAAAGAATTCATAAAGTGACCAAAAATACTCTAAAAAGAAAAAATTGCAACAGAAGAAATGAATTGAGAAATTATTTAAGCCTTGTGAGAACTTTATCCATGACCAAGATTGAAAAGGAAACAGATCTCTCTGAAAGCTTAAAAACAAGGGATAAGGGGTATATGTTTTTCCTAAAGAAAAAATTCAATGAATTCTTATACAATTTTGATGAGACGTTAAAGAGTAAAATAAGAAACGAAAACTTGAAATCTCTAGGACCCAAAATGGCCCAAGTACGACTAAAATTTATGAACTGCCTGTACGAACTATAATGTTGTTAACCATTTTCTTTAATTTTAGGTGATTCTCCCAATGTTGAAAAATACTTTTCTAAAGATCTCCAAAAGTATTTTAAAAGAGAGTCCATCGTGTGTCTACTTATTGTCATTCCACAAATTATTAATTTCTAAAATGGTCAATGCTAGGTTCAATGAGTTCATGTTTAGTAATTTCACTGAAAAAATTCCTAAGGGTGGCTATTTGTTAAGAGATTGTCTTGGTTTGCTAACAAGAAAAAAAACAACGAAACCTAAAGGTAAAATCGAAGCTTCCACATCAGGAACTGTGACGAGGGTAGAGAAAGGGCCAAAGATTACAAATCCTATTTCGAGTGCTACGAAACAAGTCAACCAACCCACTGTAATAAACCCAATTTCAAAACCTACAAAACAAAAAAAGCCATCGATTGTGATAAAATCTACAACAATGAAGCCACTGACTGTGATAAAATCTACAAAAAAGAAGCCACTGACTGAGATAAAATCTTCAAAACAAAACAACCCACCAACTGTGACAAAATCTACAAAACGAAACAACCCACCGACTGTGATAAAATCTACAAAACGAAACAACCCACCGACTGTAATAAAATCTACAAAACGAAACAACCCACCGACTGTGACAAAATCTTCAAAACAAAACAACCCACCAACTGTGTAAAAAACTACAAAACGAAACAACCCACCGACTGTGATAAAATCTACAAAACAAGACAACCCACCAACTGTGATAAATTCAAATTCATAATCTACCAAAGAAGACAACCAATCTACTGTGATGAAATCAAAAAGGAGTCTAACTAAAGTCATTCAACCAAAAGTAAATATTTCCTATGGAGTCGATGAACCAAAAGTTAAGAGAGCTAAACATTTTACCAAACAAAAAGTTCCAAATGAACTAACAAAACCTCAAACAAAACCAAAGCCAAAGAAAGAAAATATATGGTGCAATAAATACTACAGTGGCCAGTTTTTCTGTGTCACCTGTTGAAACTGGAAAAAGTTCACTAAATTCTATGAAAATAGTTCCTAAACGACTACAGTACCTTGACTAAGTGTTTATTTATTTTGGCTAATAAATAATACCTTTTTTTAGTAAAATGTAAACACTTGTTACTTTGCATATTTACAGTTTATCAATATAAATTTTTTCTGAATACTACTCTTTCTGGTTATTTCTAAAATGTCAATTTTCCAGATAAATTTCAGAATATCAATTTTCTAAGTTATTTTAAATGTATAAATCTACCAAGTCCATCCTATTTTCAGGAGTGAAATTATCAAGGTTGTTTTCAGGAATGAAATTTTCAAGGATGTTTTCAGGAGTGACATATACAAGGTTGTTTTCAGGACTGACATTTTCAAGGTTGTTTCAAGAAGTGAAATTTTCAAGGTCGTTTTCAGAATCAATAATTTCAGTTTCCCTTTTTTTAGGATATCGCCTATTTCTTTTTAACTCAGATTCTGCTACAGCTATGTGACACCCCCGATAATCATCTTTAGTAACTCTTTTACCTTGCATGTCTTGTTTTACTAGGTTGTTTCTTTGTGCATAACAGTAGTTTCTACCAGATAATTTTCCACTAGTTGACTCGCGAAACTGTCCAAATAATGATTCAATGGCGCTTCCATTGATTCTTCCCGGTATTATACAATACCCTGGATTGTCTTTGAGATAGCTACAAGTGAACTCCTTGAACCCGAAGACCATAATGCGAAGCAACTCCCAAGTTTGCCATGAAAGGAACTCCTTTTGCTTTGCAGAGTTTGGATTAAAATCGACAAAAGTATCTAAAACAGGTTTAGCCAGGTCTCAAAGAAACTGAATCCCTCCTCTATATTTGAAAGAACTGAGTGGTTAAGGCTGTCTAACCTCACTCTCTGAAAAATCCCTTCTTCAAATATTTTGTTGCAGTTCAAAAGGTACTCTCGAGTCATCATAATCTCATCGTTATTTGGTGGTAATTTCCCTTCTTTTGGTGTATGGGAAATTTCATATAATGGCAGTAGCATTTCTTCTTGTTGTATTATTTTCGATGGAGCCACGTTTAAACGTGTCCAACTGTCCCGTTTGATGTAGTTTCTAGAAAGATTGCGCACTCTTTTTGGTAATCCCTCTTCACTTCTCTTGAGATCTTCATCATAGACCTGTGTCGGACCAGCCCATCCGAAAACAATTCCCAAAAATTCAAACCATTTGGTGCCGTACATCCGAGAGGAGAAAAGTTCATTTATAAGGCTCTTCAATTCGTGAGAGGGACAGATTATCCACGTTAGATGATGGTACAGCCAACAAGGGTGTTTGAAACTGGGATAAAATGTGTGGTCTCTAATTTTATTTACAACTTTAAAACCAAAATTTCCCTCGACTTTTAAAGTGTATTTGATCAGTGCTAAATTTGAGCTTGCACCGTCGCAAATTAAAGCTCTTGTTTTAAATCCATAGTTATGGAAAGCGTCCAGAACATCCAAAAGAATTCCATACAATAAAGTATGTTTTATTGGTCCATGGGAAGTGACATAAGGCCCAATGACGTCAAATACGTAGGATACATCCCTCCAAAGAAACTGCAGAACGTAATCTGTTGGAAGCGGTGTTTTGTTTTCAACAAAGTCATAGACATCAGCTAATGACTTATATTCGAGAGGTTCCAAAGCCAGTCCTGATAATTCGTTATTATTCGAGTTCCAAACGACTTTGGATATTACACGAACTTCATCAAATATTAAAATGCCCTCACCGATAGGTTTGTGTAGACCTTTCTGAACCTGTTCTGCTTGTAGTTTTTTATATGCGTCTCTTTGGTCAGAGAGATAGCTGTAACTTATTCCAGGTTTTTGTAGCCTCGCTCGAGTGAAATCCTTCAGAGAACTTTCGCTTGGTAGTTGGAGAATATTGACACTTTTCAAGGCTTTAAATGCGGAAGGGCTTCGGACATACACAGATAACGCTATCCTATAGGTTATCATGGACCACATATTGCTATGACTTCCAGTTTCTAAAGCAAAACCAAATATTATAATATTAAATCAGGAGCGGCTTTTATGCATAGGCAATCTAGGCAAATTTTGTCTAGATTTCTGTAATTTGGCAAAACCTGGTAATCGCTATTTTTTAAAATTATTAGTTACTATTAAATTTCAGAATAAATGTGATTTGCACAACTACTGTATAAACTCCAATTCTTAAAAACCAGCTTCATTGAGGTAAACCAATATTAAAATAAGAAATAATGTTAATCAAAACTAAAAAAAATCACTTAAGTTTAACAAAATGACGCTCACTAGGTTTCACCATGGGGCAGCCATATTAAAGCTTAGGGTCTCGCTCTTAAGGGGGCCACACTAAGTCTGAAACAACATCACAAACTTATATCTAGGAAGGGAAAAGAATAATAATTCGTAAATTAGTAATTTAACGTGAAGAATAATTTACTTATTCCCTTCATTAATAAATTATTAATTCCCTAAAACCACAAGCAAGGATAGATTTAGATTAACTAAATTAAGTTTAATCTAAATTCATCCTTGTATAAAATATTGAAACCCAAATTTAATTCTACCATTTTTCTGTTGGTCTTTGAAAAATTCCACCTTTTGCCGTTCATGTATTTTCAATCTGTCAGCTTTCCAAATCTGTCTTAACGTTCTCGAGGTGTTCATATCTTTGCATTCACCAATAACTTCTTCAAGCTTCTCCGGTGCTTCTTTGACAATTGTTTCTACAAGCGTTGTAAGTTCTTTATTTTGTGCATTATTTAATTGAATGTTAAGTTTTTTCAGTTTCATTTCCAAGTCTTTATTTGCTTTTAAAAGCCAATTTCTCTGCTTGCGAATACTTTCATTTCGTTTCTTGTAACTACGAGGAGTAAGTGTAGAAATTTTAACTCTTGAAGATGCATCAATTTTTGGCCTCTTTATAACTCCAGATTCTAAATCTGTTAGATCACATGCTGCTTTTCGTTTAGCATATCCTCTCAAATTACTAAGCCATTTTAAACAACCAGTACAATTTTTGGTGCTTTCATATTGAGTTGGTTTAATGAAACTACATTTTTGTGACTCATACCTCAAATATGGGTATGTTCTTACAACAAGTGACGTGTTTTTAATAGATCTTTCAGTATTTAATACTAAGCACTCTGGATCTATTCCTTCAGAAATCTCGTAGTTTCCTTTCTCAGAAATGTAGAGCATAAGCTGATAAAAATCTTTAGACACTTGCCACGCACCATCACAGAACACAACTACAGGGTCAATGAAATCTTTTTCTACCCCACAGATTTGAAAACTTCCCCTTAGTGTAGCACCAGAAATTACAATTCTGAAGGGGCATGAAACAACATTCTGTTCAGTAATTTCTCTTTGGGTGTTGGTCTTTAATGTGTAATTATGGTCAACGTCAATAACATTAATCTGTGGTTCTGTAAAAAAAGAAAATGTTCTTAATTAATATAAAACTGTAACCGAAATTTTAATAACAACCAGGATATTTACCTTTCAAGCAATTATAGCTAAGCCTTGGTTTCTGTGGAACTTTAGGGGAAGTAAAAATGATTTATTCTTGTTAAAATAATTGAGTAGCTACCAACTATTTCGCTATTTAAAACCAATTCAACATTCAAATCGTAAAATTGTCCTTTAATTACTGAGGAACGAATTAAATCCGCAACTATTTTAGAAGTTAAATCGAGCTTTTCCATGACTACGTTATCTTTCGTTTTATCGAATAAAAAACATTACTAGTTCCTACGACCGATACTAGATGGCACCATCCGCGTTATAAAATTTAAAAGGTAAATTGTGGGCGGGACTTTGGGCTGCTGTGATTCCAGCAAGTCTTAAAGGTATACTCCGGAGTTCTCAGTTAACCTAAATCCGTCCTTGACACTATCCATATTTAAATTTATTGTATAAATCTAAAGGAGGGATACGTAAAAAATTATTAGCTAACAGTTCTCCAACGCAATTAAAAGCCTTACAAACCGTTTGCAAAAACTTGAAAGTTGGTGGAATGTTTTATCTAAAGCAAAAAAAAAAATTATCTAAATATAAAAAATCAATACGATTTTTGGCCAGTCCGAAAATTTCACAAAAAAAGGAAGCGTGCTTTAATAATTCAGAAAGGCACTGGGTTCTTCATACCGGCCCTCCTAGGATCTATCGTTTCATTAATTGCCAATTTATTTAAAAAAAGAAGAAATGAAAAAAAATGATTTTAGTTCCCGCATCGAGTGTCGGACAAATATCTTAAGAAAATAAACAACTTGTTTCTAACCAGGAAACATATTATAACTTATTAGATAATGAGATGCAATATATATTATCTTCTAATCTAAACAGTCGCTCCAAATTACGCGAATTTTTAAAAATACTGAGCGAGGCCAGAGAAATGAGGAAGGCAATACCCATACCTAAAGTTGAAATTACCAACTTTCAAGTATCCGTACCTGTTGCCCCATTAAACATAGGTTTAAATTCCCCATTCGCCTCGCAAATTTATTCACCCTTCAAGACGCCCGAGAGAGTTAACGCTGGGGAAGCCGCAGAGCTGCGTCTAAATACTATGACACGCAAAATGAAAGACTATCTTAGCGAGAGAGAAAGTGGGCAATCTAGGGGAGGTGCCAAATTCCCGAGTCTCTTAAAGACTGTAGATTCTTGGGAAAGGAAATCATCTACGCCGATTGTTAAGCAACAAAAAACAACTATTGATGATAAAATGCAAAAACGATTAAATCAAGATAATGAAATATTTGAAGAATACTTAGAAAATACCGATATTGGAAGTCGTTTAAGCAAGGAAGATGATTGGGATCGAGAGCTAGATTCTGAGGAGGATGCTGTAGGTGGATTTCCAATATCACCGCAAATAAAATTAAAATTGCCATCACCTAAAAAGTCTCCCAGGCCAAAACGACAAAGAAGACCTCCTCCGCGCTGGCAAGAATAATAAAAATGTGTAACAATAATTATGTGTGAAATAAATAAACATTTTTTATTTTAAACAAATCGTTTTATTTCGCGTCCACTCTTTCATCAAATGAATACATATATTCAACAACGCTAAACTATCATTTCTTTTTAAATTGAAATTATACAATTAATTAATTATTTTACTGTAAGAAAATAAATCACATTTGGTCCGCAGTTTTGGCTTTTATCTGATAGAAATTTATGAGTATTGTATCGAATACGCTTGCCATATCGCTCTAGCAAAAATCCATAGTCATGATGTGATCTTCCTAGAGAACAAAAAAGACCAGAGTGTCGCCCGATTTGTAAACAGCCGTCCAATGACACCCTGGAAGCGTATCAGGGTCGGTATTAACTACAAAACAATATAATTTTTTTAATTGGAGGTTTGGGTAATCTGTTAGCTGGAAATACTCCGATAAATTTATCTCTTGAGCGTGGATCACACTTGAGAATAGGTTGGATTTGAATAGTATTCATCTCTCATGTCATTGTCAAAATGCACAATTTTTCATATTGATCTTTAGTTAAGTTAATTCCTCTAATGGACGGCTTCAATCTTCCATCTTCTTTCTTAAAATGTCGCACGTCGAAAGTCTCGTTACACTTTACAAGATACGTGTCTTTTCCGAGATCGTATGCTTTGTCACAAATACCAATGTCTAAAGTATATTCGGGACTCCGTTTTTTTAATTTCATCGAGGATGAAACAATGGTCGCCCCAACACCGAATATCACGATCGCGAGACCCACGAGAACGTGTACTTTACCCATAGTTGAATAAAGATTGAAGCTCTTTACACCTGAATTTTAACTATTTCTTGATCGTAAAACGCCCCTTTAATTATATTACCTGCCAAATCTTTTACAATATACATACAAGGATCTCTCGTAATTACTCTATGAATTTCAAATATTTCGGCGGTAAACGTTCCCCTGTATGCTTTATCAAATGTTGATTTTGCAACGGCTAACTGAACTTTATCCCCAATTTTTAAAGTTGGCTTCTCTATCATGCTAAGATTGCCATATTTTTTTTCCAAATTGCCGATTCGTTGTCTTTATTGACATCTTTAGGTGCGAATCCCGTTGTTGAGTGTTTTCGAGTGTTATAAGATTTTGCAATTCATGGTAGTTTATTAAGATAATGTAAATCACCGGTCTTGGTAATTATTTTAAAATTTTTAGATTTAACCGTACGAACAAGTCTCTCAATCATAGAGGCCTTTTTCTCGGAACACGTGAGATAATGATGAATGTTTTAACGCTTTAAGAGAGAACGAAATGGAGCGTTTCTAAATTCAGAACCCGCGTCGGTACATGAATTAAGGGGTATTAATTTTTTTAAAATATCTTTGAACGCCCTAACAATCTCTTTCGAGGTTTTATTTTTTATTGGATGAATAAAAATGAATTTACTCAAGATACCCTGAGCTAAGAGAGTAAAGCGGTAATTATTATTAAACGCTTGTAAAAGAGGTAAGTCTAATAAATCTGCCATAAACGTTTCGTCATAAGTTGTTACATATAATTTGTAACGTTTAAAATTAAACCTCCTAGCTTTGTGTTGAGTGTAAGTTCGTTGTTTGTGGAGAAAATTTTTTAGTTCTTTTTCCGAAATTTTGGGAAAAGTTTTACTTACAGTAACACTGTTAGAATAGCTGTATGGGTTTTCAACATCGTAATAAACTTTACTTAATTGTTTGTCGGTTTTTGACACCACCATCATTAAATGTATGTATAGCAATAATAAAAACATATTATAGTAAAAGTTTTTATTTTAATAAATTAAATCACATTTTAAGTTTGAAACATTTTGCACAATATCAAAATATAATTGACTTTTTACTCTAAAGGGGTCAAGGCCAAATTCCTTTTGGAATCTAACAACAATATGACCAAAATTTAATTGGGGAATTGCTAATAATATCATATTTTCAACTCGGTCTTCAAAATTTGTTCCAAACCCGTGTTTGCACGAAAGGTCGTGAGTAATTGCTGAGTTACAATGCGGATTTTCACAATTCTAGGTAATTTCAAACATTTTGTTAGTGAGCTCATGTATAATTATATCACGCATAATATTTTTTGCCGACAAAATTAAATTAATCTCCTTATAAATTGTATGTTTGCAATGCTTCAATCTTTTCCACGCTGCTTGGTTTAGGGTAAATTCATAATTTGTTGAATAAAAAAGGTGGTATAAATGGATTTTTCCTCTTGCGTACATCTACAAGTTTTTCTTTTTGTCCCTTGAAACAGTCGATTTTTATCTTTGAACTTTCAAGAGGAAACCAGGTGTGAAAACTAGCAACTTGGTCTTCAAAAAAATCCGTTATTTCCTTTTCGAACGTAAAAAGGGATTGCCAGGCTTCCAAATTCAGTTCAAATTCGATGCAAGTGTCTAGTCGGTAAATTTTGATGGATGGGTTGACATAGCCTATCACCGATACTTCTTGTTTAGGTGAGAGACTGTGAGTTCGAGACATCTTTACTACTACAATTTAACGAAGCAACTAAACAATCTTTGCCCTCGTTGATTGTTTTTTATTCCGTAATATACGTAACCTGTCGTTCTTGGTTAATGACAAATCGGTTTTCGTATTCTCATTTAATAATTATGTTTTGAATATTGGTTAAGGGGGAGGAAAACTTCATTACCATCCGTAAACTACCATTTCGTTGAATTGAGAGATTGTTAGAATTTGCCGATGAGTCGTAAGTTAAATCAAACGCGAATAATGTATTTCCGTTTTTATAATTTTCGTAATCAATACATTTACCAGAGTTATTTCCAATTAAATCCATTGCCGAGAATAATACGCCCTAGTATAGAGGTTTTTATTAAAATCTGGAGTTAGAGCAGTTTCTGGGATATTCTGGTCATCCAAAGAAAGTTGTAAGAACGAGATAATATTATGGTTAAATTGAAAGGGGTTCTCTTGACTGGAACCATTGTAAGCAGAATTGTTTACCATTCTAATTATTACGCGGTTTGGAATTTTACCTAAAAAAATGTTCGATTTCACGAAATCGCTCGAGCCTGCGGAGATTGTCAAAGTTTTCACTACGGTTTGTGTTAGGTCATACAAAGCTCTTTGTTTTTGAAGTATGGCATTATGAGCTAGCTGGAGATCGGGATTTACAATAATATGTTTAACAGTAAGAATAGCATCCTCAAAAAATACTTTATATTTATTATTTACATCTTCTTGTGAAATAATTATAAATTCATCGGAATTTTTCAAGAGTCGAATTCTTAAATTTACCTTGTTTAAAAGAAATTTGTCTATTTTGCAAGAATCAACATGAAGCCTGCCCATAAATTCGCAAACTTTCGATTCTGCAATATCTTTACTTCTTTTTAAAATTCCATTGTTTTCTTTAGTTTTATTATTATCATCAAAAGCTAGAGCGGGGTCACAAAACTCGTCTTCGTAATAGCCTTCGGCTGTTTTGTAAGATTGTTTGGCTCCCTTATCAAAATTTAAAAGTGTTGTTAAATATGCTAAGTATGGGTAGCAGTTGTTGCTAGACTGTACTAAAGTTTCATTCATAAAAACATCTATTTGACTAAAAATAGAATGAAGTGGAAGGTTACATAGGGAAACCTTTTTTTCGGCTGCTGGAATATCGATTAAAGTTCCGTTCTGTTCTTTTTTAACGCGAATTCGAATTTTAAGCATTAACTTCGACAAATCGATATAATAATCTCCCCCGGGGATAGAAAAATCAATCTGTGTAGCATTCGACAAGGGAGCTATGGGAAAATAATCTACAAATTTATTCCCTTCAATATTTCCATTAACCAAGGGTTCATTAAAAAGAAAATCGGTTTTTGTTCTCTTGCGTTTTCTTTGATTATTGCGTAATTTTGCTTTGCGCTTCTTTACTCTCCGAATCCCAGATCCTTTGTGTGTGTTTAATATGGTATCACCGAGACTATTTAAAAGATTTGTTCCAGCAATTTTACTATTTTTTTAACGACTCCTTAAAATTTTGACCTGCAATAACATCGCCCATTATTCTTTTCCCCTTATCCAAGCCTTGCATACCGAGTGAATTAGCTACGGGGCGGAAAAGAGGCGTTACAAATCTCGCTAAACTTTTAAAAATTGAACCAAAACCGCGGCCTGCTTGATATTGGCTTCCTCGAAAGACGTTATATCCACGTCCTGTTTGGACATAATGATTATAATATCTTTGCATGGTGAGCTTGTTTTAAGTGTACTTTAGACTAAGAATCCACTCTTTTAAATATTAATTTAACAATAGTCTTTCCTGTCTTATATGGGAGAAGATCACCGTAGTCCGACCTTAAAGAGATTTCTATGGTTTGTATTTGATCGTAGAGTACTGGAAAATAGTCTAAGAAATGAAATCTTTCAACCTTGGCGCTATTTTTATTTTCGTTTAATTTGATAATTCTCAGCAGGGTTGTGTTGGTGTGACCTATAATTACAGGTTGTATAATATTTGTATAAACATAAATTCCGGATATTCCGTGGTTGAGATCTGGGGGTACATACTGATTTCGTTAAAAAGAGATCTTTCAATTTGATTGGTAGAAAATCCTTACATTTGTCCGAGTTTGGGGTTATCTATTGGAAAGGTTAAAAAACTGTTTATGCCCAATCCTTTAACTGAAACTGTCGAATCTGAATTAAAATTAAACTCGAATTTAGCCCAGTTTTGTTGTGGTAATGAGTGTTTCATCGCAATTAAAACAGCTTCAATAGTGTGATAAACGCCACTTGGAATTCGACAATGGAATTTGTCTACAACATTTAGTTTATTATTTTTACCTTGTTCGTAATTGGGGAAATCAATGGTACGTTTTTGTCGTCGACTTTTCTCAACTCTGTTTAAATCGTTTCGAAAAATTTAAAATTAACCGTATTATCTAATTCTAATCTAATTTGAAGAGGGTCTAATGCTTTGCTTTTATAAACTGAGGATATATAATCTATTTTGTACTCAATTTGTAAGAGGTCTGCTAGAGGTCCGAATATTTTAATTTCCAACCCACTCATTAACTCAATTTGAAAAGAATATTTTTCATTTTCTCTAAAAATAAAATATCCGGCCTTAAGAGAGACATGCGAATCAAAATATCTTTGACGTTCATTTAAAATTTTGAAATGAAGAGATAACGGTTTAAAATTACCGCTTGAATTCTTATCAGCCTCGTAATAATTTCGTTCAAACGTATAACTGTCATTTTCCCAATTAGGCGGTTCAATTGGAATATTTTTATTATATCTAAAATCTATAATCGAATCCTCGTCTGACAAAAATTTTTCCTCGTACACTTTTAAAGGATTTTGACTACTAATCACCCCATCTTGAAATTCTGGCGCGTGTATATTAAAAATATTTGCTAAGGGGCCGGTGAAGGCCGCCTGTAGGTCTGGAGGGAATGAAATTCTTAAGTTGTATTTCTTCGATTACGTAATGAATTTCGAACCGGTTTAAAGGGGGGAAGTTTGTTGCTTGTTGAATTTCGTTTTTTAATTGCCTATGCAAAGATAATGGAATAATATTTCCAAAATCATCTCTCTGACCTTCAAATAAAAAAGGTTGGATAATTGATACGGAGTAGAAGGCCCAATCTTCCTGCTCAAATTGCGGTATTTTTGTAGATTCAATACGTATGTCGATAAAATTGTTGAGCGAACTAAAAGTAATAATATTTAAATTATTTAACGGGCCAAATTTTGGAATACCCGTAAAATAAGTGTCTGGTGGAATTTTAAAAAGATCTGCTAATGTATTTTGAAATTTAATTTCCATACCTACCGGTATTTCTAAATTTAAATATAAATTATCTTCATCATCGGACGATATCGCGGTTTTTAATCCATCAAACTGTCTCGGTTTACATCGTTCTAATAAATAACGTATAATTAAGTGTAATGTGAACGGTTTAATTTAATTATTATATTGTCTTTCTCCCTCTTATCTGCCCGCCTCAAACACAATCGCGTAATTATTTCATTGTATTGGTTTAATAACAGGTTGAGACGGTAGATTAATTGCTATTGGAAGAGAACTTGGTGAATTATTTTCTTCGGAAGGATTTAAAACTTCTGGTTGGTTGACGTCTCCATTAATATTTGGTATTAAAGGATCTGTTGGTAAAATGTTGTTTAGATTTTCTTCTGGTTTCAGTTTTGGCTTTTCTTCTAAATTTAGTTTTGGTTTTGTTTCTTGTTTCACTTCTAGATTTAGTTTCGGTTTCTTGTTAATTTTCTGTTTTTGCTCCTGGGTTGTGATTGGATTTCTTCCACGGGAATTTGTCGTGGTAAATATTTTTGTTGATATTTATTCGCAATTAACGCTTTTTTTATTCGTACTTCGATAAAATTTATTGCGTAAGTTAAAGCAATAGTTTTGGCGTGATTTGAGAGTGGATAATTAGAAAGATAATCACTGTCGACAAAATCATTTTCTCGAAATTCCAAAACACAAGCTAGGGACGATGCTTGAGGTATTCTTACTTGCACATCTTTTTGTAACTGTATTTTTAATTTTGAACTATCTTCGTTTTCATCTACTTTTACAGTATTTATTTGGATTTTTCCTTTAAGTGTTTGATTGGCCTCAATACTTTTAGCAAACTCGTTAAGTATATTATTTTGAAGAGATGTTGGAATAGTATTCTTATTCACCCTCGTAACGTTTGGGTGGAATTTCAATTTTAATATAATCCCATTGATTTTCTTCGGGTGAAATAACATCTGACACGTGCCCTACTTGGAAATGCGAATACTCCTTTGTTATATTCGAATAAGTTTCAGGAAGAATTATCTCTGCTTATGCGCAAGCCCGTTTTTCATTGTTAAAATTTAAAGGTTTTGATAACTGTACTTTAAAGGTAGGCGTATTTTCTGGATATATATCGGGTGATGCGTTCGAAGGTAGAAATACTACGAAACTTGACATCTTTATAATGACAGTTTAGTTGGGCGATATCTCGTTTTATATTAATAAAAGATTTAGCGTGATAGATCGAAAAGCTTGGGAGTTGAACTTTAAACTATTTGATTAACATCCTGCAACGCTACCGATCTACCACGAAAGAGTTAAAATATCTATTTTTACGTAGGAAAAATAAGAACAATATGTTTATTAGAAAAACAAAACAGATTTATTCACATATTTTCAATCATTTGACAAGTTTTTTCAAGATTTTCCAAAACCTCAATGGGCGTTTCAACTTGATTAAGACTTAAAATTTGATTATTTTTACAATATTCTTGAAAAAAGATAATAGCTTCCATCTGCTCATCAGACGGCATGACAAAGTCCGGTGGAAATACAACATTTGGTTTCATTGTTGCATTTAAACTTTCTTCACTCTTAATAGCAATTGTCTTTTTTTACGTAGAATTTTCTTTGGAGTTCCATTATCATTAACAAACTCGTTTAACCATTCTCGATGTTTTACGTTAAACTCGTTCAAATAATCAATAATTTGATCGTCTAATATTTCTTCTTTGGTTGTATATTCTGGTTTCTTTGAATGAAGACAATCGCAAACATCAATACTAATTAGATTTTTATAACTACTCGATAAGTGATCCATTAAGTGTTGTTTAAAAGTTGTCTCGTCAAGATATTGTTCTTGACAAATCCAGCATTTAACACTAAAGTTTAAATTATCAAAGAAATTAAAGCGTGTTTGCGACATGGCTCCTGGTAATAACAAGGGTTCTCGGTAGGAGATTTGCCTTTAAAGAGCTCGACTTTTGAGACGTCTAACGCTTACACATATCCTTTGGCTTTTAAATGTGAAAAGATTTATTATTTATAGAAATAGTTTTTATCGACATTTTAGATTCGTTTATTAGTTGTTTAAAGTATTTTGGGTGGGGCCAAAACTTGTCAAGGTTATAAAGCAAAGTTCGCGAATTTGTTTCCCTATCTCGCAATTAACTAATTAGCATTTTAAATGGCTAAAAAACGAAAAAACCAAAAAAGTGACACCAAAAGTAAATAAGTTAAAGTATTTGGTGGAGTCACATATTACCGCCGATATCTCGGTCCGAGCTTGTTGGGGTGATAGACCGAGAATTAGGGGTTGTGGACCGGGGTCAAGCGTCGAGGTCAAAGGTCATCTTCAAGGTCAAATTTGAGATTGAAAACAAAAATATTTTGCTGTCGTTTTCCAAGGTCAAAAACTGGTTTTTGGAAAAAAAAATTGGGGTCATTTTGGGGGTTATTTTGGCGGCCATCTTGGAAAAAAAGTGTTAAGTTTTAGTCCATCTCTACTAGCGCGATCATTTCTGGAACTCGCCAATTTTATTCACGATAAACGTTGTAAGATTACTAAATGGAGGTTCGCTGTGACGTCGCGGACTAAAGAAACATATCGACTATATCAGGGACAAATGTAGTTTCATCTCGATTCAAAATTAAGACTATCTGCCACCCTCGTGCCTTAATTATCGCTATAGCGGAATACTGATAGGAAAGAATATTTCCAGGAGTATAAGGCCTTGTACAAACCATCTTCCCGGAAACAATGAGAAAAAGCCTAAGAATTACGTCTCGAAGCGTGCGTGTCGAAACGCGAATGTGGCGCCTTCACTAGTTTAGTCCATTTTCAATTTATTCTTTCGAACTACCAAATAATCATTTTCGAGGTATATAGTGACCGACCTCTAGGCATTTTCCAAGGGGAAGGAGGGAATCCCGAAAATAAAATTTATTTATTTTATAATAAGAAACATTACGACGTAATTGTGAAATTAACGTCTTTTTTCGCACAAATTAGGCGTGTTCCAAGTGTCTCGTCGGATATGATAAGAAGTCAAAACATCACTGTGATATTTTTTGTAAGTCGTGTTACAGACCCCAGAATTGCGCGGGAGAGCTCATCAAATGTGCCGATTGTTTTCGTTCCTTCCACGGATTGGAATGCTTTCAAAGTCATCGCGAATCGCTTACATCCCTTTGTAGTCCGGTTAAAGTTTGCAAAGACTGTTACAAATACGTGGACTACAGGTCTAGGGATACCATTCATTCTTGTTCGGAATTATTCTGCCAGATCTGTAAAAAACACGCGCCTCATCCCCATCTATGTTTCGTTCGGCGAATTAAAGACCACGCAGATCCCGCTATGACAAAAAGAAGATTATCACGAGGAGGCGGTCAAACAGGCGCGCTCGCGAAACTAGGAAGCGTCCCTTCCTATTTGTTTCTGTTTTCTGACATTGAAAGTATTCAGAATAAACGCCACGCCTACAAGCCAGCGGCTTACGAGCATGAACTTTCAAGGGTTGGATGACTAAAGATGCCCTGTTATTGAAACATATAGAAAAGTATCGCTTATGCAAATTCGTAAATGACGAGAATACGGCTAATGTCCCCGTCCTAGAACGGCCGAAAGACGCTGAAGATATAGAGCTAAATCCTATGCGCCATGAGCTCGAAAGAATGCGTTCGTTTAATAAGGGGTTCCCGGTTAATAACGTAGATGGTAGAGCCTTAGCACGCACGGGGTTTTATTATACGAATTACAAAGATTTGGTTAAATGTTTTGCTTGCGAGGGGGAACTCACGGCTTTGGAAAAATATGACTGCCCTTTCGGTGAACATAGGAAAAATTTCCCGCATTGTAAATTTCTATTAGGCGAGGAATGCGTAACGTAAGTCATTTTACAGGCGATGAGGATATTGTAGAAACTAACCAATCAACTTATTCCTCGACTGCCGAGAAAGCCGTAATATACTGTTTTTAAAAGAGGTGGTTGACACTATAGAGGGGGGGAAAGAAACGACAAGAGTCTAGACATATTTGTACAATTGGATAATAGATTTTTAGGCCGTGGGAATCTCTCTTATTTCCAACTCTTTCACGGGGGTTCTGTCTCTCCCCCGGGGATTTTAGTTCGATAGGAATCATTTGATCGCTAGTTCACGAAGGTGACGGATAATTTTTTTTAACTTCCTCTAAAAATAAAAATGAATACCATGGGGAAGCGAGTTGCCAGTTTAAAAAAATTTCAGGCGGGATATATGGATTCTCTCGAGCTGGCCCAGGCGGGGTTCTTTTTCATCGGCCAAAAGGCAATTACAATGTGCTTTTGGTGTGATGGTTTAGTGTCGGATTGGGTGACGTGATCTAACCCTATACATTCTCACATCTCCTCGTTTCCCGAGTGCGAGTACGTCAAGATGCAGGAGACCTTTGAAGCCCAACTAGGACCGATGCGGTATTCAGCCGCGAGGTTGAAGACTTTCGTCGATTTCCCGTTAGGCAAGCCCACCCCCGAGGATCTCACCAACGCAGGATTTTTTGCGGACTGCGTAAAGTGTTTTTATTGCGGTGGTGAGATCCTGGAATGGGGGGCTCAAGGCGATCCCTTTCGGGAACATGGGAGACTTTTTCCCGAATGCAAATTCACAAAAAAGCTATTATTGCCAGAAAGTGTATGTGAAAGCAATTGTCTTCGGCGTCGCGTAAAATTTGTAACTTTCTTTTTCCTCGATGTAGAAAATCGAACCACTTTTCCGTAATTAATAATATTTTAGACCCTATTTTAAAACACCATGCAAAAAGTGTAATGAAAAATGATTTAGTATAATATTAGTGTCGTTATTTTTTCCAATACATATTAGGTAAAAAGAGATATAGGTAAGTGAAGGTATCCACAAAATGAGGTAGGTGAGAGAGGCGAAGTTAATACTCGTAAAAAAGGCCATCGAAGTTAGAGAGCTCCATAATTTTGGATCTAAAAATACGACGGATCTATAAAAACGGCGTTTATTATAAGAATATTATGGATACGTAGCTTTCGCCATGTTTCATAATCTAGCGCATACTCTACCGAGCTCGCACCTTTACGAACACATCGAGGTAATCCTATCACCAACACCCGTTTCAGAGGGAAATTATAATTTCGTTTCCTCCTTTTAGGAGCAACGAAATAAAAAAGACACGAAGTTGTGAGGGGTCCAAACCTTTCACTGTAAAAAGGGAATTGCCTGGGATTGGGAAATTCCAAATGTTTCCACTTGAGTTCATTCCAAAGAATAAATATACGCTTCGCTTAACAGACCGGCGTGTTCTATGGCTCAACTTGCAAACCGATTGTGGCTCCATCTCGGCGCTGGTCAAAATTTTCCGCTAGCTTGAGATGTGTTACTAGTGGCACCTCTAGCCGCGGGTCCAAATATTAACCCAGCTTTTACAGTGCTACAGAGGTGATTACAGGTTTTTCATTGAATGTTTTTCGAAAGGGTCATATCGGTAATGTTTTGATATTGGTTGGCGAGTCTATAACCATGGATAAAATGGAAAATATGCCTTTGGATATGGTCAATATATTAGATGGAGAATTAATCCCGTGCAAATGTAGGGATTCCTGTAGCAGAGCCGCTACTCTGCTGCTCAGACATAAAAACAATGTTGCTATACAAACGGGAGGGGGTCACACCCCCCTCCGAAATCCAATCCTGGCTACGACAAGTTGTTTAGTGTTAGCGTAAATTTCAAATGTAAATACTCGTTCATGCCTCAAATTAAAATCTAGAATTATGTTTAACTAAAACGTTTACAAATATAACGAGGATCAGTCTCATCCATTAGTTTTGGATCTGAAATATTACCCTGAAATGAAAAAAGTGTACATAGCATCTAACTTTAATGATTTCGATACATTATGTATATAAGTTCGCCAGATTTCTAACGGGCTTGCGGGCTATTTGAATGTTCGTTATAATCAATGGCCGCTAGCCAAATTCTTGATTGGTAACTATTCCACCTAAGCAAAATCATTGAAATTGTATTTTTTTTAAATACATATTTTGACAGAACCATGGGCTAATCGGCCGTGTAGCTTTCGGTTATGGTCACTTTTCTGACTGCAGTTTTTTAATAGCTACGCCAAGTTACGTAACACCAATATTACTCTATTATATCTTGGATTAATAAATTAGTAAGGGTGAGAAAACCGCATCTTCCTCTTTCCCTACGGGCCACCCGTAATATTTACAACTCTGATCATAAATTAAAACTTTAATATTATGAACAAATTATAATAACATAAATATTGAGATAGTAGGGACTGAATGAAAATTTAAGAAATCAACCAATTGATTTGCCTCGTAAAGTTTTGGACTTACCATTTATCAAACAAATATTTTATAAACTGCATATTTGTGAGAGATAATTTGTTTCTCTCCGTTGACCAACGCTCAAACCCTTCGAATCCTAAATTAACTTCATATTAAGCTCCTTAAACTGTTCTACTCAATCAAGCAAACTTTCAAAAACTCGGTCAAAATTCATGGTATGACCCTACCCTTCCAATTTTCGCCACGACCCTCCCCCCTCCGTTTCTCGACCTGACAAATAGGATTGAAATATACTGCCTACAGCCACCTGCTACAGCTATCGGCACAAGTAGAGACTGGTCGGCCGCCAGGGTTCGAAATAGAAAAGCCCATTTGCGGGTTCTATATTGAACATCCTTTTTTCGATGTTCTACCCGAAAAACCAAAATGGACCCTTCTATCTTCGCCACATAGCAAATGTAGATTAAAAATGATAAATAATCACATCGCAATAAAAGTATTTGATCGTTGGATTTTTCGTTTTTTTTGTTGAATTTTTTACATTTTAAACCTGAAATATCTAGAAAAGAATCTGTTTTTAAGGAATTTACTCAACGGAAAATCATATTCGTTAGTGTTTATCTTTATGTGCATAGCCAGGATTAATCCGTAAGCTGAAGAAGATCAAGTTAATACAAAAATTTTACTATTAACCAACAAAATGTTTCAATTTGATGGAATATAAGAAATTATAAAAATTACATGAAAAACTAACTGCCAAACTGGCGTTAACTTAAACACTTTCCACAAAATCATTTAAAAATTCAGATTGACATTAGACAAATAAAGATTTATAAGACTTCTGTACCATTAGCATTTTAGTCAGTTATCTCAAATTGCTCGATCAGGCCATTTTTCTCAAAATGTATTTATGCTAGGGTTCTGAAATTTTCAGGGTTTATTTGTTAGGTATGGAAGGCTTCGGTTACTAAATTTCCAGAAAAATCGAACGATTTTGTGCCGTTTTGGAAAATTTTTTTCACCGGTAGGTGTCACGCAAAATGTTTCAACAGAAAAGTTGTAGGGAATAGTCGAAAGTGTAAAAATAATTTTGGTTCGGTTGAAAAAGACCTATTTTTCACTGAGTTTGGAGGTCGGGGGAAAAACAATTTGTACTAGCAGGCAATAGCCTTTAACGTAAACAACACACATGTACATTTATTTTAGGGAACTTATGCTTTCAGCTATGTAGTTAATAATCAGATCTGCAAAAAGTTATTGTTAAAGAAAATTATTACGTTCAACACCTAATTAGACAAAGTAGACAAAGACCGCGTTTTCCATTTCGACGTGGTTACGAGTAAGATCATCAAACAAAGATTTGTAGACCAAAAATTACGCTTATTTCTCTTTTGTTGTTTTTTAACGTGAAATATCAATTGTCCGAGTAGTATTTAAAGCGTTTACATTTCAAAGTTAAAACATTATCTCAGCTTGGCCGATTGTTGTCCAGTATGCCTCTTTACACTCGAGATCAGCACGCTCATATGCTAGAATTATTTTACGGAGAAGGTCGTCGTAATGCTACCATAGTAAGTCAGTTATTTAGACGAAGATTTCCCAATTGCAGACCAAGTCATACGACGGTTTTTAGAGTGGTCCGCGACTTCGACAACTGGGGTAATATCAATCCGAGGTTTCGTGGTCGTGGTCTCCAGGACATCGACATGGAAAACACCATACTTGCCTACTTCGTCGCCTATCCTCGAGCGAGCGTCAAGACTGCCAGCTTTGACTTAGGGTTGGATCGAAACTACGTTTGGAGAACACTCAAAAGACACTTCACCAAGGACTGCATGACGGTGATAGACAGCGCCGACTCGACTTCTGCAATTGGTTTTGTCTCATGGCTGACGCACACCAGGATTTTCACGATCAACTACTGATGTCCGATGAATGTTCATTCGGAAGAGATGGGCCTTTCAACCGTCAAAAGCAACATATGTGGGACTACGAGAATCCACACTGGGGATTTCCTCACCGCCACCAAGTGCAGTTTCGCTTAAATGTGTGGGCTGGTCTGTTAGGTGACTGAATTATTGGCCCGTTCTTCCTGCCAAATCGTCTGAACGGTCAAAACTACTTGGAGTTCCTTCAAAATGAAATATCCAACGTGTTGGACGACATTCCTCTGGCCGAGTACAGACGCATCTGGTTCCAGAAAGATGGGGCGCCACCTCACCAATATCGTGACGTGGTTGCAAATCTAAATGACGAGTTTCCTGGAAGATGGATCGGAAGAACTGGTCCTGTTCGTTGGCCTGCAAGATCCCCTGATCTAACACCACTCGACTTTTTTCTTTGGGGATTCGTAAAGGACTACGTATACCAAACACCTGTGACGAGCGTTGAAGATTTACGACAAAGAATCATCGAAGCATGTCGCCGGGTGACTCCAGAAATGGTTCGGGGAGCATTTCGCAATATGCAACATCGTGCATATTTGTGCATTGCATCAGAAGGTGGCATTTTTGAAAACATTTTGTAGAAGTCATTAAAAAACATTTGTCACTTGGGCTAATTATTATTTGTTTATTTTTCGAAATCTTATAACTGAAATGCATGTTACCTACAATTCGTTAAAGGTTATTGCCTGCTAGTACAACTTGTTTTTCCCCCGACCTCCAAACTCAGTGGAAAAATAGGTCTTTTTCAACCGAACCAAAATTATTTTTACACTTTTGACTATGCCCTACAACTTTTCTATTGAAACATTTTGCGTGACACCTACTGGTGAAAAAATAAATTTTCCAAAACGGCACAAAATCGTTCGATTTTTCTGAAATTTTGTAACCAAAGCCTTCCATACCTAACAAATAAAACCTGAAAATTTCATAACCCTAGCATAAATACATTTTTAGTAAAATGGCCTGATCGAGCAAATTGAGACGCCCTGTTTAACTAAAGATTTGAATTATAACTGTAGGTTTTCTTTGCAGTATGCAACTGTATAGATTATAATTCTACCGGTTAAATTACATATTTTCTATGCAGAACAAAACTAAATTTTTCAATTATTTCTGTAAAATTGACAGGTTAGCAACGACTAACTAAACAGTAAAATTTACAACTATTTCTATAAAAAATACAGTTTCCAATGCGGAACAAAACTCCGAAATTTACAATTATTTTCTTAAAAAATTACAGGTTTTCAATACAGGTCGAAACTGTTCCATTTACAAGTATATCTGTAAAAAATACATAATTGAAACACAGATGAGAACAGTAGAATTTACAGAAATCGGTCTGTTTTTAGCGATATTTTTAAAAATGAAAATTTTACAGAAAAATTCTGAAGTAAGATAAGAGAGATTTTTTGTACAATTTCCATAGGTTTTCTGGGATCAGGGGTTGCCAGCAATTTTCTGTAATTGTTACAGAACATTTTTCTCTCAGTGTGACACGTTTCAGAAGAGAGAGCCACTTTATCACCTGGTCATAGGTACTCTACTCGATACGTATGACCAGATATCCGCCGCTAGAGTGGGCTTCTACGGGGAATTTCAAAAGGAACTATTAGTTCACTTGAAATCTCGATTCTTCGAGGAAATAATCGACCCCGATTACGTGGTAGCCGCCATTTTAGACCCCAGAGGGAAAACATCATTATTTCCTTGTAATATCAAAAGTCTTATAAGACTCTGTACTTCGGTTCCTCTTAGGTCGCGTAGGGAAGTATCACCGGATGATCTCTGTAAAGCGGCAGCTAAAATCACGTGACTTGCTCGCCACTTCACCAAGTTTTGATAGAAAGTGTGACTATGCGTTACAAAATATAGTTCTTACAGGATTCACGTTTTATCAGTATAATATTAAAACCAACGCAATAAAACCATAAGGAAATGATATTAATAAGGTTATTGGTAAATAAAGCAAATCACAAAATGGAATTTTATTTGGAAAATGAAATTGTTTGAAAAAAGATACGGTTGTTGGCTAGAATTGTACATGTGACTCGATAGCGATTGGCCTAAACTATCGTCTGCTAGTGTAGAACGTGGTTCAACACCACGCGTATTTGTTCCTCAATACATTTGTAAGTAAATCTATCTTTCTTGAACAGGAATTTATATAATCATAATCACTATTTTAAAATATTTGTTGAGCAGATGAAATGACTAACAACAAAAAATTAACATTTCAAGAAGTGTTAAAAATTGACGAAATATTTATGATTATGACGATGACCTTTTCAAAATAAATGAAAATTCAATCTTTTGTCGAGACTTTTTCATATTGAAAGAACATTATAAGCTCGAGCGTTCAGGAAATTCCATGTTCCTCTGTGCATGGTACAACTGGGTGACTGAGTATTCATTGCAGAAACCTGCTGGTTTTAACTCGGAGCTCAATTGCAATGCAAGTGAATTTTCTTTAAATATTAGAAACACATGCCAAACTAAGAAGATCTACTTCAAACACTACCGATCCTGAAACAATTAGTACATCAACTTCTAGTCAAGGCCATGTAGTCTCGAAGAAGAAAGTTATGCGCCACAAGAAATCAGACAGAGTTAACTCTTTGAACAGATTGGGTGGTGGTTGTCTTGGGGAAATGTGGAAGGTGAACAAAAAAGCCGTGCAAATTAACTCCAAAATTAGGCAAGGGAAAAAGCCTTTGACACAGAAGCTTACAGATGCTGCCAATAAATTGTACCAAATAAGCCTATATCTGCGGAACATGGATCAGTTTCCTAAAGATATCCCTCCAGCTCTCATTCACATAAATAAAGGAGGACTATTGATCTCTACATTTCTAAGATTCACGACTTAGTGGTTGATGAATGGCTTAAATGGGTTAAATGGACTAAAGAAAAACCTGTAGAAGTATTAAGTAAGTTTTTAAGCCTAAAAAAAATTACCTACTTTATAAACCCAATTTATTTTTATTTTTAGAACAGACGATGACCACTCTTAAACAACGAAGAACTGAAAGAATTGTTTCACGAATCATTATTGGACATAATCTAAATACGAGAGGCATTTCTCACCAGATCAATTAGAGCAATTCAGAAAAATTTACCAAAGAAAGATGGGACACGCTAAACTAGAGGATTTGGTGCGAGCCAAAATTCAATCAAGAAACGACAGCACTGGAAGAAAGTTTGCGTTGCTATTTGTATAGGAATTCAGTTAAAAAAGCAGTGAATCAAAAGAATCCCTAGTCATTGGAGTCTCTGAAAAAAAAGAAAGACATGCAAGTTTAATCTCACAAATCAATTCCTAAAAAGAAACCTGTGCTAAAAAACAAAAGTGTGTGTCAACATGCTGCTCAGTTCCTTATTTTAGTCCTCTGAATGAAATATCAATAAATGAACAAGGTGCATCATCTTATCCTTTAGTTAGGTTAGATCAGGCCAAAAGATCAGCAAGGGGAAGACACATTCGAAAGAAGTTTCTTGATAATTTCTTATACGAACAGATTACTCATTCCAAAAGTGTGATAAGGCTTTGTTTTAATAGTCAACAAGTCACGTTCCTCTTTCAGCCTTTTTTAAGTTAAAAAAGTGTTTTAACTCAAATTAAATTATTTTAAAAATACATTAAATTGTTTTCTTAATTGTCACGAATATCAACTCCAACTTTTCGGTAGGAAGCTTCTGCGTTTTGAGAGGTTTTAGTGCATCCTTTTATCAACAGCACAACCATTATTGCGTACTGGGAAGATGTATTTAATTGGGTTACGTGATGTAAAATCTGCAACTAAGCCACAGAAACCAAATACTGAAATTCTAAGTAATTCCGACGTTTGCCACGCTAAAAATGTTTGTCAGCTTTTATCTTTTAAGTTTTCTTCGTACAGAATTATTTCTGTGGCCCAATGTTCAAAAAAATTTAGGCCTTCAGACATTGATTTCACCGGTGGAGAATCTAGCGAGCCAACAATTTCGTGTGCTAATAATCCGGTCTTGAATAATTTGTGGCATGCACTTAAGTAACTGTGACACGCCATGACCTCATCTTTGTCCGCTGGTGGGTCCTCAAACATTGGCTTTCCATAATTTATTAACTCGCCCAAAACCTTTTGGCTTTGCATAATTTTAGCGGGCGTGTCATTTAATTTAACCCAAGATCTCTCAATAAATGCCAAAATTAAACGCTTTACTTGCACTAGCTCGTTATTGTCACGTCGATCTACATCTCTTCCATACATATCTATAATTTGGGTCCGACCGAAATTAATATCACCGGGTATAATAAATTCTTTCGTATCATTATCTTGAGAGTGATTCAAAGCGTTAATCATGTTTTTCAACTGATATGTGGACAAACTATCCAATAGATCCATCTTTCTTTCAGAAATGGATGTTTGAAACGAGGATCAAACCTAAAGTTGAAAGACCAATGTTCACTTTCAGTGTAGGTAAAGGTCTTCTGCGTTCCTATTGTGTGGCGTAAGGCCGAAATGTTGCAAGTACCACCATCACACACTAGAGCTGAAGTTTCTAATCCTACATTTTGAAACGCCCAAATTACATCATTAATACAACTGATTAAGAAATAACGCGACGCTGATTTTGACGACATAAATTATGGTCCAATGATATAAAATTTTCCCGAAATGCACCTCCATAAACATTGTAGCGCATACTCAACTTCGAGGGTTTCCAAGACTGTAGTTTCTTTAAACAAATCATCCATCGATGGGTTAACCTCAGGATTAAGGCAATAGCCAATAAATTCATGGTTTCTGGAATTCCACATAATCTTTCCAATAATTTTAACCTCATCGAATATTAAATCTCCCTCTTTCACTGATTTATTTATTCCAGGATACTTTTCTGTGTAATCAGATAATCGGTTTGCTTCCCCTTGAAGAAAGACCTTGCTTTGATGGAATTTTTCCAATTTTTAACTAACTGAATGAATCGAAGGAAGCTAATGCTTCATAAGCGGCAGGAGATTTTGACTATACACTTAAGGCTATACGGTAAGTCAAAGGACTCCAATGATTTCCTTTAGATCCTTATTCACTTTTGGATTGATCATTTACAAACCATTCCTCTGGTTTTCTAGCTCCCAGCTCTTTTTAGGGCGATTCCTAACATTTTATTTTTCTCTGTGGCTTTTTTGAAAATTTCCCGAATATCTTTCTTGCCATAGGCATTTATTTTGTCAATAACCTCTTGCATTTTACAGTGTTGCTCTTGGCTTAGTTCCAAACTTGATTCTTGCAACTTCTGTTCCAGTTCCTTAATTTTCTTATTTAGTTTAACTCCAAGATAGCGATTTTCATAAATGCGTTTGGATCTAGATTTCGGGGTTAAAATACTATTTTTACATCTTGAAATGACGGTCACTCTTTTACGTTTAGTTCGTGGGGTGACTTCATCCTTCTTCTTCTTTTGCTCTAAAATGTAACTAAAAATAAAAGAAGAGTTGTATAAGAGAAATAAATTTCCAACACATTTTTAATTTTACCTTTTAAGATAGCGCCATTCGCTATATTGGTGCTGAAACGTTTCCGATTGTAACTGTTCCTTCGACACATTTTTGTGAGGGTTGAAAAAAACTGGGCATCTAATGGACTGATATCTTAGGAATGGGTAATTGATTTTCTCCTGGTCAAAATACGAGGTTTTCGAACAAACTTAAGCATCATCAATAATTTTGAAATTGACGTTTGTTGTTGGATTGCGAATTAAACTAAACACTACATTTTGACTAGCTTTTTTGAACGGGGACAGAATGGTCATTAACCCATTAAGCGATAATGTAATTCTAATAGGAGTATCACAGTAGTTTGGCATGGTTATTAAACTGTCAGACTTAATCACTTCAAGCTGATGTAAAGTTCCATCCGGCATTCGGATAGGTGTTAAGACAAAACGAGCTAAATAACAGGAAAAAAACAATATTTATTTATAATTTTTCCACTCTCTTAGTTCGAATTTCAAGATGGTTGTAAATGATCTTCAATCCAGATTCAGTTGACAATTCTTCAGGATCTAATTTTAAACGCTTAGATTTTTAGCTCCAGCAATCTCCAGTTTTCCTTTTTAAAAAGTCACATTGCGTAGAGATGATAGTTGTATAAATATAATCAGTTTGTACGCTTGATATTTCGGTTTCGGGTGGAATTTTATCTTGAAACTTTACATCCAGGGTGTGTGTTAGAGCATTTTGAAATATTGATATCTTTTCTTTCTGGGTTGCTTTAGCTGCAGTTTCTTTAAGGTAAAATTTACACTGGGTGGACGGATTCTTAAGTTCCTCTTTGACTGGAGTAGAGATAGAGGGTCGTTTTGTTTTGCGGGGAGGCATGGCCAAGGCTTAGTTTAAACATGAATAATATAAAATAATAAAACAATTTTAACAAATAAACATTCCAATTTGAATTATTTATTTACCTGGTTGCGAAAAAGCCTAAAATTATTTATATATTTGAATCAACAGTTAACGTTTCTGAGTTCTTAGAATATTATTTTTCCTTCGTCAGTGTTTGAACTAGATTTGAATGACCAATAAGGAACTAGAATTCGATCTAGGTACTACTTTAACTACTGTAACGGTTTTTAGGATATGGCCAATACCATTGCGTGTGCACAACACTTAAGATAAATAGGACTTTATATATTAAATATGTTCTTTTTGGACATAAATCACCCAATAAATGGATTAAAACTCTTTATTTTCACTCACAGGTAAACTTGATACAGGGGCGGTGGAAAAAACAATATCCGCCGCTCACGCTTGATTCGTCTCGGCTCACAAAAATCGCAGCCCGAAAACAGACCTGACAATCTTATATATTCCCTAAACCTGGGAGAGATAACGTCATGGTAACTACAACGCCCGCGGGCGGAGAGAAAAAGAAACGAGCGACACAACTCCCTGCCGCCCACGGCCGCTTCGTCTTCAGAGTCGCCGTTCGTCACATCCTCCTCCACTACAAAAGACCCAGCAAATCAAATGGAATATCCAAAAACAAAAAAAATTTTCATCGGACCCCGGTAGTCTTCTCTTCTCTAGTTTTTCCCGGTGGTGTTACTTGTAATTGAGGACGCGGCCACGTCCTTTTCCGAAGATCGGCGTAGAAGCCCACTACTCCGGACTCTATAGTCCCTTCCTGGGTATTCGGGGCAGATCCCTGACAAGCCCCCTTTTCCGTCTTTCGGGTGCGCGGATAGTCCATTACAGAGTGGTTGGTCTTTGTCCCGAAAATGGTTCAAAATAACCGGCAGTGTTGGAAATAAGGCGGTGGCGTCGTTCAAAGACCAGTAAATAAAATCAAATCGGGGGGTCCACTGGTCATAATGACCATTTAATTTATTGTTAAAAGTAGTGAACCGAAATGAGAAAACGATAGAAAGGTTGTTCTCTCAGTCTCTCCACAGAGTCCACATACCACGCTCCAGCCAATGGAACTACAAACTTTGACTTATTTCCCAGGCTCCGAAATTGAAGTGTGTGTTTTGCTACAGTTTTTCAGGCCTACGCCTAGGCTAAGGCCATTAGGCCGCCCTATTTTTTGAGTAATTCTAAAAATATTCAAAGGTAAGACTGATCAACCCTATAATATCTTCCAAAAATATCGTTAACAAATAATCTTTTTATGCAGCAAAATGTTCAGAGCAGGTAGACCGAAGAAAGTAATTAAAGACGCCGGTCAATTTAAAACACTCGATATATTGTGGGGGTGTGGTGGCGATTCCTCTTCCGCGAATTCTCAGTATGTGCTTTCGCCATTGCCAACTAAGGCTACAAATACTAATGAACCATCAAATTCGAATGATGGGCTAGAAAGCCTAGAATCTCCAGATCATAAAATTAGTACTGAATCTACTGAGGCAGAAACGGCAAACAAAAAATGTTTGAAAAGGAAATTTGGACAAGAATTGATCAAAACTTTTACATTTATAGACTATGAAGATATTAAACGTTTGATGTTCTGTAAAATTTGTCGAAAATGGGAAGGATCCAAGTATGAAGAAAGTGCAAACTTTTTTGTTCGAGGAATGGACAATTTTAGACTGTCTTCCATTTTGGTCCACGCAAAAAGTAAAAGTCACACAGCAGCAACTTTGGAAAATAATAAAACTGTAGGGGTTGATCCTGCAGAGCCATTACCAGCAGTGATTTTGAAACTAAATGAAAAGCATAGAAAAAAACTCCTTCATATCTTCAATACAGTTTATTACATTATTGTAACTCATTCGTCTTATAGTTCTTTTCCAAAGCTTTGGGGTTTCCTTAGGAAATACATATACATCATATCACAAAACAGTCCCCTATTTTGCTAGATATATATCTGATGTATTCTTGAAGGAAATTATAGATATGTTAAAGCAATGTGACTATTTTTCACTATTACTTGATGGTTCAACTGATCGAAGTTCTAGCTCCTGTGAAATTGTCTACATTACCATATTGGTTGAGGGTAAACCTACCACTAAATATTTGGCTAACTTGTCACCTGAAACAGGCTTCTTAGAAAGCATTCTGAACTGTTTAAATTAATTTTTTGAAAAAATTGGTATTTTAAATTGGAAGGATAAAATTACAAGCCTAACAACCGACGGTGCATATGTTTACCATGGACATGAAAATGGTTTAATAGAGATGATTCGTAACTCCAAGAACAACAAGTTTCTCATTGGGCACCATTGTTTGGCACACAAAATTAAAGCAGCATTTCTTAAAAATGAGAAGCTGGAAGGATTTGTTGACACTATTAGGGAAATATTTAGTTTTTACCATAAGTCTTCTAAAAAGTGTGATGAATTGAAAAAAATTTCAATGCAACTTCAACAAATAATTTTGAAGTTTGGATCATTACCTAAAACTGGTTGGATATCATTCAGTTTTAAATCTGTAGTGGCAGTTGAAAAAAATTGGAAGCCGCTAGTTAGACATTTAAAGCAATTTGAAACAAAAGGAGACACTAGAGATCGAGAGAAAGCGAAGAAAATATTTGAGAAGATTTCAAAGTCTTCATTTATTGCTACAATGGCAATTATGTTTGACATATACTCGCAACTCGGTATATTTTCACAGAAATTACAAGCAAGAGATCTTCTACTATATGAGGCACAAGATGAACTTGAAAACACCATTAAAATCATTAGATGGTACAAAATGGATGGCGGTGCTAAAGTTAGGTCAATTACCAAAGAGCTTTTGGAATCGCCTGGGCAATTTCGAAATGAAAATATTGAGTTTGATCTAGGCGATGCAACAGCGTTCTTAACAGAAAGTTCAAATTTGTGTGAGCGAGTAGCATCATATCTAGAAACAATGAATGTAGCAACAGAAAAGATCCCCCATGGTCAAATCCTGGATACCAGAACCTAGCCATTAAGCGAAGAAGACTGAAATTGATGATATAACTATGGTTTGAAAAACAAACCAATAAGAAAATGAGGCTATTGCTGTTAACTCAGAGTGGTTGTCATATAAAAGAATGGTTTCGACACAAATTTCAAGTAAAGTAAAAACCAAAGATCTTTATGCACTAACAATAAATAAATATAGAAGTAGATACCCAGTGCTCTCAAAGATTTTAGGAGTAATTTCTCTCATTGCCCCGTCTTCTGCTGAAGCTGAGAGGTTTCAGCCAACAAAATCTCTTAAAAACGCAACATCGTTCATTGCTAAATGCCAAACACATAGATGAATATTTAAGAATGTGTTTAAGGAACATAAGCATAGAAGATTTTGATGCCTTTCCTGCAATTTCTTTATGGCTTTTAGAAGCCAAAAGACGGCCAAAAAGAAATTAAACCAGGTGCGTTATTATTTGATGAAGAAAACGAAGATGAAATATTTTTTAAAGTTCCTTGAGTACAAAATTATTTGTAAATAATATCAAAGTTCTTATGTTTTCGATTAAAGGAATCCCTCACTCACTACAGGGGTAACAAAAAAAACTGTAGCATAGAGCCAGTCTGTATTTTATGTTACCCCTATGCCTTCCCCTGTTGTGAGTGATGGATCCCTTTAATGTAAAAAAAATATTTGTGATATATATATCAAAGCTCTTGTTAGTGATAAATAAAAGTTTATGGAACTTCCTAATCGCTGTTGACAATTTATTTACAAAGGTAAAATAAAAGGGGGATATAAGTGGGGGAGGAGAGTGGTCATGACCAGTAAATTATTTTTCAGTAGGGGGGTCTAGTGGTCACATTGGCCAGTAGTTTTAAAAAGCTTATTTCCAACACTGCTCCGGGGGGGATACAAGGGTTTATTCTTTTTAACCTCCCGTCCCCACTATTCTACTGCTTCTTGGGTCGAGAGCCCCCCTCCCTTTCCCTACCCGAAGGTTAAGGCGTGAGGACCCGTTCCGTGGGGTCGGATCTTCGTCCCCTCCGGGAGTGCTGGCCTCGGCTTCGGTGTTTGCTGTCCGTTCCTGCTTTGCAAGATTGATCCGCCATTATTTTCCTGGAGGATGAGGACATCTCCCTTTTCTCTGGCCCTCCAGGTTGAACAACATTTCGAAGACATACTTATACTATATCTTTCCCCTTCTTGGACTACAGTCTCGTTATTCCAATAGAGTTTTAAGTTTTCAATATAATGGGTCCCCGCGTTCCTTTCTGATCCTACGTTTTCTAATTCATATAATAAGGGAATTAGTTTCATCACCAGTTTTTATTGGGCCTTCCCACTTCGGGCTTAATTTGGCCAAGATATTTTTATGAGCCCGGGAAATAGGGTGGTTGGCCTTCCAAACTATGGATCCTACCTCTAATTCTACGTTTTTCCGGTGTTGATCATTATATCACTTTTGGTGCTACTGGGCTTTTCCAGCTATTTCCTTTGACAGGGCGAGTTGCGATTTTAAATTGCCAAAGGCGTTAGTGCGATCGGTGAAATACCCAGGCTCTAAATAACATCCATATCCCATGGTAATCTTTGTTATATCCCCATATTAGGGAAAAAATTGACCTCCCTGTAGTGGAATGTGGGGCACTATTTAGGGCAAATCGAAGCGCATCTAAATTTTCGTCCCACTTCCTATGATCTTGTTCTAAGTATATGCTTATGATCTCACCGAGGGTTTTATTGACGGGCTCGTAAACTTGGTCTTATCCCAAAACGTTTACCTTTTTCTTTCCACATTTATGCTACAAAATTTGAACCCCGATCAATTGCGATTGACTTTGGAGAACCCCAACGCATAATTAGGTTCGTTAGCTCTTTTGCGTATATTTCCGTGGTCGACCTCTTTATAGGGATTAACTCAACAAACTTGGTAGCGAAGTCTACGAAAACTGGTAAATATTTGTTAACCTTCCGACTCATCGGTAAAGGACCCATTAAATCAATGCCGATCATATCAAACGGGGCCTGTAACTCGGTTGACTGCATAAGTCCGGGGGTTCATTTAGTCCACTGTTTAAATTGTTGCTATAGTAAAAAACCCCGGACATACTCTAATACGTCCCTTCGGATAGTTGGCCACCAGAACCTATACTTAACCCTCTCTAGCATTTTGTCTCTACCCCGATGGGCGGTGGTAGGGTGGTCATGGAACAACTGTAATGCTGCCTTTGGTAAAGCGTAGGAAGAAATATCTTTCTACCTCGGGTTCCCACAGATTTTCTATAGGCTACTCCATTGACTAATTCAAACATCCTATCTGGCGTTTGTTGCGATAATCGGTCATTAATTATTCTAATAGTAGGCTCTACTCTCTGTGTAGCTAGGATGTCGACTCTACTAAACTTATGGAAAAGGGAATGTGCCGATGGGACCTGTATAGCGGAAAATCTCTACACGTCGGTTCCCAACCGTTCACCACCGAATCGGGGTGACTCAATCAAACTATTCTCTTAGTTGGAATAACTTCTTAAATATGACATCGCTAATAGGGGCTCGAGACAACGCTCTCCAACCCCGCTTTGCAGATGGCTTCTTTATAGGCTTCGAACGAAACTTCCTGTTCTGGACCCCATCTAAAAGAAATATCCTTTTTCTCAAGCTTGTTCGGCGGGGCAGCTATATGGGAGAACCTCAGTATAAACTTATGGTGCCACCCAGCCATGCCCAAAAAACGCTTCAATTTTCGAAAATCGACCCATTCCTTTCCTCGACTAAGACTACCGGACTGGACCATGGGGACTTTGAGGAACGAATTATGCCTTCCCTCAACATATGTATCACCTTCTCTTCCATTATTTTCCGTTTATCTCCCCAGACACGATTTGGACCGCAATGCACAGGGGCGGACTCACCATTGTGAATCTCATGGAAGATTAAAGTTGTCCGTCCCGTTTCTCCGGAAAACAATGGGGAAATTTATTACATGAATAACGCAACTCTTTTCGTTTTTCGGGAGGCAAGTCAGTGTTCATAATAAAGTCCTGTATATTCTGTATTATCTCAGAGGTAGAACCTTTTGCGGACGTATTCTCCTCTTCAAAAAGAACTGACATCCCACTCATTGGAATTTTTTGGTAGCGTAGTCCATTTTCAATTTAAATTACTTCTTTTGTCGGGTGTTCAATATCAAAAGCTACCATGACAGAAACCTTTGAGAAAGTATACTTCCATCCCCCATAATGATACATTCTTCGGACTCCTGTAACGGAAAATCCATAGGAACGCTTAAGAAATTACATTGTTTCCGAAACTGGTCCATACTAAACAACGAAAGGTCAGACCCAGTATCTATACGCGTTCACAAGGGACAACATGAGTAGGGTTTTTTTTTTATTGTTTCCCGAAAGGGGTGGCTCCTTTTGCCGTACCTCCCGTTTTTTCGTTTCCCGGCTACTCTTTTGGTTTTCCCTTCCCGCAATCATCAGCATATTGACCTTCCTTCTGACATAGATAACAAACTATGGGGCGTCTTTTCCAAAAACGGTTTTTCTGTTTATTCCGATCCCCTCTTTGGCTTTTTTTTTGGTCTACCTTCTATCGCTTTTTTCAGGGTTTTCCCACCCTCTGCGACGGCGGGGTTGGAGCAGGGACAAAAGGGTTTGGCCCGCCATACACACTATATGGATTAAAAAAGGGCGGAACTTCCGCTTCATAGGGAGTTCCCTCAGCAGCGGTAGCACCGGAATAAAATATCTGGGGCCCCTAGGAGTCATTGGGGAGTATATACAGGGTCTTTTTTTTTTTGCTCGGAAAAGTGTTTTTTTTTTCAAAAACTATTTATAGTACCGATTTCAAATTTGGAAGGTCAATTCTCTATACCGGGGGACATCAGTTTGAGAAATTTGAGCGTTTTCGGTAATGTTTTTCACCAATTTTGAAAAATTATTTTTCGACCACTAGGTGCGAGATAAAAAATTTCTATTATAAAGTTGTAGGCCGTCATCGAAAACCCTTAAAAATTGTTCACTCGACGAAAAACAATTTATTTATCAGTGAAAATTCGAGCTTGAAAAATTTACAAGTTGGTGAAGCCAAATTACGATTGTTTGAAACGATAATTGAAACCGAATTACCTAATCCAGTTGAAACTTTGGTTAAAAAAACGACCGGATTTAAAAAACACGAGGCTATAGGTCAATCCTAAACATGCATTGGGTATTTAAAGGAAAACTTTGGGAGATTATTATCAGTGTTTGATAATATTTCGAACAATGCCTCGTTATTCAGTAGCTGAGCGTACCGAGATAGTTGCCATTTACTATGGAGAAGCAGCGCAAAACCTTAGAAGAGTGACTGAAATCTTCGCAGAAAGACATCCAAATGGAGCACCATCTGTAAATACAGTAAGACGAGTAATTCACGATTTCAATCAATTTGGTCACTTGCAACCTAGGTTTCGCGGATTGGGTCAACCGGATTTAGACTTCGAGAACAATGTACTCGCGTACTTTGTGGCATATCCTCGTCACAGTTGCGCTAACGCCGCTGCTGATTTGGGTTGTTCTGCAAATCGTGTGTGGAAAATTCTTCGTAAGAATCGCTATCACCCATACAGAGCTACGCTCCACCAAGGACTAATTGACGGAGACCATCAAAGACGTTATGAATTTAGCAACTGGTTACTAAATGCTGTCCAAGAAGATAGACAATTTTTGCGCCATGTTTTGTTCTCCGACGAAGCGTCATTTTCTAGAGATGGGCCCTTTAATCATCAAAACAGCCATCTTTGGTCTGACATCAACCCACATTGGGGTTTTGAATATCATCACCAGGTTCAATTTTAACGGGTCAATGTTTGGTTGGACTTGTTGGAAACCGTTTGATTGGTCCCTTTTTCCTGCCGACGAACCTCAACGGCCAAAGGTATTTACATTTTCTACAGAACGAACTGAGTGACGCAATCGACGACCTTCCATTGGCTGAAAGACGTCAGTTGTGGTTTCAGCAAGATGGCGCCCCTCCGCATTTTTCCCGGCAAGTAACTGAGCACCTGAACAACGAGTTTCCTGAAAGGTGGATAGGGAGAAATGGTCCAGTGCATTGGCCAGCAAGGTCACCTGACCTAACACCGCTGGATTATTTTCTCTGGGGATTCGTTAAAGCAAAGGTATACGCCACGCCCATTGAAACTAGGGAGGAACTCATTAGACGAATAATCAGTGCTTGCCGAGACGTCACACCAGAAATGGTAGAGAAAGCGTTTGAGAACTTAATTGTCCGCGCACAAACCTGTGTTGCAGCCAATGGTGATATTATTGAAAATGTTTTGTAAAAATTTATGTGAATAAAATATCTGCATTTAAAAACCAAACGTGTACATTTTTTCAAGTGTGAAAACTCTACTACGTTTGTATTAGACTTGTTCCCTTTTCAATTATCGTTTCAAACAATCGTAATTTGGCTTCACCAACTTGTAAATTTTTCAAGCTCGAATTTTCACTGATAAATAAGTTGTTTTTCGTCGAGTGAACAATTTTTAAGGGTTTTCGATGACAGCCTACAACTTTATAATAGAATTTTTTTATCTCGCACCTAGTGGTCGAAAAATAATTTTTAAAAATTGGTGAAAAACCTTACCGAAAACGCTCAAATTTCTCAAACTGATGTCCCCCGGTATAGAGAATTGACCTTCCAAATTTGAAATCGGTACTATAAATAGTTTTTGAAAAAAAAAACACTTTTCCGAGCAAAAAAAAAGACCCTGTATATTAACAGGTTGAGGTAGTCCCAGGACGTCGTTACTGGTATAACTAGAACCGACCCGGTCGTACTAGGGGTGGCTGGAGTAGGGAATTGTAGTCAGAGCCTTCCTGAAGGAATAGGCGGTTCATCCCCTGTTAACATGTATTCCACTGAGATACATTCATCAGTGAATTCGGTAAGGGTCATAGTCGGGGTTAATTTTACTTGAATTTTTATCTCATTACGGAGGTTCATTCTTAGGTACCGTAACAAATCGGCATCCGAGAAAGGCGATCTCATGCATAAATTAATCTCACAGACGGTATTTTTTCGGAGGAATTCTGACGTCGCTGCATTATCTTAATTATAAAACCTTCTTCCGCATATAAAAAAAATCTAATCTGTTATAATCGTCTAAATTCCTTAAAAATACATAGACGCTTTCCCCTGGGTTGCCACTAATGATCCAATCGGGAGGAGGATCCCTCATTCTTCCGCCCCCTCTAGTTCTCTGAAGGACTTGGCTTAAAAGATCGGCCAAGTCGGTTATCGTTACTGGATTGTGAGTTCTACCCAAGACCATTTACACCTGTAATACAATGCCAACGTTATAACTCCGATTTCAGAGTGTCCGCTACAAAACACCACCAAGTGGAAAAAATCCGCGATAGTAATCCACAAACATGCCCCACTTTTTTTGACCGCCCTTCTTTAAGAGGCGAACGGTTCGTGCTCTCTCACTTGACGCGGCGTAAATAACGGGTGAAAATTGGTCACGACTCGCGGGGCGACCGAGGAGTGCGAAGTGAACGCGTTTTTTCAGCCCGTATTCCCTTGTGGGCGAGAGTTGCCTCTAAATAACGATGGTGGCGTTGGGGTAGCGGCAACACTAGTCTAACAACAACGCCTACCTTCATTGCAGTCCAGGTGTAAATGGTCTTAGGTTCTACTACGCTTAGGGAGTTCCGAATTATTCAAAATTCACCCGACCACGTGGACAATGATGGCCTAACTAAAAACCTCCCTGGGCGTTCAAACAATAATCACTATTTGGGACGTCAAGAACCATCCGCTTAGTTAACCTGGACGTATCCTTTACCCCAAAGGCGTCGTATCCCCAGCAGCGATGCCATAAATGTAACGGCTTTTAGGATATCGCCTATACCATTGCGTGCGCACAATACTGGTACATTTGTGCTTTTTTAATACAAATTTATGATACAGAAGTAAAATTTTAGATACGTAGTTCGTACATTGGTGAAAATATATGAAACGAAAATACATTTCTTAATTTGGGGGAGGGTTTAAAATTTAGCCATCACAAATTTTTTGCTTATCTCCGAAATCCCATTGTAACTCCCCAACGTAGGAGTAAAAGCCCTCTTAAAAAAGCAATGCCCCATATTTATTAGTAATGGGTTATATTAGCCGCGTGTTTGAAATTGCCGCGAGTCATGGGAGATCTTTCTAGATATGTGTATTCTTATTTTAGACACAGTGCTAAACGCGTAACGGAATTCAAGCAGTTTCAAGAATTTGTTACCGTTAAACCGAACAAATTATTAAGACCGTGCCAAACACGATGGCTATCTTTAGGGGCTGTTGTATCGAGAATGTCGGAACAATGGCCAGCCCTAAATTATCTACTTTCAGTCTGCTGCAACCATTTTAAATGCCTTGAGAAATCCGATTAATCAGCTTTATTATTAATTTTTGAACAATGTGTTAGGACTGATTAACAAAATGAACCACCACGAATTACAAAACTTCACACCGAATTAAGAGCGCATTACTTAACATTGTTAAGAAACTTTCTACAAAAAAATATTGACGAAACTCTTGTAGAAAACATTGCTCCAAAAACGTTTACGTTGGTTCAGGAGCAGAAAAAAATGATTTCCGATAGCCAAATATGCGAAAATGACTTAAACATGTTTGTATGAGGAATTGTGTCAAAATTAAGGAAAGATTTCCATTTGAAGACGAAATTTTAACAAAAATGTCGGTATCAGGAGAAATAACGAGTATAGCTTTATTAGCTAGACGATTTCCTAACGTAATTAAATCTAATGAGCTCGAAACTCTGAATGAAGAATGGCAAATGCTGCGAGATTTTGACATTTTAAAAAACCTGGGAAATTTTAATGCCTCTTAAGAGGAGTTTTGGTCTGAAGTGGGGAAAACCAAAAGCTCGTTGGGAAATGAAATGTTTCCAGCACTTTTTAGTTTTGCGAAAGTGATAATCTAATTAAGAAAAAAATTCTGAAATCTAATAATTTCAATTCCTATTGTATTCTGGATATTCGAAGTTCCCAGAGTTTTTTGTCATAATCAGGGAATATTTGCCATTATGCTTTGCTTTTTTTCGAGTTAAGCTGTTGCGATGTCTCTTATGGAATTGAAACTCAAAACTAATCTTTTATATATGTTATTACTTTATAATAATTTATGGAAAATGTCTTTAGTAGTTTCCTGTAAACCAGTTTTTGAAAAATTACAAAAAAGTGTTAAGTCCAAAATATTAAAATTTTTCTTTCCACTCATTTCTTGAATTTGCAAATTTCGCGTCCATCGTCTAATTTTGTGTACTGTAACATCTGCGTTATTAAAGTTTGTTCTTTAATTAATGCAATAAAAAAGTTAAAAAACTAGAAACGATTTGAAACTTCTTGCTGATTTTAGTAATAACATTTTTAAATTTCCCGCGCTTTTTGTTAATAAAACTTACAGATGTTGCTCGCCGCTCAGCTTATAAAAGACAAGTTGGCAAGCCAAAATATACCTCTCCTCGGAAGAATTGTCCCTAGTGGTATTAATTTCTCGAGATAACCCTAAAAGATATATCTCCGCAATTTAGAGTTATTTGTTAAAAATGTTATCCCAGTTCTATCCCGCCCGGTATAGAATTTTAATTATAATTAAAATAATTGAGACGAAACGACCAATTTTAATTTATTCAGAATATCATAAGTTAAGTAGTTACAGCAGTGAGTTAGACGTACTATAACAATGCACAATTGAATTAAACCCTTTTTACAGTACAAGTTTATCAGTTGAATATAATACAAAGCAAATTTTAATGAAAAAATATCTACAGAGGGTATTATAACGACCGCGCGATAAATTTACGAGAATAATTTCCCGTCGCCGTTAAATTGAAAATTTATTTGATTCGGGATTGCCAGAACTCTAATGTTGTGGGCGAGTGATTAGAAAATAAAATGGCAACCAGAATTTTCAAAATTATAAATTTTTATTTTTATTCAGAACAGTCTTTGGAACGTTCTAGATTTAACTTTCATCAATAACCCAACAATATATATCCCTCCTACGTTATTCTACAGAACTGGTACTCAAGTGTTTAAGACTAGATTTGTCTTAGTTCACCGTGATTGAAAAATAAACCAAAACACACACTTAAGTAAATATCATTAATTATACTGAGTAATTTTAACTAAATTCAAAGTACCTAACTATAAACTCTGTCTTAATTAACAGCCGAGAGCTGTTCGCTACTAATTACTTCCAATCTACTTAATAAGCCTCACAGGTTGAGTTGATAATTTCTAGGGTATAATTAGGTTATTCCAATACAAAAAATAAAAACAATCAATTTTATCTTACAGCTGACTTGAGTTAGTTCACAATTACTTTAACACTTTCAGTCTTAAACACGCACTGTTCATACACTTAAGTCCATTCGCTCACGTTCCAAACGCGAAACACAATTTAACTCTTTCCTTGACCGAAGACTGAACATACTAATTAAAACCGCAAAGTTACCTCATAACTTTTGACCGACACCAGGACCCCGTCCTGTAGTAGTTCGTCTGACAGCCAAGAACTAAGAAACACTAAATCTTCTAAATTGACCGCAACGGCCTTATATACGTTTATTTTGTGTTTTTTAACCCGTCGAGATATGACTAAAGTTCGAAAAATTGAAGAGGTTATATTTTTTACCCGGTTTGATTGATAATTCTCCACACGGTGGCGCTATACTATTACTTTGATATAGTTTCCGCGGAAGTTTTGAATAATTATCCTTTTTCTAAGCGTTATTAAAAGGTAAAAAATCCGCCTTATCATAATGGTTTCTTTACTTTTTATTTTCCTAAAGGAAGTCAATGGTAAAATATCTGCATTGTAACTATGCGACCCGAGTTCAATTCCAGAACACGGTCAAATAAATTAAAATACTCAGATATTTAATGAAATTTAATATTAATATAATTTATAAATATTTAGTTAAATATAAGAGTAATATAATTTATAAATATTTCATTAAATATAAGATTAATATAATTTATAAATATTTGAAATGATGTAGAATAAATTATAGTACCTAACGTTATAACTTTGTAAATGACAATCGCCAAAGCTGTTTTTTAGAAAAACACCGTAACTTAACAAGTGTTGGTGGCTGAGTGGTTAGAGTAAATCTCTTGCACGAGGCAGACCCGGGTTCGATTCCCGGCCAGCGCCAATAATTCGCAAATTGATACTAAGACGAATACCGTGAACAATTGGTGGAAACCCTGCCATTGGACGTTGAGGGGTAGCATTACACTCAGCACTCGGTCCGTCCCAAAATCAGTAAGAAGATGTTGGAGAGAAAACGCCCATACAAACACAACAGACGCAATATCCACAACCATCCTAACTCAACATGCACAACCATCAAAACACAAACACGACAAACTCACAACCGTCATAACACGAACTCAACATTCACAACCTACGCATAAACATTACAAAAACGTAATACACCAAACCGTCACGACGGTGAGCGAAAAAACACCATTCAAACCAAACCGCAAATGTATCCGTTAACGCTCACCGTCACACGGTGGTTTTGCCAACCCTTCGAGAAACTGCGAACGCAGAAATTTCGAGAAATTGCGTACGCAATGATTAACCTTTGCTCGAATAATGCGAACGCGTTCGCAGGACAGACGGACAGACACGGTGATTGTATAACCCCTCCTAGGGGACTTTGTCCCCTCGGAGAGGTAAAAAGTACATTCCTAAATCACGCCGGAACATCACTGACTCACGGGGAAACTTGGTACAGGGGCGGGCCAAAAACTTATGTGGAAAAACAATATCCAGCGCTCCCACTTGATCCGTATGCTCGCAAAAATCTTTGTCCGAAAACCGACCCGACCATAGACAAAATACATACATAGACTGGAAGGCTCTATGGAGCAGAAAGTTTTATTTAGTCTTACTGGCCGTCTTGTTTCCGTGGCGTGAATTTTCTGAAACAAGACGTTGCGTTTTCTAGGTTGCGAACTTCCGCGTGAAACGCGGATCACCCGTGTGTGTACTGTAGAATCCAAGGTTAACTAGTTAATTTTCTATGGTACAACTGTAGATGGTAGTGCCTGTATTAATTGTTAGATTTATTTATAACTACAATGTGTCATGATTAAATTAAGAAGAAGGTGGGCCAACGAAGAGAAACGAATGGCACTTGCAATATACTATAAGAGCCCAAGCGCTTATAGATTTCTCAGCAAAGTATTTGCGTTTCCTACACCAATAATTCTTAGACAGTGGCTATCTGATATGAAAGTTAATCCTGGTTTTTGTGATATTGTTTTTGATGCTTTGGCTCAAAAGGTGAAAAAAATGAGCATGAGAGATAGAAACTGCACATTACTATTAGACGGAATGAGCATACGTTCCGCATTGTCGTACAACTCTGGCAAAGACAAAATTCATGGTTTTGTCGAATCTGGCGATTCATCAGATAGAATACTTGCTGATGAAGCTGAAGTATTTATGGCTCAAGGAATTTTCAAGCCCTGGAAACCGGTTCTAGGTTTCACCTTCGCCAGGGGAACTACCAGTGCGCAGTTACTCAACAAATTAGTTTTGGAATGCATTTGAAAACTGCAATCAATTGGACTACGAGTTAGGATGGTAATTTGTGATCAAGCTCCTACTAATAGAAGTCTATTCAATAAACTGAAAATTTCCATTCATCGACCGTTTTTCTACCACAATCACCAAAAAATATTTTGTATGTACGACCCTCCACATCTATTAAAAAGTTTGCGGAATAACTTCAAGAAATACGAAATGGAAATACATGGAAAACCAGTGAGATTTCACCATGATCAATCACGACCCATTCGACTCGCACCGAAATTAAAAAATAGACATATTTTTCCCTCACGTTTTTCAAAAATGAAAGTGAAAGACGCTGCGCAACTATTCTCATTTTCAGTGTCAACTGCCATGTCTGCTTACATTTCATTCCGTAAAGCATTTGCTCTATTGATGTTGAACACATGGCTAAGATTGCTCTAATAGATTAATTACTTATTTCCATTTAGGAATCCTAGATGCTGAAGCTGCTTACACAGCGGAGTTTATCCTTCAAGTGGACCAACTTTTTGACTCTGTGAATTGTAACAAGTATCGATCAACAAAATCTCTTAGGTCAATGCTGACAAAATCCTCCGGCCACCTAAAAATCCTAAATGAAGCTGCTGAAATGCTTTCGAGCATAAAGTTTGATTTACCAAACAAGAAAATCAAAATACACTGCGTCGATGGTTGGCAACTGTCAATAGCTGCCATTAAAGGACTTTGGAAAGATTTGAATTCTGAGGGGGCAAACTTCATTTTCACCAGACGACTTTCGCAAGACTCCTTAGAAAACCTATTCAGCGAGGTGCGTCAAAAAGGTGGTAATAGATGCAACCCAAGTGCTCAACAATTTGAAGACACTTTGAAACTAATTCTAGTGAACTCTTTACTCTGTGCTAGCAATGGACAAAATTGTGAGGATGATTTGAATGACACGCTATTAAGTATGAAAGATTTGACTACGGGTGTTATGGTTGAAAAGACTAATGAAAGTCCTACTTCTGCAAGAACAACTGAAAATAATGATGAAAACACTGCACAAAACTTCCCATCAGCGACTTTGGTAACAAATCCTAAAACGCCTCGAGTAAGCGGATTAGTTGAAGTGGATTCAATTAAAGTTTCAAATGAATTTGGAACTGTTTCAGATTTAAACGGGCTTTCTTATGTGGTTGGAAGTGTAATGTGCAAAGTTAGGGACCAGCACAATTGTGAAAAAAAGTTATGCAAATTTATAACCCAGGCAGAAAGCTTAGAAGAACATACTCAAGTTTTCACGCACTTAAAAGCATTTTCAACTAAGAAAGGAGATTTTGGCGGGCTGATTTCACCCACGAAATTAGTTTTAGATTTTATGACTGATATAGAGAAGTTATTCTTGAAAGAATTTTTCCCTATTATGCATAAAAACCAAGTGCTCGCTAGATTGTTAAATCATGCCAAAAACATTGACAATACGCAAATATGCGATGGTTTAAAAAAAAACTCGTTAGAAATTATTTACGGATACGAATTTACTATGCAGTAAAATATATGAACGAAAAAATGGCAGAAGAGAAAGAAAAGAAGAGAAATAAGAAGAAAAATGATTTTAGTAGTAAAATTAAGAAGGACAACACATTTTTAAAACTAATGAAACTTCAACATAAAAGTTGCTAGCTTTGTATAACATTATTTATACCTACCAATAAACCTTTTTAGAACATGTGAGTTTTGAAATTACTTAATGATTGAAATTAGTTTTAGTATTAAATAAGTTTAGTATTTTTTTCATCGGAAGATTTGACTGACACACTAAGAAAACCCTTTTCTTGTTAGCCCTCCTTAATTGGTTCCGAAATTATATAGTACTTTGTGGTCAGCTTGTTCATTTCACGCCTCGAAAACAAGACGTCGCGTACGAAAACTGTTAACAACCTTCATTGATAGACTTCCAGTCTATGTATGTATTTTGTCTATGGACCCGACCATCGTATAAATTCCCAAAACCTGGGGGGGATGACTACAACGCCCCCGGGTGGAGAGAAAAAGAAACAACCAGATTTACAGTTTATCACACCTATTTCGTTAAGCTATTGGCTTATTTTGAATGATAAATTTAAAAAAACCTCGTCTGCTCAAGAAATAACATGCTAACTATACCCAAAGCTGCAGCTCAGCCCTAGTTCGAGACTTTTTGTAATATACCTTAAAAAAATTTTCTTTCGAATCCTAGGAACAATATTAGTTAATTAATTTTACAGCATCTTTTCCAATTGGAAATGGGATGCGGACGAGGTAGGGAGGCGAAATCTTCCGCTCGCTTAAGGAGGATGCCATCAGGCATCTATCGGAGTTTGCCGCCCGATTACGTGAACCTGTGGAGGAGGACCCGCCAACATCCAGAGGTGGAATGTGGTCCCGTGTGAGGGAGAACCGTCCCTCTGAACAAACAACTGCTGCAGTTGACAGAAATAGCTCCTTTAAGAGCGAAGTGGCCAGGTATCTGGAGGAGCGGGTTGAACCGTTGGAAACAGACAGTTTTGGAGCAGCTACTCCAAAGAATATCCAGTTTTGGCGGAGTTGACTAAAAGAATACAAAGCATTCCAGTGGCCAGCGCCGATGTATAGAGGATGTTTTCGGTGGCTGGGTCGATATTAACGTATCGACGAAGCTGAATTACCTTAAATAACGCTACCTTTTTATTGACGTTCAAGATATGGGCTGATACCATTGAGTAGATGGACTAGATTTTTCATCACAGAAGCAGCAGGCGAGATGCTCCAGTAGATGGAGTAAAACAAACGGCCCTTTCAGGGCCGCTCTCTTTTTGAAACAAAGCTTTTAGTTGTATTGTATTGGTCAGTAGAGTACTTTTACTCTAATAATAGTTGAAATCAGCTTATGAAGTTTAAAAACCCACACGTGACGCTACGATCAACTAATATAAATAATTCCCCTTTGAACCTCTACTATGACACCTCGTTGGGTAACTAAACATCTGGGTTTTTATTAAAAACCTAACTGATTTAAAAGTTTTATTTTTAAACAAAACCATTGTAACTAGCGAAATAACTTTATCTTTGTGATTATTGTAACCCTTCTGGTTCATCTTCCCCGTTAACTTACACATTTTATTTACTTTTGCTATTAATTTCCCCCCGCACTCTTGACCCTCTATATTGACAGTTATAATTAGTTATTCTTAAAGCCGCATATGTCCAATTTCGTAGAATACAAAGACCTATATAATTAAAATTAATGTTCAACTAAAAATCTAAACAACTTTTGAACGCTAATACAAATTAAATATAGTTTATAAATCTCATAGAACTTTATTTTATATTTTAAAGCGGGGGTTGATTAAGATAATTAAAACTAAATCCCTGCCTTCAGCAATATTTAAATTAAGAGCCCCGAATTATGGAGATAATTGGCGTCTTTTTCCTCCTTTTATTACCGTGGTACACAACTTTCCGACCCCACCCAAGTTTTTCTCAGAAATATTCCGAACTAAACCAGTAAGGTCCCCTCAACTCCCAGCGATCCCATAGAGCCAGTGTCATGTTAGCGGGCATTTAGCCCATTACCAGATAACATGGATCCGACAAAAAGCGGACGTTTTCCAAGGCCAGGTCATAGGTCGAAAGTGTGCCTGGATCTTTTCGCTTAACAACAAAATTAAGATAAAATTATGTGCGATGAAATCGCGCTTAGATATTAATTAACCCTCAAAGCAGCCCCTCATGGCCGAAACAACCCTCACCCAGGACATTCCGACCGGAAGAGCATAATCCAAGCAGTACTAAGTCTGGGAAAAGTAATTCCCTCAAATCACCTGTTTATCACCCAATATCTAGCCATTCCGAGAGAAGAAAACCAGATGGTCGAAACCGATTCCCACAGGTAGCCGGACATTTGAGACAGTACCTATGCCCCCCCCCCTGATTGTGAAGTAAAAGAAACCCCCAATCCGGCCGCCATACCGTAGACGAGTAAATAAAGAGAAATAGAGTAATTGTGAATTAAGAAAACGCGTAAACAAGCAGTCCCTTTCGGTGCGTGCGTCGGGCAACTTACGTAAACCGAGATACGAGAAAACCCATAAGCGAAGTGACGACAACATAGCGGAGGACACCGAAATAAAATGTTAAGTAGGAATTTTCCATCATAAAGCCCCCCCCCCCCCCCTTCTAGAGTACCCAGGGTCGAAATACGAAATAGTCAGTGAAACGTAGAGAAAAATCTTAGAAAGAAAGTTTACCCACCGGCTATTGTTAGAAAAAAGGTTTAAAGCAGGTCCCCTCGAGGTTGAGAGCTCATTCCTCTTCGTGTATTTATGCCGTTCGGCTTACCTTTTTCGTTCGCGCTGTATCCTCGTTGTTATCATTGCCATTGTTTAATTGTAGACCCTTAATTGTTGTGTTTATTATTTTTAGTGTAAGCGTAAATGTTTTTATGTCCCCTCTATTATTTGAGTTAAAGATGCCTGAGAGTAGGGATATAAGTAACGATCCCTTAGAAAATAGTAAGAGATAGTTTCATTACGAAATATATAGTCAAAGAGTGTATATTTTCGTGTTTTAATTCCCCCTCTTATGTTGAAAAAGCTAAAGTGACCATAGTGGAGATGGCCTAACCATCACTATTGTCAAGTATAATTATCCCCTCAATTCCCATCCGTATTTTGTTTAATTTTGTATTTTAGTGTTTATATAAAATGTAGTGTTAAATAAAGATTTTGTGATTGATTAACGACAAAGTGTTTAAATTCTGATTGCGAAGCTCAACATTTTAATATTTCTTATCTTTTCCCCGTATGTATTATGTAACCGCCTCTCTCAGATTTTATTCACTCCACCATAAGGCCAAACTCGCATTTTCCCATCAATTTCTGTCCAACAATTGTATGGCGATTTCCAAAGAAGGTTGCATAATGGCGCAGTGGGCAGGATTCAGAATAAAGAGACATCGGTTGATCACGATATCTCTGTTTTCACTCTTTCCCCCGCTAGTGTATTTTATTAGTATTAGTATCCGTTGTGTGTTACCAGAAGCGTATAAAATCCCCCTCGATATAACCATCTTAACGAACGCAATAGAGTCGCTCAAATTTATTGATATATTTCTCGGATATCCCGCGAAAGACCTTTTAATATAACGCTAGGATAATTAGACCGTTTATTTATTTAGGAAGAGGGGTAAACTCCCGGAGTAGAAATTGATAAATAGATCCCCGCCCCCGATTAACTAGGTGAACAATTTGTTCGTGCAGATGATCCAAGAGATGAGGCGTGTCCTACTTGATAGATCCCCCAAACCCTCCACCCGATAATCCAGCGACTTACTTGCGCCTCCAAGCGGTCCAAGTCCAAAGTAACCTGGTTGGTGAGCAAGTCACCGCAATACATAATTTAACCCATGCCATGCTCGATTCATTAGAAAGACGATTGAATCCTCAGAAAAAGCATGGACCAAGTCTTTTTTAATAAAAGATAATCAATCTTAAAAAAGAGTATCTAAAGTTTAGAAATATTGCTTTATTACAGTTCCGTTACTATAAACAGAATTTCTATTATAATTTTTATCTTTGAGATTAAACTTCCGCGCAGATTATAATCACTTATCGTAGACTTTAATAAAATTCCTACACGTCAAGTTTAGTAAAATATATATTTGACACTCATTGGTTTTTACCGGCTCATTTTAAGCATAAGTTCAAAATAGTTCTTTTCCCCCCGATGATAAAACATACGAAAAGAAAAAGAATATTTAAACCAAATATACGAAGCGGATGGTGTTAGACTAGAGCCTGAAGAACTAAGAATGGATAAGACTACGAACAAAATTATACATAGATACTCCAACTATCCGAGATTATTAACAGACTTTCAATTAATAAACTCCGACACGATCATGGTGATGTATAAAAAAGAAATTGAGCTGGCACCAACGTTTCGCAAAGGTAATGTTGTTGTTGCTTCGTTTGTTACCAGTTATGGACGAATTTATTTACATAAACTGTTAATGAAATTAAAGAAACGTGTTTTGTACATGGATACGGATGAAGTCCATTTTACTCATCTACCGAACGAATGGCTACATCCCCTCGGTGGTAATTTGGGCGAGTTAACTTGCGAAACTCCAAATACATATATTATTAAATTTGTGTCCACAGGACCACGATCTTATAGTTACATGACTGCGGACAACAAATCCGTAATCAAATTAAAAGGTATAACGTTTACTAGAGAAAATTTAGAGATAATCCAATTCGATGCATTTGAACAGATATTTGTTTCAAATACATCGTATAGGGTAAAATTCCTTTCAATGTAGTCACAGATAAGTACAATATACTTTTACGCGTAGGAAATTTTACATAAAACAAAACAATTAAAAAACGTATTTCAGACGTTTATAGTTCCAGTGTACCCTTCAGCTTAGTCGAGAGTGAAAGTCAAGATGAATCGATGTGAAAAAATAGTGAATGACGAATTTTTTTCCTTGTTCGGTGAAAAACTTGTTTTTTAATAGAGAGGTGAAAATTTCCTCGTATTCGTTGGAATTGAGAGTGACCCCCTAAAGCGGGCCCCGAACCATATCTTTAAAGTGCATAAAATTTTCCTAGATCCCGAACAGAAGTATCTGAATTTATAACAGTATTTACGTTTCGTTATATAGTCTAAAAGGTTAATGTATTATTTAAGATTTAGAACTGTACCGGCGGGGTTTAACCCCACTGAGTGTTACTGGTAAAAAGGGTAGATATCGAATTCTGTTTGGGTATTTTTGTTTTACAATTACGTCATTTTATGGTTTTATTGTGTCTATAGAACAACCAGCATAGGATCAAGGCATCGCCGCTACGCCATCCTAAAGCGGTTCGTTATGAATTGGAATGACCGTAAAGAAGTGTTTAGTTACGTAGAAGTAATGCGTATGTATTATTTAATATACGCATTACTTATCTTCTTATACATTCGTGAGTATTATTATATTTATTGGATACGTTTTTGTATAATATATTATCGTATAGTTTTCTTTAAGCTACTATTTTCTTTATTAAAAAACACCTACGGCTTTTTTTGAAAATGTAGTTCCAGGGCTAAGTAAAACACACCATAAATCGGTCGCAGGGTTAGGTATATGTGTTAAAGTAAAGGGTAATTTGTTACGTTAAGGGTAGGTGAAGGGGAAAAACAAATCCATGAAACGGCGCCATACACCAAGAAAAAATCCTATAAAAAATATTACAAATTCTTGTTGTTTTTTTTATCGTCAAAGATTGGTATGATAATGATATCGCAGCTGCTTTGGAATTTTTCCCGTTGCTTAGTAAAATAAATATGGTAAACCTTTGTCATTTTTCAAGTTATATCGCATTAACTAAATAATTCCGTATTTTAAGTAGCTCATCTTAGAGTTGAACCTGCTTTACAACCTCAGACCATCCGCAGAAAAAATAATCATTCATTATTTTGAAGGAATTGCAAAAAAAAATGTTGTTTATTGTGAAGAAAAACAAACTGAAAGCAATTTTGAACCTTCTAAGGCATAGCGAATTGGTTTGTTTCGAAGATTTCTATAAACGTTCGTATTAACTGCTCCTATTCAATAGCTGCTTTTATCCAAACGGTCAGTGGCGTAGTTACCGCTGTTGTGCCACCTAGGTAGTATTTTGGTGACTTGTCTGACGCGAAGAATTGGCGGCCGATTATCATCAGGATCTTCCATGCAATCCTTGCTAATCGCCTTCTAGACTTGGTGGATTTACATAGCGCACAACAAGCTTTTCAATCTTTCGACGGTCTGGGAGCTAACACCATCCTTGTCGACTACCTACTTTCTGAAGCAAGATCGAAACATAAAGATATCGACATCACTAAAGCCTTTGATAGCGTGTCACACCACTCTATTCAGCGTGAGCTTTAAGCCGCCGGTATCGAAGACGAAATGATCAAGTACGTGATGGGATCATATCAGAACTGTCACACACCAATTTCCTGCGATGGCGCAAGGACCAAACGTATCAACGTCCGCATGGCGTCAAACAAGGCGATTCATTAAGCCCAATACTTTTCAACTGCGTCAAGGACGAGCTTGTCCACAGCTTACCAGATTACATTGGATTTCCGATCAATCACATCCGATGCAACGTTATCTTCTTCGCCGATGACATCCTCCTTACCGCATCTACTCGTTTCGGCATGACTACTTTTCTACAGTCGTTGGAGAAGTTTATGTTGGCAAGAGGTCTACAGGTCAATCCGGCTAAATGTTCTTGGGTCGCCCTGCGCAAGATTATCCTTGACAGGACACCCTACTTTGATCTCTTTGGGTCCAAACTGGCCCTGGTTACTTGTGAGAACCTACTTGCCTACCTTGGCCTGAACTACTCGAGCAGAGGTAAATGTCGCCCGAACCCGAAGACCATCTATTCAGCCATTGATGTCCTGATTAAATCGGAATTGAAGCCTCATCAAAAGATCGTCATGCTAAAGGACTTTCTGATCCCGCGATACTTACACATGCTCACTCTATCGTACATATTGAAACATGACCTCGTAGCAAAAGACAGAAAGGTAAAGGTCCTTAGACTGCCTAATTATAGTCCTGAAGGCTTCTTCTGTGCTAACTCTAAAAACGGCGGGCTCGACTTATCATCTTTCGAAACTAAGATCCCAGTCTACGCTTTGGATCGCTTAAAGGGCCTCGAAACCAATCCCAGCCCAGTCATCCAGGAAGTCCGCAGCACGTCATTCTTTCAGTGCTTAGTGCGCCGTCTAACTTCGATCATAGGATAGATCGAGCCGAAGAAGAATTCCGTCAACCAGTACTGGAGAAACCGTCTTTACGACACTGTCTACGGAGCTGGTCTGGCGCAGGGCAAAGAGTGCAATAAATCTAACGCACTACTCCTCAACATGCAGTACGACAAGTCTCCCAAGTTAATCGGCAATCTGTTAAAAACTCGACTTGACATCCTGCCCTGCGTGCGAGAGGGAAGTCGCCGATGTCGAGCTGGTTGCAAGAAGGTGGAGAGCTTGTCACATATCTCAATTCCTGTCCAGCGGTAAAGGCTGATATCATCAGACGCCATGACAAAATCGTTAACTTTATTAAAACTTCACGACGTAACATGGTAGCGGACATCTTCATCGAGCCGCGAATCCATGGCAAAGATGGTCAGCTCTTTAAACCCGACATCGTATGCGTTGAGAAGGACCTGGTTACTATCTGCGATGTAGCTGTTCCCGGGGAAACTCCCAAGACGGTGAGCGACTCTTAGGACACAAAGGTTCAGAAGTACACCGTGCCGAACTTTATTGATGGAGTCAAAGTTTTGTATCCAGGTTGACTTGTCAGGGTATGCGCATTCATCGTTAGCAGTAGAGGTATCTGGTGCGACAAGAATGATCATCTCTGCAACTACTTGAAAATCGGCGCAAGATGGCAGAAGCTCGTCACAAGAATAGCCCTTGAACAAACCTTTAGCGTATACTGATCGTTTATGGATAAATTCCATAAGATTAGATCCACACACGTTGTGATTGTATAATTATAAATTGAACATGCGTTCGCATAATACATGTAAATTATTTGCGTTCGAGTTTTATTTTTAATTCCTGTTCCTGTTAAATGAGAAAACCCATAGTTTTAGCCCTGTTGTGGTTGGAGTTTATCTTCCGTATGTTTCTGAAACTCTGTAACCAGATCCAACGGTATTCAATGTAGAAAATAAATTCTTCAGTACTCAGATTCCGATGACAAACTTGATGATAGAAAACTCTGCAAGAAGCGAAACAAACCCTGTAAAAAATGAATTTGCTGCCTTAAATTGCGGAGTAAATACAACCTTCACGATAGTGCTTATGAGAACTTATACCAAGTATATACGTTTTTGGCAACCTTGCCCTGCACTCAAGGCGAGTGTGAAATAACTTTTTATAAGTTCAAGATTATTAAATCCAGGCTTCGATAGTCCATTAAACAAGATCTTCCGAGGCATTACTTCTCATGGGAGATAACAATCATGTTGTGCGTCGATGATTTGGTCTTGGAATTTGCGAACTCATATAGATGATAGATATGACAAACATCAAACTACCTTAATTTCTAGAGTAAATGACATTTGTACCGTTTATTTTTAACACTGAGCCCGGCGGGAAAGTGTTCAGAACCGAGGCCGCATTGGCTCGTTGTACAGCGATTGCGATTCTCTGTACTAGGTAATCGGTCGAACGCGGGTCACCAGACACTTCCCGAATTTTGCAGCCAATTGCTTGTATTAATTCCAGGCCGTCATGACCGAAAGATCCCAGGTTCTGGACGGCAACGGCCTGGAAAAGGAAACGATTCTCTAACCCCGAGTATTTGGCGTTTTTCTTCGAACTATTATAATTTAACATTCAACGCTTATTATGGCCTAGGTTTTCTTCTGCCTGTCACCCTGTAAATTTACTTCCCGCATCGCAAATATCCTGGTAGTACGCCAACGTGTTATGATATTTGCGTTGCGGGATGATTTCGAATTTCCTTTATTTAGCCAACCAAACGATTTCCCAGTTAGCTCTAGCTTTGATAGTTCCCTCGATGTCGATTTCCCTTTCTCGAATAATTTGTGGATACCCCTAATTAAAAAGATATTAGACGCGACTATAAATAAGGACTCTTCCAGCTCGGATAACGAATTACAATTCCTAGAATGTAATAACCCCTCCGAAAAGTACGTAGCCCAGAATTAACTAACCTCCCCTCCCTTATCGAAAAGGAGATACCGATTAGGAATTTCGAAACAAACATGGCTAGCGATGAATGGGGCGATTTCTCTCTTCTCTTCTTATCTAATTAACTACGAAGCCGAAACTTTCACCCGCGGACATTCAAAAGTCCTCGAAAGACTTGCGACTGATAAAAATATTCCGATTTCTCCCGCGCTTGATAGATTCCATTCAACATCGGGCTTTAAACCACCTAAAGGCTGTCGTACACTACTGTTTCTCGTATCGGCAACTGTTGCCGATATCGAATTCGGCGCTGCTAGCGGCAACTTGTATCGCACACTACAGGCGTCAAAAATGAAGCTCGTACCAGCGACCGCGCGCTCGTACGAAATTCATCTCCGATACCGACTTCAGCTAGCCTCAACATTTTGTCGCTGCTCTCAGAAAACCGCTCCTACGTCACGACAGTCCTCTACTTCTCATCCAATTGGAGGCTCAGAAAGAAAATGTACTTTCATTTTAAAATTTTACCACTCGGCCGTCGGGAAAGTGGCGGAAATTGACGTAATGTCAATTATTGCAGGAAATGGAGGGGAAGTAACCGATGCTAATGAAATAGATGATGAAAAATTAATTAATTTAATTAAGGATAGAAAGGTTCTAGTAGATTTTAGCTTAAATACATTTAAGGATAGACAAAGAAAGCAGAATGGATGGATGGAAGTGGCTGAAAAATTATCAAAAACAGGTTAGTAACATATCGAATTTTTTTTATTTTTTCAATTATAAAGTTATATAACTAATTAATATGAAATAAAGCGGATGCCTGTCAAAAAAGATGGAAATCTTTAAGAACAAGATTTGGCAGAGAACTGAAAAGCACAAAATTACCGAGCAGATCTGGAGCGAAAGGGAAGAAAAGGAAACAGTGGCCTTTACTAGAACACATGATGTTCTACAAAGACCTCATGATTGACAAAGAGTAAAACATATCATACTTGTTTGTTTTCTATAATTTTGTATAATAATTTCGAGGAACCTTCTTTACCAGAACTACAAGCAACCTGGCACCAGATGGATGTAATAAGCCACAATCGCCACATACAACAGCAGTTGAAACAGCCCAGACAATGCCAAGCTGTTCTGGAGTGAACGCATCGCAGTAACCCCCGAAAAATATATTTAACGATGGAGATGAAGAAGACCTTTACAAAGAACTATCAGAAAATGAGGACGGTAATGACTGTATTGAAAACCATGTTGAAAGCCCACAGGTTGTTAAAGACAATACAGAAGCGAAGAAACGGAAATCAAGCTCTTCAAAAAAACAAGAGCTTCGGAAAACTAAAAAACAAGCTGTAGATGATCCTATTGATCAAGCCATTTTAAGCATAATTGGAAGGAACAATGGGATTGTGCAACAATTTTCTGACAGCGCTAACATGTTTTGCTTATCTTTAGCTTCTTTAATTAGAAAACTATCACCACTTAACCAAGAACTTTGTAAAGCTGATCTACATCAAACTGTAATTAGATATTTAAAAGACGAAAATGAAAACCATTAAATGTATTTGAAAGGCATGTTTTATTAAAATAGATCAAACAAAAGCCATTTAAATTTTAATGATTAATCGTAACCTGTTCTACCTCTGAACACTCGCTGTAGTTGCCAAGGTACTGATCCCACTTTTGAATCAAAATACTGTGCAAAATAGTCACGAATTGTATCAGATTCTCGGGAGTGGGTGTTTGTGGAAAGGTTTCCGCAGTGTACTATTGCACCCCCAGTAGCTTCGATTTCAGATCGCCACTGACCGGAAGTAACTTCTCCTAAACTATTTTCACTATCGACATATTTTGTTGGACAATATTTCTTTTGGGTTAAACTCATCTTTTAACTTTAGTTTAAGGAGGAAAGCATGTCTTTATTTTACAATAGCCAATATTATTTCTACGACATATTTACCAATAAAAAGTTGTGCAAGCAAATAGTAGCTTGGACTACTGTTTTCAGTTTGGCAATGATTGGCCGTCTAAACACTCTCCACTTTGTTGCGAGGATGCCAAAAGCATTTTCTATCACTCTTCGGGCACGACTTAACCGGTAGTTGAAAATGCGTCTCCGTAAAGTCAGTGTACTGAAAGTGTGTTAAATAGGTTTATGTATTTACCCATAGTGAGAGGAAATAATAATTAAAAAATAAACATACATACCTCCCCGGATAAGGTCTCATTAGAAATTGTTTTAAAGGAAAAGCCTCATCTCCTACTAAAACGTACGGAAATTCAATATGCTTTGAACCTTTAATTGTTCTGGGTGAAGGAACACCGAGGTTATTCTCCTGTAGTGCTTTTCCAAAATCGCAGTTTGAAAAAACCCCACCATCACTTCCCCTTCCAGTGGCTCCAATATCAAGAAGTGTAAACCTATTAAACAGATTAGTTATATTTAATTGGTTGAGGGGATGGTCTCTTCTTGTTACTTGTATTTGGCATCGCATACGGCCATTAAAACAATGCTGAAAGTCCCTTTATAATTATAAAACATTGATCCAGTATTGGCCGGTGCTTGGATCATTACGTGTTTACCGTCGATCGATCCAATACAGTTTGGATATTGCCACAAGTCTTCAAACTCTTTAGCAATTTTCTTCCACGTTGGCGTACCAGGTGGTTTTAAAAATAGCGGAGCCAATACCTTCCAAATCGCTTTACACGTGTTGTAAATAATTGGAGGTATTGTAGATGATGCAACTCGATAGCTTAGGCCAATTGTCTGCATAGCGTCACCTGTCGCTAAATAGCTGGCAACACCAAACAAAATATGTAATCATAAATGCATAGCCTATTAACTTTAAATCTTTGTAATTACCGTAGTGTAATGGCTAATCGTTCCCCAGGAGAAATAGCTTTACGAAAAGTGGTATCTTGCTTCCTTATTAATGGTCCTACCATAGCTAGTAGCTCGTCAAATTGTGCTGGTACCATTCGAAAATATACGTAAAAGCTCTCGTGATCTTCAAGCCTCATTTCCTGGACGAGTCGATGATACTCTCCAAATTCATCACGCCTTTTATTTATAGCACGCACCCATTCTCTCTTTTTTATTCTATTTCGCCTTCGCCTTGCATGTAGCAACAAAATCAAATTATTGTTCATGTTTTTTATACTCATTTCTAATCCCAGGGAAGGCACTTGTTGATTTTCGTCCATAGCAAAGGCTTAAACAAAATATCAATGAACAAAGCGTTTATATTACTTAACAACCATTTCTATATTTCATCTCACCTCAGAAAACTTCCTATTAAAGTGGTATAACGTTCAAATATATGGGTATTTATAAAAACACAGAAATCAAATTACTTGGTGCTAAAAGAAATAAACTATTGGCAAAGCGAGAGAAAAATCCATAACATCAAAAACCTAAATCACAACAATGCGCGCGCACTTTTTCTCTCCCGTTTTCGGTACCAGTGCTTCCTCCTAGTGTGCGACTAGAAAAAAATTGCTGCTAGCAGCGCGAAAGATTTTCAGTGCCGATGACGAAAACATTTTGAACGAGGATTTGTTTTCGGAGCCGGAGACAGCTTCAAATTTTTTTTCTATAGTGTGCGGCAGCCTTAAGGCTTCCTTATTAGCAGATATGATTAAGGAAACTATCGTTACTGACTTAATAGAACCAGGCCCGGACTGGGTACCAAAAGTTGCACCGGGCAGGAAAATCTAAGGGCGTCAATATCTTTAATCATAACTCTATTATTCCCCTCTCCCCCCTCCCCTTAAAGGCCTAGATTTTCTTCTGCTTGTCACCCTGTAAATTTACATCTTCACAGAAATCATTTAAAACGCCGCGTTGTTTTTCGCATTCCGTTAAAAACTCCGGGGTCTTAATTTCGGAAGCGACATTCTGAATTATAGATTCTATTTCTTCTAGGTTATTACATTTCCGGGGAGATAAGGGGATACGTTTAAGGAAATTGAGAAGGTCGATAAATACGCGTATCAATTCCCAATCTTTGAGACAATTAGGTATATAGCGCAGTACTTCATCTAAGCAACGGGTTAGCGAAGCCAAATTAAAAAAGAAACCGTAAAGATAATTTAGACTTACTGGTCTCTTATCCGACTAAAATTATCTCAGGGCATCAAGAAATTTTCGTTCCATATTTTCAGAAAAAACATCGAATCAAATTAAAGAAGCAGATAATAGAAGATCAACCTTCGGCCTTTGCTCTGCCCACGAAGACCACATCCACACCTGCGACTGCCCATGTCCCGGTTGGCGAAAAGGAGTATCAAGTCGGACAAGGCACCGATGACCAAGAGATCGAGAAAGACGAGGACAGTCAGAGCTGCAGTCAGCAATTGGAGAAAATGGTAGATGATCGAACAACTAGAGAAACGAACCAATGCGATGACATAGGTGAGCCGATCGTGGTAAATATCAGCCATAGAAAAGGAAATAGTGCACATGACTGTCAAGGTGAAACCAATATGAAAACTGGCTAAAGCAAAGGAAATCGGACCGAAAATGAGAACGTAGGAAATTTAAATAAAAAACAAGACCCATATAGAGATCGCAAGTCATAAATATAAAGTAATATTCACTTGAAAGTGAGAAATTAAAATGTCAGGAGGATCACGAAGTCGACAACAGTCAAAATAAAACCACTAGGGAAACAAAGTCTCAGAGAAATTAAATATCGAAATGAGTACAAGGCCAGTATGCCCAAAAGAACCGAAGAAAAACGAAGTTGTTTCTCTCAATTTGAAAATTAAGGGACCTGACAGTATAGAAAATAGCTAGAAGAAAAAAGTAAAAAGAAAAGACGGAAAATAATTTCTAGAAATTAGAAAAAATCTTCAAGGGTTGTTGGCCAATCTGAAAACGAAAAAAACCTAACTTACAGCGGGAAAGAAAGAAATGGTATAATTAACAGTGCAGTTTTAGAGGTAAGGGAATCGTTGAAAATTAGTGTAGTGGGAAGACCTAAAGGAATTTGTCAAAAATTGATAGGTCTAACGAGAGATAAATTAAGAAACGTTCACTCGATATTTGAAGAAAGTCCTCGCAGAGGCCAAATTAATAGGCATTCCTTAACGCCGGTAAAAATGGTCACAGAAGACTAACCAAACTACTATCAAGATTTATCAGAAATGGATATTTGGCTGAAGAAGCCATTTCCTCTAACGAAAACCCACGAAAATAGCGTCCTTAATTCGACAGTGTACATTCATGCTGAAGTGATTTAAATTCCGTATTTCGCGCCACTGTTGACTTTGGTAAAGATCCCATTCCGTTTATCCAAAACACAGTTTCGAACGAAGGGTACTTCATGCAGATATATAATATACGGCAACACTTCGTTTGCGCAACCGGCTTTTACAAAGATGAAGAAGCCAATTTAGCTATATACGATTCTCTTTGATACGAAAACATAGAGCAATAATTTCACGACTACCACAATTGGTTTCGCTATTAAGCGCCCAATTCAAAAACATTCAACAAGTTGAATTTGACTGCGGTGCACATGCTGTGGCAAACGCCGTAAATTCTTGTTTGAAATTGGAGACTGGTAGTGTTGTATATAACACTTCGAATGATATTATGAGGAAACAACTGCATGCTAGCTTAGAAAGAATTGAACCTTTTGAAATAAAATTGGAGCATCCTATCGCGCTCAAGGTGACCATTCAAGTTCCCACAATCAGGTTTTTGGCGAGTGTAGACAACCTAACATTGGAACAAAGATGATCCAATGTGAGAAATGCTCAGAGTGGTATCATCAAACCTGTGTTCCTAGAAAAAAAGAAAGGCTATGAATGGTTATGCGAGTTTTGATGTGATCCGGAAAAAATTCAAATCCAATTTATTTATTGACTTATCTTAGACGTTAACTTTCATACATTGCAAAGTTCCTTAATTTTTCTACTAGATCCATAAACATTTACGATTAATTGTTACGATTAAGGCAATTGTAAACAAATATTTGTAAATATTGCAGTAAGCCACGTTTCCTAAATGCCAAGATTGTTTTTATGTTGAAGTGTTATTTAAACTTCAACAACACTGTAATCAGTTACATGCTAAAAAGTCCACTGCCATTATCGCTAACCTTAAGCCATTGTTACATTTCACCGGTAAATAATCGGTGAGAGCTTTTAATTTTGAATTTCGGGGCTCAATTTATATTAAAAAAGGCTATTTGTTGTATAAAAAATAATTGTTTTAAAGAATTTTAGAATTAAAAAATAAGCTGGTCTTTTCTCCACTTAGTACCATTCAAAAACCCAGATTACAATGCACCATGTTACAACCTACTTTTAACACTGTACACGTGTTTGTCTCAAACGACATGTTAATAATTTGGGCCTACGAGGATACATTACCGGGTTCATACCGTTTTCACTTGCCAGGTTTGAAAATACCAGGTTGCTAATAGATTAGTACCATGCCTATAATATGGTTGGAAATATTAATCTAGAGGTCCAATCAAAACGTCGGATTTCAGTATTACGCGAAACAAGTTTTTAAAAAATAAGAATATTGCCGTCTACTCCCAAATAACGAGAAAACTTTATCATTCTACCCGTGGAGCCGTATATCTCTCAATTTTTCGTTCTAATAAGACGCGTTTTCGGGCAAAAAGATTTTATTTTAAAAATAATGGATGGCGCCACGGGTCATATGATAACGTTTTCTCGTCATTTTAGAGGAGACGGCACATTCGTAATTTTCAAAAACTTGTTTCGCGGGGAGCAGATTTGATTGGATCTCTAGATTAATATTCCCAACTCAATGCCTATAACAATTGGCACCTAGGTCTTTACCAATATAATACGAGGCCTGTACGCTTTTGAAACCAGGTCAGTTTCATTATAATACCATATTTGTAATCTTTGGGAATCAGGTCGCTATTTGGTTCACACACTTTGGATAAAAGGTCGATAACTATTTAAACCTAGGCCAGTACGCTAATGGAACATTTACCCCAAACACTGACGGTACTTAACTAAAGTCTGGTTAAAATTATTTGAATAGCCAGAGGGTTGGGATGCTGAGATAATAATGGGTCGTACGTAATAGGATGCTAAAGGAGTTAGCAAATAAGAAGATTGGCCCATTATAAAAAAGGGATACTAAAGCTAAACCCTAAACATATTTGAACAAATTTAAAAACTTGCTAATTTCCACCTATTCGGCTTTCCGTTGCTATGCAACTTGATTTGAAATTTGTAATATTTAGGCTTAGTTTCTCCATTCGGTGTTATAGTCGCAAGCCAGATTTCCCGCACGCTACTGACGAGTCCAAATAGGAGGAAACCGGTCTACCGTTGGAATTTCTGGCTATTTTGTAATTCACTCGAAAACCTATTTTGTCCGAGTTTCACATCATCCTTTACAATGCAGTCCAAAGGTGGTTCATTTTAACTTAACATTGCTGAAGGCGTAATTGGTTGGTGGGATGCTGATGCTGTGGAAGGAGTTTAATATGAGTGAACCAGAAAAAAGTGGATGACAAATAGAACTAGCTGTACTACTAGAAAATTATGAAAAAGGCGAGTACTTCGTAACTGATAAAACCGGGATCTTGAAACAAACAATTCAATTTATGAAAAACAACGGAAGCTTGAATGAATTATTACAAGATTTGTGTGCCCACCATGATCTGCTCTTTTCCAAATATGAAGATTTCTTGTTTGACTGGCACCAAACTGGGTGTGAAAGCAGCGGAGTCGTGTTTATGGGAGCACGTAAGCGTACTGTTTTTTTACAAATTACGATAATTGTTCGATGTTTTTTAAATTAACATTGTATGAATGAAGTGGCAAGGTATCGTATGATAGCTGATTTGATGTCGTTGCGCGTAGTGTAACACGATCGTGAGGTTTTTAAAATTTAGTTAAAACAGTACGTTAGGCTAAGTCACGTGCCGAGTTTCGCCCCGCGCAGCCGGCCGGAAAGATTGGCGCCATCTCTCCCGTTACGCCGGGGCTTGGATGACGATCAACAACGACGTTTCTTTCCCCATTATGGAAATTCGTTAAACGTTTAAAAAGAGTGGGGTATTTCATCCTCCCACGAACGGAGTACGTCACGACTGTCTCCCCCCCACAAAACTTTACTCCCCCGTCTGTATATCGCTACCGGCGGAGCTCACGACCCAGCGGCTGGAGATTGTTAACCTCTATTTTCGAAATGTCTACACCTACACGCTTGAAACGATTGCAGGGAAAAAACTCGCTCCCACCTTCTTTTCAAGAGTTATTCTCAATTAACGCAAAAGCTATCGAAGGGTGATGACAAAGAATAAATCCAAAGTATATCGCCAAAAATGAAGTCAACTTTGGTGATGGATTAAGACCGCTTAATTTCGATTATGGGACGTGTCTTCGATAACCGACTTGCTACGTTTATGGACGATCTCCGGCGTGATTTGGCTCATTCGATTTTTATACGGATCAATGGCCTTAAGTTGGACCTCGGGATTTATTGTCGAGATTTGGTGGCGGATAATCTAAAGGACGAAGCGAAAAAAACGGGAAAACAGTTTAAGGCGGTTGATGAAAAGTGGCGCCACGCTCAGGAAGAAATTGATACCCTACGTTAGAAACTTGAAAAACATGCTACTGTTGGTGGGCCGCATTTGGAACCCCGTCAATCGAAACAATTTGAGTCTTCGGTGCGCAAAGCGATTTCGGAAATAAATTCCCAGAGAGAGAGAGAGAGAGAGCCAAGAATGTCATGGTCTTTAGCAACAGAAATCCAGAGCTTGAGTAGGGGAGCGTGTAAGCGGGCGTGGAGACGTGGTAGGCGGCGGAATGTAGAATAAAATAATGGATAGTTAGACTTGGGCTTTTTGAACATGGAAGGTGGTCGGCGACGAGAGAAGTGGATTGAATTACAGAATTTAACGTCATCGATCGCGTATTCGGTTAAAACTTTATTTAAATCAAAAACGACGTAACGTTGGGAATCATACCATTTAATAAATTCTACGATTTCTTCGTCCATAAATTTATCGATACCAAAAACTTATTTCTCGGGGACGGCGCCGATATAATCTAAATTGTCTTCCGTAGCAAATGAATAACAAAAATAACCGTTTTCGAGAAATTTCGAAGGGCTGTAGGTAGAAACATTTAACTATCGATAAAGGCCATTTTAAATTGAGCGAGAAACATAACCAGGGCTTTGGAACCGTTATAAATTATTTCTGGTTTTATCTTTCGTTTTAATAGACCGTTAAGAATAAGGAGCGTAGCGAAACCCCTCCCGAAATGACTATTTAATATCACGTTTTCAAAGAGAGGCCGCGTAACCGTATCTCTTTTGCTACCATTATTTGTAACCTGGCATGCTAATAAATAATCTAGAAAATTTTGAACGCAATCAAACCCTTTGAAATTTCCGATAATCATAATTGCTTGAAAATGGGCCTTCTTACATCGCGGATATGATTAAAATGGGTCGAATTTCAGTGTCGGTCGTTATTGTCTCAAAATCAAAATAACATAGCCGTTTCTCATTTTATTTTATTTCTAATGGGAGGACGTGGCACTCGTTTTTGGGATGCTCAATTTTGAAAAAAGCGCATTTGTTATCGCAATCATTATTACCTTCAAAGTCTCAATTCAAACACCGTTTTAAAACCTGACAGGTCCCTAGCTCTACGTGTTTAGCGAAACAAATTGGCCCGGCGAAATATGGATTACAGTCATGACATCGGCTAGGATGGAATTCTGACCCGCGACACCTACGACATTTAAACTCGGGTCCACAGTCGTGACTTTTTTCTCTGTTTTTATATAAAAGGACAAGACAAAATTTACAAAAATATTTTGCTCCAAACATGGCTGAATATGATTGTACTACGTGGGTGTGGTCTTAAATTTTTAGGAGGAAAATTTGTTTTTCTTTGAACGAACCAATAAGCACTTTATCGAAATTATCGTCCGCCGAGATTAATAAAATTTGGTAGTCGGGTAAAATATTTTGGAATCGCTTAGTGTCTATTATTTCTATGGGACCTTCGGGAACCTCAGCTAGGGCATTTAATTTTTTAGCTTGTAATTATTGTTCGGGTTTTTGGCCGTTTCTAATTGTCTTTAATAGGTTTTCGTTAAAACTAGCACCCTGCCCCAAACTTTTCAAATATTTATAGTCGACCAAAACTCTTCCCACCGCGAGTGCTCTCGTAAAACATATATTGTCCGTATTCCTAATTGGGATAAACGTATTACCCTGGGGTTGATATACTGATCTAGACATTCAAAACTTCTTGTTTTAACGCTTCTCGGTAGTCCTCTCATAGGGGTATCTTGAAGAAATATCAGTTCAAATCTGAGGGGTGATTCTAAATAAAGTTTTTACGGACTGGGCTACCTTTTCAATCACAGTTAAAGTTATCTCAGCGGTTAACTCATTGATATTCATTAATTGGAAATTTATGGGATCGTGTAATTTATTGGCCGTAATTCTGTCTAATATTGATTCGAAAATTCGCGTTAATTTGTAACTGATATCCGCGTAGTTCAATTGGTCCAAATTTTTTAAATTACACTCGAATAGCATAGATTTACACCTATTCTTTCGAGAAGAACTGGAATTGATTTCATCTATTGAGTAAACGTTTTTGGGATTGAAACGAGTGCTAAGATCGAGGGCCATTATTTTATTAAAGTCCAGCGTAAATATTCAATACGGTTTTATGGTGACGTCGTAAACTTCACCGGAATTTTTCAAGTTTAATAGTTTTTCGTAGGCGCGTCCTCGGTTCTTGTAAACGAGTACCTCACCTCGTATACCCGCTAGGATCTCAACTTTCTCAATGAGTAATCACCTTCTTCATAAACTATCTGTTCTAGATATTCTTTTGACTCCGAATCGAGCTTCACGCAAACGCCGTCTTTCGTCGCGGTTGGCTGATCATTACGCGTAACGCCTTACAAGTTTTTATACTTGCAATTTCTATCCCGAAATTTTTAAGGCGGCAGAGCTCTACGACTATATCCTTCCATCCGTCGTCTACTTGTTTAGACGGACCTGGCTTAGATGGGGTGGCACATCTACTGGTTTGAATGGTGGTTGTTTGGAAGGACTATCGAGAACCTCGTGGCATGTTAAGTCTAGGAAACCAGCTGAGCGTGGATTCTTCGGGGTGTCTACTTCGAAACGGGTTTTCTTAATATTCCCATTATTTCCAAAAACTAAACGACGACGAACCTTATTGATCTGGGAGTGGGGGGGGGGGGGGTGTTTCGGATTGATTCTAAAAAATTAAACTAAATTAAATTGTGTAAAAAATAGACTGAATAATCTATTACTCTTCGGTCAAATTCCATCGTGCCAGAATAATTTGCTAACAGTCATTAAAAAAGGTGATTCCCCAAATTTTAAAATGTACTTACAATTTCTTCGAGTCGAATGCAAGTTGCGAAATAAATGCAAATAAAGCGCGTGTCTCTATTTATATTTACGAAATCCGCTAGCGGGACGCTTAGGAAACTCTATAACAGATGTCAAATTTATCTAAAGCTTTAGGTACGCTATTAACACATGTGAAATTATTTGTAACGGTTTTTTTAAATAGGATGTTAACATACAGAAAGTGTAATTGTTAATATTTTCCATAATAGTTATAGCTTTTTGACTTTGGTGATACTTATTTACTTTCCGCAACTTAATATTTCCTTTCAACCATTTCTATTACCTCTCGGATAAAAACGACGCTATTTAAACAATCCAGGGGTAATATTCCCTTTAAGAGCTCTATCCAGTACTTATTTTCAAATTACTTACTTTTAATTTTTCCAATGAATTAACAAACAATTCAATTTGGCCTTTAACTTTATCCCAATACTTCGTATGTTGTAAGTTAGTTAGTAAATCAGGTACACCAGTTATTATTGTTAGTATTATTATAATTATCGAGTTTAGATATTTACTAGATAAAGTGATGGGTACAATTTTCTTCTTTGTGTTTTTGGCCTTTAAATAGAAATATAAATTTAACTCGCTGAAATGAAATAGGCTGACTGACTTGGAATTTTCTCCATCAAGGGCTTTTTTTCTAGCTTCACATTCTTTACAAGTTGTTTCTTGACTTTTCAAGTCCTCATTTAAATCAGCCGAGGCAGATGAATCTAAATTACAACTAATTTTATTCTCAATCACAACATTTAAAATGGTTCTTTCATTAACATCATTGTCTTTGATATGTCGATTGATGACAAGGAATCTAAAACATTTTATATATTAATTAGCATATTCAACTATATAATCTAAGTATGACTAGGTTTGAGAAATTCGAACAAAGCAATTTACATACGATTGGCTTTAGTTTTTAAAGTCCGCAAAGTTCGTAGCGATTGCCCCAGTATTTGGGACGCGTGGCGCCATCTTGTGGTGAGGCTAACCTACGTTTAATAAAATTAAGATAATTAATCAACGAACGCGGAGAGAAATTTCTCCGTTACAACATATGATACTCTTCATCAGCACATCTGTCTAAGTGCGGAGCAACGCGTAAAGTTGCCTTCGCCAATTAAAATTAAAACAAGCCTTTAACGAATGTAGAGATAAATTTACGTCTTACACGTTTAATAGAGCGAATTTATAGTGGCCTTAATTTGCATATCGGGATGTGGCAGGGACATACAAACTGCCACCGCCACTTATTTGTTTCTTAATTAATCAATGCCTTCGAAGAATTAAGAAAAACATTGATTAACCCCCCATCCTCACGGCGCCTTCATCATCCATTGTGATGCAAGCGGTACCGCATTTGGATGCGTTTTGCTTCACGAACAAAACGGGATAACACGTGCTATTTTCTACGCGGGTAGAGGTCTTAACGTTCACGAGATAAATTAAAAAATCACCGAATTAGAATGTCTGCCGGTGATTTTCGCTATTAAAAAGTTCCGGCATTATGTTGAAGGTGCCTCCTTTACCTTTGTAACGGACCCTCAAAGACCCACACGGTCGCCTTGCTCGATGGTCCCCCGCGTTACCAGGGTGCGATTTCAGAATTATCTACCGTCCCGGAAGAGTAAACAAACTAGCCGACCCTCTCGCCCGTCTACCGTATTCAGCCCCCCCCCCCCCCGCGACGAACTCTCGAAGAAGCTCTGCCCCCTTCCCCGAGGAAGAAATTAATGTTTTGGGGAATTCGGAATGGGAAAAAGCGCATTTAAATGATGCAGAATTAGGTGAATTGCGTAAAGATCCTGATTTGACCGATAACCACCCTCACTTTGTTACAATCAATGGTTTAATTTATCTAAAGCCTACCCATTATGATTCCCTCCCTCGATTAATAGTCCCCCCTTTAGCCCGCGAAAATGCGTTAATTACCTATCACGATACCCGTTTTAGTGGCCATAGGCGAATGGAAAAAACATTAAAAAAATTAAGGCAAAATTCTATTCGGATGGAATGAAACCACTAATTGAGGCTGAAGATTTGCAATCGTTAACTGGAGAAAGAGAGCGCCCCGTCTCGGTCATTTTTGACAAAGACGCGGAGGAACTAACATTCCCTCGAATTTATGAAGGCCATAAATTGGCGATCAATATCAAATATACACACTTTTTTCACTAATTTATTTTACCCCTCTTACTTGCCTCCCGCTCGTCGGCCATTGCCTCTGCCCTCAGCGGAGAATCTAGCATCCATTCTTGGGGTATCCGTAATGGAAGTTGGGGCTGAAAGGGGGAAAACCAAACATGGACGCGCCAGGAACATACCAAAAAAAGATTGCATAGTTACGCGGATAGCGTAAAATGGGAGTTACTAGACGCCGGTGCGCGAAGGACCCTGCAAAACGTTTTTATTCTTTCGTGGAAATGGAGCTGATTAAAGTCAGTAACCCTATTCAAATTTCCATGCGTAAAACAAAAGATTGAAGCTTAAATTAAGGCCGATGGTTCGCTAGAGATGTTACTGAAACGCAATGATGGCCATAGTTATTGGCAGCATCGACAAAAAGAGCTTTTAGCTATGTTTCGACAACTGGGTTCACTTGTTTCGCGGCGGAAATGAAATGGTCGGAACTACTCAATGCCCTCCTAGGTATTGCAAGTCAACCTTCACTCACTCCTGAATTTCAAAGATAAAGCGAAATTAATTCAGTATGACCCGATAACTTGCGCTAGATATTTCGATCATCGTTTTCGGGCTATGTGGAAGCTTATAAAAAGTAAAATGGCACCTTTGGGTATAATTTCAGAACGTGTAAAGTTAGTCGTGGAGAAGGTATAAATTAGGACATCTCAAAGATACCATTGAACCTATTTTAACTGAAACACCTGGAGACAAAGTAACTACTAAAATGAAGGCACTAATAAGAAAGAAAACTAGTCAAATTTTAATGTCAATGAAACACACCACGGTATGTGTTGTTTAATTGTTGCCGTGCTTAGTAAACTGGAACTCACTATAAAAAAAACATGGTAAGGGCAAAAAAGCCAACAACAGAACCGATTTCAACGCATGGATATTTGCAAATTGCTAGATGGTTCCAGCAAACAGTGCTCAAAGATTATTTCCATAAGAAAACACTCCTTTTAATGATGCCCTACCTCATTTGTAAATCATCTTCGTATCAACAAGAACACATTGACTGATTGGGCCAATTTTGTCCGTGAAGTAACTGTAATTACCGCCATAGACAACGGTCAACCAATTGTTAGGAATGGTCGAATCAAAATTGGTAAAACAAATATGGTCGTTGACATAAAGTAAAGGGATCCAGGGTATTTGGAGGTATTAGAGAGCAACTAGTAACTTTTTCATGGTGCCCGTTGCGAAGAGAAATGCTGCAACGCTTATGCCAATAATTAAACAGTGGATTAACCCAAACTCAATAATATAGTCACTGCTGGAAGGCGTACGATGGCCTCGACTAAGACCCTGACCATCATTACTCAAATGATTATACCGATTTTGTCTTACGTTTTCATTTAAATACCCAAGTCGACCATTCATTGGGATTCAATGACTTCGACACCGGTGTTCACACCAAAAAAAATTGAAGGAAAGTGGAATGCAGTCAAAAAAAATCTTCCACGTTTCGGATTTAAAGCTGAATTTTTAGAAGGATATTTTGCTATGGCTATTTTAAAACATCAATAAAAAAATTCTTTGGTCAAATGTTTAAAACCCTTTCAAAGATCTCAAAAATTCCCAAGAATCTTTCTAAATCTATTGTTAATATGGAAAATTAAGAAAAATATAATTAAGCAAAAACTTTTTTGTCGATTTTTTATTACGGTACTAGAGATTATTACAATTTAGTATTTTACGAGTGGGAACAAAAATGTCCCACGAAATAGAACTTGAAGCGTCATTTATCACGGGCGGTTTCAACCTAAACATCTTGGTATTGGCCTCCCATATAAGACAATAAGCGTCCGACTACATAAATACTTGGGTAACAGCTGAAAGTGATGCCACAAAAAATATAAATCTTAAAGCTTTAAAAAACTGTCGCTTACATTCAAATGTGTCGACAGGTGCTTGAATGTACTTAAAGTACTTAACCTCTCATTCACAAAATAGGAATCACTTCAATTTAAACGCACTTTAAAGTGCTTTGCCTCTCTTTCATATACGTCAACAGGTGCTTGAAGAACTTAACCATGAAAAGACGACCAGGGTAGGCTGGTACCAACGAATTCTACTTTAAGTCGATAAATACTACGAAATTGACGCCAAAAATATAAAATAAACATGTCATTTAGGGTTTTATAGCAACGAAGATGGGTCCCCGAGTTCACGCTAATTGGAAGTCTAAGTCGCCCCCTTCCTTTTTGACATTGAAAATGACCCATAAAAGTTGGAGAAAGATGCCGATATGCGACTCGTCAAAGGAGCTTAGGGGCACTTTCGTGGGACACATCGTCCCTCCTTTTAAGAAATTTTCAGAATAGGTCGTTAAGCTGTAAAGAAGGGGAGGACTACAATGCCATCTTCTTGTAGGACGGATACTAGAGGTAAATATAGATAATATAATAAAATACAAATAATTGAATATTCCTTCAGTGCCTTACAAGGCTCCGACCACGCTTCGGAGATTAAGATTTTTTATCTCTCGCCGAGTGTGAAGTCAGCTCTAAACCGTCCATAATTAGCGATTGCCGATATTATTTAAATAATTGTTAATTCTATTATTACTAAATATTCTAAGGATACATTTATATCCTTGGCCAAGATTTATTTTCAGTATAAATAATGAGAAACACTTTAATTTAGAATTAACGTTTTTGCTAAAATATTTTATGTATAAATCAAACCGTTAATTAAAAATATCAGAAACAATACTACTTTAGTCTAATTTGAGTTAAAAATTCAGTTTCATATGCTTTTTTTTTCATTTGGCGCGAAATGTTGTTTGAAGATTTAATTCATCGCACAATAATTACCGCAAATTCACCTGATGCGAACTATAGATTTCAGTGTATATGCATGGTAACGGCTGCGACAAGAAACTTTGATATTTCCGATTAGACCCAAAATATTGATATCTTATCTTAGAAATCACTGAGAACCGTAAAATACTTTGCTACGTTCAAGGCTACCTTTAATAACAAAAACATATTGAAGCGTCTAGGTCGGAGATATAGTTGATATTTTAGGGCCAACTCCTTCTTTGACATTTGCTGCCCGTAGGAAAGCGCCTACGATATGCAAGGAGCGCAATACCTGCAGCTCACGCCGCGTTTTCTTCACACAGAGTAGAAAACTCATGGAATGCCCTGCCGGCTCCAATTAAGATTAAATAGTCCTATTTTTGCGTTTAATTAATGATCACGAATTAATTCTCTTTTTAGGTCCTCAGACCCTGTCAAACTTTAAAATCTGATCTCCGCTTGTTTAATGGGCCAAAACGTGTAGGACAATGGAAGAGTCCGGCTTCCTAGAATTAAGCCAATTTGCGCGAAATGGGTAAACTTCGCTGTTAGCTCCCCCAACAATTCGAGTGGTTAATCAGTGGCAACGCCTCAGCCCTCCAGAATAAAACCAACCGTTGTCCACTTGTTCCGCAAATAAGTTGTATTATACACGTCTTGAAAATATTTTCCAACGAGATTTTGCTTTCCAGAATAGTCATGGAAATTATTACAGGTGAACAAAAAGGCAGTCACGTGTTTAAGCAGGATGGTTATTTGTATTTAAGAAATAAAAAAGCCCAATGTCGCCACTAACTTTCAGTGTTAAGAAACCAAAGGACCCCTCCCCGTCTCCAAATCGCTCAATCCCAAGTAAAGGGCGAGAAAACGGCAAGGAATCTCTTTTTGTTCCACATCGATCGATATATATATATATCGAAGTGGGACTATTGCTATGGACGGAATGTCGTTAAGTGTTGCTGTGGTTTGTTTGTTGTGGAAACGCGACGGCATGGTAGATGGAGCTGCGAAAAATAAATTAGATACATTATTTTATTGGCGGCGCCGGGACTCGAACCCAGATAGCCACTGGCCACGTTATCTCTAATACCGACGACTTTACCAACCATGCCACACCACTCTATACAAATTTTATTCGGAACTTCTACTCTTTCTTTGCAACGCAGCAGGATTTGTCAAGTTAAGTTGTCGCAATTCCCGTTCCTTTGTCCGCCTTATTTTACGTATATTTACGGCTTTTTAGGGTCAAGTTAACCTAAAACTTCGCCTCCCCCACCCCAACCCAGAGAAATCTCACGAAGGGTGACACGGGCGTGGCGGAAAGTTTGAATTACAGTGTGGGGCTACACAACCTTTCCCGATGGCCAGTTTCAGGCCTGTCAGGTAAACAGGGGGCACAATGTCGACCCCCGCTTATCCTGTATGGTCAGAAGTACTAAATAAGTGTGGCACTTTCTTATCGAAACCGTGTATGGTCAGAAGTAATAAATAAGTGTGGCACTTTCTTTTCGAAGTCGTTTATGTGTGGCACAAAATAATATTATCGCCTTCTTGGCGAACTTGTATAGTTGGTCCAGAGATTTGGTCTCATTCGATAGAACTCTTTGACGCGCACACAGTGCCGTTAATTTCCGCCCCCTCCGAACAACCCCCTTAAAGGTAAAGTGACCGGAAAAAAAAGTTGGTCTCCTTCGATAGAGCTCTTTGACGCGCACGCAGTTCCGTTAATTTCCGCCCCCTCCGACCAACCCCCTTAAAGGGAAAGTGATCGGAAAAAACAATTTGGTCTCATAGAACAATAAAAGTTAAAGATTGAAATCGCCTACACTCGCGTCTACTTGAAAGAGTGAGACCAAAAAATCCAAAGCAGTCTAACTTAGGGCGTGTTGCAAAAGTCTGCTTTGCTAGAATCAAACATGTTAAATTCAATGGGCTAGGGCTTTGGCAACAGGCCCTTAAGCTGAGAAGTATGTGACCATGGGGACAGAATCTCCGTCTTGCCACATTCTTAGTACATAAATACATTTTGGCAATAATATGATTTATGCAGTTGTTAATAATCCATATTAAATATCTGCTCTTAGTAAAAACTAATTAAATCGCCGAGATAATAAACATGGCCTGAACAGCTTTCTTATTAGTTTGCCCACCCGGGTATCCTGAGGGTGGACGGTGGCCACTCTTTAACATAGGATGGTAAATTATATATCAAATGATAGGAAATCACATGACCCCAACGGCTTTTGTATTGGTTTGCCCACCCGCGTATCCTGGGAGTGGGCGGTGGCCACTATTTAACATAGGATGGTGAATTATATATCAAATGATAGGAAATCACATGGCCTCAACAGCTATTAAATTGGTTTGCCTACCCGGGTATCCTGAGGGAGGGGGGGCACCCACTCTAACTTAGGATGGCAATTTATATATCAAACGATAAGAAATCACGTAGCCTCAACAGTTTTTATATTAGTTTGCCTACCTGTGTCTACTAAGGGTGTATGGGTTTGCACACTCGAATACACTGATGTGGCACTAATATTACGGCCTGGGCCGACTTGTTTCCTACTAACAACGAAGAGGTGCGTATACTCTTGGACAGTGGAAGCCATGGAACATTCATAAAGGAAGAAATCTTGTAACGGATTTTACTCTCCCTTAACTATGACGTTGCCTCGCGGGTTTTCCGTGGTCTAAAACTTTCCCCGCCGGGAAGGAGGTTTCACCTAATTTCGCAATACCCTTCGTAGGGATTAAGACCTCCGACCCGAGCGAGGGAAAAGGCAGAATTGAGGAAATAGCCGAACTGATAAGACGACATGTCTTAGTAGCTAAAAGTAGTTTTTGGGCGCGTCGGAATGGCGGGGCCTTAGTGCCCGTAGTGTGGGCCGAGTGTTTCGGCCGATAGACGTTGGGACGCAATGGACCTTTGTCGTGTGTAAATATATTCTTTTCATTGAATATAATTATTTTGTTTGTGTATATTTTTAATTGTGGCCTGACCAGCCGTTATGTTTTATCATTAATTAAATTACTTCTATAACAATATATTTTATTTCTTCAATGTAACAATTTAAATTTAATCATTATTATAAAACTGTAACCCCTAGACAACGAAACCAATAATTTAAGTTACATAATAACATATAAGTATTATTACACACATATATATAAAAATTGTTACATTTTGGGGGCCCGTCCGTCTATGAACCGAGGGGCTAAATATTTTAATTTTCCTCTCGCTTCCATTGTTATTGATTTCCCATGCAGGATAAATTTTCCTCTAGAAATTTTTGTATTAATTTTAACTCAGTGTATAGGGTTGTTTTTTGTTCTCGAACTTTTGAACATTTGCACATTTATTATTCCTGGCACGTGCTGTCAATTTTTTTACTAATTTTTAATTATGGTTACCCCATTTAATAATTTGATATTTTTGGTTTTAATTTATACTTATTGGTTGTAGGTTTGCAATTTAGTTCTTTATTTACTTTGTATAGTATTTTATGATTTTTATGGTCGTGTCTTACCCGCTTAATTTTTCATTTGATATGTTTATATTACTTTGCACACTTTCATTTGTTATATTGTTCTTTTTTAGATGAGTGATTGATCACTTAATTTTTAGCTCCAATTTAATTTTCTAATGGTATGCTCTCGCCAGCATTTTGGGTTTTACCCTGGCTCTTTTTCCCGCCAATTTTCGGTCTTTTTTTGTATTTCCAAGTATTGGGCAATTTTGTAGTTTTTCCAAGTCTTTCGCGATAGGTCTTGTTGCAGCCTTCCCCGTTTTAGGGTAGGGTCGCTGGGTTCACACCACCTCCGTTTACCCCTCCCTTCTTGGGCCACTTTATTTTTTGATGTGGCTTTGAAGCCCATTGTGTATAACGCTTGACGGTTATTTTTCTACACGTAAGCTTTAGTGTCCCCTTCAAATCTCAGATATTTTAATTTAATAAATGTTTTCTCTTGTGCCGCTCTCCAAGAGGGTCCGGCGTGGTTTCGGACGCGTTGCCACGTTCCTTACCGAGTAATTTGAATTTGAGTTGCTGGTCAACTCTTTCTTTTAACTTTTTCGGTTATCCCTCTTTTGCCTGCCTCACATGCCCCATTATTTAAGTACTCCCTCTATATCACTATTTTAAATTAATTCCCCTCTTATTTTTGAAGAACCGTTTGCCCCATATGTACATATTGTATTTATTTCTTATTATATCCCCTTTTTTTACTTTCGATTAGTTTTATATTTTTATTTTGTTTTTAATTACTAACCTTTTTGCTCTTTGTTCGAGGTATGTTCCCTCTGTTAAGGTTTGTTAGCTAGTTATGAGCGTCGATTGGGTTAGCGCAAAAGTACGATGGACCACTTAGTCAAAACATCGCTTTAGCTAGGCCTTTCAAGGCAATCCTTATTTCTTTCCCCGTTTCATACTAAGCTTAGCTTTTTTCTTTACAACCCCCGTTGGTGTGGGTGGTGTCGAGGATACCATAGCGTTCCTTAATTTCATTTTGTTAATTTGTATTATCCCCCATGCCTGAAACTGCAAATTTAAATGAATGTGATCAACCTCTTATCTGTGCGGAATGGCCAAGGGTTAATTTATTTTAATTGTGAGCACACTGGGGTGGTGAACCCGAAGCTTTTTTATGGGTGTTGGTACCCTCGGCCAGAGCGTGGTTAACCTCTGTGCTGTTTTGTATCTTTATTTGGGAAGGGATCCCGTTCTATTGCCAGAGCGTGTCAACCTCTGCGTTTGATTTAATTTAGTTGGGTGATGGTGCCCATTTCCAGAGTGTGTAAACCTCTGTTGTCTACCCCCATAGGAGTGTTTAGGCCTCAATTACTTGTGGGTTATTTCATATTTTATGGGTCAGCTCGTTTTAACCGCGATCCAGTTTTTTTTTGTACTTGTAAATTATGTAAATTTTCCCGTTTTTATTTTCAATGGTGATGATTTCGATTTGATAAATTTTTGTTAATGTTTTGTGTACTTCTGTGTCATACCATTAGTTTCATTTTCTAATGGCCATTTCATTGTGCAACTATCTTGTAAATGCCTTTGCATTATATATTTCTTTAACATCATAATAACAAAGAGTATAAAAACCTAGAGATTTAATGACGGTCGAAAGCAGTAAAGGAAGTTGTAGCAACCGGGGGGAAGGCACTCAGTGAATTTGCACTTCAAATTTCGGTACCGCAGCGCCACTACGGCAGTATTTAGTACAATAAATAATAAAACCGGAGAAAAATGGCGGAGGTGCTAAATTTGGCATTTTGGATATTTAATTGTCTAATATCTGTCAATTCAAAAAAGTGACAGTAATTGGTTACTGTTTCGTGATTTGTGGATTCGTTGTTTCGGTGTTTATTTTCAAAAAGTGAAGAATAAGGCGTTTGCTCTCTAACGTTGCCAAGTCCTAAAGGTAACCAATTCCTTAAGGAATTTAGAATTTTTACCATGTTTTTCACTTGTTTTAATGTGAATTTTGTCTTTTCTGTGTGATTTTTTTAATGGTCATGGCCATATTATGGTCATTTTGTCTTAACTTTTATAATTTGTTTTTCATTATTCTTTTTTCCGCTGTGCCATTTTGCAATTTTCAATGTCTACGGACCATTTTTCATCATTGATTTGATTCTCACCTTTTTTCTGTTTGGTGCTTGTGCGCGTGGTTTCTGCTTTCGCGTATTGTTTCAACGAGGACGTTCAAAATTAAGTTGGGGAGAATTGTAACGGATTTTACTCTCCCTCTCGTGGTCTAAAACTTACCCCGCCGGGAAGGAGGTTTCACCTAATTTCGCAATACCCTTCGTAGGGATTAAGACCTCCGACCCGAGCGAGGGAAAAGGCAGAATTGAGGAAATAGCCGAACTGATAAGACGACATGTCTTAGTAGCTAAAAGTAGTTTTTGGGCGCGTCGGAATGGCGGGGCCTTAGTGCCCGTAGTGTGGGCCGAGTGTTTCGGCCGATAGACGTTGGGACGCAATGGACCTTTGTCGTGTGTAAATATATTCTTTTCATTGAATATAATTATTTTGTTTGTGTATATTTTTAATTGTGGCCTGACCAGCCGTTATGTTTTATCATTAATTAAATTACTTCTATAACAATATATTTTATTTCTTCAATGTAACAATTTAAATTTAATCATTATTATATAACTGTAACCCCTAGACAACGAAACCAATAATTTAAGTTCCATAATAACATAAGTATTATTACACACACATATATAAAAATTGTTACTTTTGGGGGCCCGTCCGTCTATGAACCGAGGGGCTAAATATTTTAATTTTCCTCTCGTTGGGACGCCATGGACCTTTGTCGTGTGTAAATATATTCTTTACATTGTATATAATTATATTGATTGTGTATATTTTTAATTGTGGCCTGACCAGCCTTTGTTTTTATCATCATTAATTACATTACTTCTATAACTATATATTTTATTTCTACAATGTAACAATCTCAAGGTGACTCCGAATGCCCGTAATAGGTGAACGCCATCCAAAACTTTGGAAATCAAATTCCGGAGGAGGCGAGAAGTAGGATAGTTTGAGTGACTCTAAATAACGTCCGGCAACCGAATAGAACTATAGAAAAATCCGCAGTTGAGGTACCCTACCTCTGTAACGCATAAATTGTCACGAAGTTGAAGAGTTAGCGAAATCCAGAGGTCTAGAGTTGGCGGAAGAATTAACCGAGAAAACTCCTAGTACAACGAGCATTAGCCTATTAATTGGACGTAGTCCTCAGCGGAGAGGTTTTACGATTTGGAAATTAATTGGCCGCCATAGAAAGCAAGTTCGGATGGGCCATTCAAGTCAGAAAGGGACCGGGCGAAAGCGGATGCAATACCATCACCGTTATGAGCTTATGAGAAACTAAACTAGAGTCGACCCTAAGATTGTTTTAAGACCTAGAAGCTTTAGGCATCGATATCAACAAGGAAGCCGATCCTACAACCGAAGATGCCCTAGAGAAATTCAAATCTGAAGTTCAATTCCAGAAAAACCGTTATTTAGTCTGCTTTCTATGGACTATCTCCAAGTCAGAGCTACCCAACAACTTGACAGTAGCCATGAACCGTACCAGAAAATAAGATCGACGGTTCAATGAAGATCCGGTCTCTTTAAAAGTGTATCCAACGAAACTCTCGCAAATTTCTGGGACCATAAAAGCTTCGTCAATTTTCATCTTGGTATATAAGTAGCCCGAAGGCGAAGAGTAGGTTCCCAGCATCTATCACACATGGTGCCCAAAAGAATCGAAAGTTTCGTTTCCTCCGCTCATAACTGCTCTACAGTTCAACTGAAACGATGTTTTGAGAGTTTTCGCACGCTTTTAGAAACACCTTTAAGAAAAAAACCCTTATTATACAAAATAAGCTATTTATTCTAAAGTAGCTTCTTCCCTAATTTTCGACAGATTCAACCGAGGAATTTCAGGGAACGAACGCCGTTTCGTTCCAATCCTGCTCTACCCATAAATGGGCAAATTCTCCGAATAAAGTTCAAGTTTTTTAGTATAGAAAATCTTGTCTTAATTTGCCTATAACGTCGCACGCATTTACTAAAGTTTTCGAACCCAGTCATTTTTCAGTCGGTGGCTAGGGTTCTAGATACAGCTCTCCCCTCCTTAGAAAACCACATAAATTGCAACTTATTTATAAATACTACCCAATTTGTTCCAAGGGGTGTTTAACCCCCATAATATGGTGGGTTGGCGGAGTGGACTCTTGCCTCGCAGCGAGATGAGCTTGGTTCGATCCCAGCTTCTGGCACTGGGTGAAAAATTTAGAACCACTCCTTCTAGGTAGAGTTTGCAAGTTCTTTCCCCACTGGTTAAAGAGGTTTTTCCCCGAGATCTTCGGTATCCACTTTCCATCAAAAACTGGGGTTAAGGCTAAAAGTTAGTGTCGGGACGCTTGTGATTAGCAGTGGCACGAGGGCTAGCCACAACCCTCCCAAGCAGTTTAAAGGGACCCTCTTGGAAATTAGCTATGAGCTAAGGAGGATATCCATTCTTAGAAGAAGCCTTAATTATCATTATTATGGAAATCAAAAATTAACTTGGTAAAAAATAATTTTGGAAATATTGTTAAAAATGTCAGATTTAGATAAAATTGACGTTAGGGAAAGAAATAAAATTAAAAATAGGGAAAGTTCCGCTGTGAAAAAACTCGATCCTGAATTCCGGAAAAGAATAAACCTTCGTCAACGCCAAGCTTACGCAGAGACGAAAAAAAGGTGTCTTGATTCTACTTCGGGATCGGGTGCATTTAATGCACAATTAGTAGAATCTACTTTGAAACAAATTCAGGTTTAAAAGCTCAGTCAGAAAACCTACGCCGTCCAAATCCAGGCGAGATTTCCGATATATCTGGCTGCTTCGTCTAAACTACCATTTCGTCTTGAAGGATGAAATTCCGCCATTTCAGCTTCCAACACGGGATTCATTGCCGACATTAGGCGGTCGTAAAATATCCGAGCTTCTTCAATTTGCTCAGGTGTCATTTGGGCAAAACGTCGGGTGCACCAGAAATCCAAAAAACCCCGTGCAAGTGTGGCGAGCCCCTATGTTGATATTCAAAGCGATATCAAAAGTCAACTACTTTGAATTTCTTAAATAATACTCTCATCATTACGGCAACTCTCTTATTGAAGTATTCATCAGCTATAAGAGGATTTTCGTTTAATAATTTCTGCATCTCACGGACGATTGGTTTTTCTCTCTTACCTCCGGGATTATAGTGATAAAGCCGGAACAATGTTGGCACACCAAGTTGGTTAACCATCGCTTCCAGCTCTAATCGCCGTTGGTACCAATATCCAGCTGTAGATCGAATACGAGATGGAACATGCATAAGCCTCCTAAATAAATTTGGGTTTTGTCTGATGTCAGTTAAAAGTTCTTGCACCGTCCCACGAAGTCCAGTTAGGTTAGCGTAAACAGTTCCCACTTGACAAGCGTCGCGGCGCAACATAGTATTCAAACAAAAATACCGAAATCTGGGATCTTGGGCAGAACGTCTATCTTTATAACGAATCAGAAACTCTGTCCATTCACGGAATGTGACAGTTTTGACTCCTGTTATCCGTGAAATCTGCGGCTCCAGTTGGAAATAAATGCGGGAATGCCATAGCGATATAACCTTCGTGGCGAAATTCATTGATCGGATGACGATTTCCTTTAGGCCAATCCAAAACATTGTTAATTACCATTCGTTGGACGCTGTGTTTTAATAATGGCAGAGCAGTTTCGCTAATTTCATCTTCTTCGAGTTGTTGATTGTCCGAAACCGATCCCTCGTCACGGTAATTTAACTGATTCATTACACTACCGTCCTCGGGTAAATTTTCCAAAATTTCATCGTCGATCGCTACTCCGGCGTACAGAGGGTTGTTTTGAACCAACCAATTTAAAGCGCTAAGGACAGCGTAGCGGCGCACGTGAAAATCACGATGGGCATCCATACCAGCACGGCACATTAACATTAGCTGGAGTGCGTGGAAGACTTGTTGCACATCTTTTTCAATATTTACTATGTTTCCGGTGTATCTTAGCTGTCCACCGCCTCCGTTGTACGCTCGAGTTTGATAATAACGAAGTACGGGTTGCGCTCTCGCTATTATCATTTGCTCTATGACACTCAAGTTCAACAATTCTACAGGGGTATTTCCAGGCTGCATATTATTTTGAAAGGTAAATTTAAAGCCATCACGCAAGCAGGCAAAACATTTAGTGATACCGTTTGCTGTGGCTAACTCCTCGCGTTGGCAATTTGAACAGATTTGATATGCTAATTGATTAAGCTCACCGGAAAAGGCAGCAGCAAGTCTGTCATCGTTCAGCCCATTCCTCCGAGCAATCTCTCGTCGTAAACGCCGTGTTTCATTATTACGTTGTCTAATGACCTCCCTTTGTTCTTGACTCAAAGCATCTCTTAGGATGCGACGTCGTTCCGTGTTGTTTTGTCGGATGATATCCCTTTGCTCGGCTTCAAGTTGGACTCTTTGATTAGGGCTGGTAACGAAATTTGATTATGCATAAACTCTTGGCTTGAATATAATGGATTAAAATTAAATCGAAGCAAAACTCAGTATATTGTTTTTTCTAATGTCGGCAAAGTAATTCCAGAAAATTTGTGCAATTTAAAAATATTAAGCGATGTTATTACACGAGTTTATCTAGATAACAATCTCAATTGGAATGATCAAGTAAAACACGTCTGTAAAAAACTAGCCAGTGCCTCCTATTTAATTTATAAACACAAACTTATATTCCCAAGATCAGTACTATTCCAAATATATTTTAGTTTCTTTTACTCACATGTTAATTATGCAATAGTAGCCTGGGGTAATACATCCAAAAATAACTTAAATCAACTTCTAATATTACAAAAACGGGCGTTACGCAACATTTATTAAGTCGGTTGGCTACACCCCACAAAAGAACTGTAAAAGTAAATTGCTAAACATAATCCAAATTTATCATAGTGCTTGTTTAAAAACCTCAAGTTAAATAATGGTAATACCATCACAAGAGCTTTATACTATTTAGAACTTCCCCGCTGTTATACAGGAAAAAAATCTTGTCGGTATTTTATTCTGGTGTAAAACTTTTTAATAAGATGTATACCAATTTAAAAGATATTACATCGGTTGCTCTGTTAAAAAAGTTAGTAAAACAGCATATCTTGGATAGCTCTATTGCATAAATGTATTATGTATATTTTTTATTACTTTAATTAACTTAGTAATTCTTAATTGATTTGCAAATTAACTTTCTAACACTTAATCTTTTTGTGTCAGAGTTCGTTAATTTTTCTTTTTTTCTCTTTTATACAAAAAGGGAACTCTTTTTACAAGTTATTTTTTGTTTTGTCTGTTTTTTACAATTTGAAGAAGGTTGTTATCTTGAATTAAAAGGGCTATAAGTCGCTCATTGACTTGGCCCTAGAATATATTAGATTGTAAATAAAAACTTGAACTTGTCCTTGACTCGAAGCAGTGTTTAGGTTGCGACGTGGTTCTGCTTTATTTTGTCTGGTGATTTCCCTTTGCTCGTCGGTTATAACAGCCCTCTCTCGTCGCCTTTGCGCTTTTGGACGTTGATGGACTTGCTCAGAGCCATTCCTCCGAGCAAGACCTCTTTGCTCATCAGCCATGTATACAATCGAACGATTGTTTCTAAGTTACTTTTGTTTGGCTAGGCTAAAAGCCATAATAACTCCAAAAACTACTGTTTGGCTAAAAGAAACCCTCGGCTTCTCTCGTTATAAAATACTACAGTTTGGCTAAAAGAAAAACTCGGCTTCTCTTTTCATATTCGAATAACGAAACTTTTCCTTGTGCCCGTTTATTTCCAATAAGTTACAAAAGGTGTCGCAATATGCCCCTCGTCCGTCTCATTGCCCGCCTAAATCGGCGCCAGACAGATTTTGTGAATCCCCTATCTAATGCGTAGGCTCGGGGGAGGAAAAAATCCTCTTTTCTATTTAAAGACCCTTAGGGCCGGGGGGTTAGGCGGTAATTTGGGGTTCTCCCTCGCGGCTGTGGTGCCAAGGTCAAAACACGAATTCGAGAACGAGAATCAAAGGATTATTGGGTTTTCCCTTATATTTTTTCTCCATTTTTGAAGACAAGAAAGGATTTCATTTACTAACATAGCCGGCTGTAGGAATCATGGCATCCCCAAAAAGCTCGACACGAAAAGTGAATTACTGGACACAATTACAAAACACTATCGGAAACGGAAATTTAAACTCTTGGCCTAAAGGGTTAAAGAATTTATTCTTTAAAAGAACGGTTGAAACACCAACCCAAATTTTGGACATATCAGCTTTTCGCTACGTGAATAAAGTTTCGGTAGACCTTGTTTATGAAACTTTAAAATTTACGGGAGCCAGTAAGGCGTATGGTGACTGTCGCGCAGCTGTGAAAGCAGCCTACGAAAGCTGGGATTCCAGCATAGATTTACGAAGAACAATTATAAGTTTCTGTGTGCGAAACGGTCAATTTCAAAACTTGGAAGGCGAATTAAGGTAATTACACATTACATTTCTGGTTGGAATACTAAATTGAAGTTCCTAGTTAAATTGTCTGGAGAAAAATTTTAAATTTAATTCAATATTTTTAGTTTATCCCAGAACTCGACACCCAGTCAATCACTCTTTAACACTCCTGTTAAGACTAACAATCGGCTAGCAATGCCAATTAAGAGGAAAACATCTGCTCTTGTGTCAGTACCAAGCAGGGCTAATGAACGGTCAACGCTGTTGGTTAAGCGCAAACCAACCCCCAAATGTGTATCAACGCAAAACAGGGGCCAGCCTTCGACATCTGACTCTGGTGCAGTGTCAACACCTAACAGGATTAATGGACGTCAAACACAGTAAGAAAATTTCGTTATAAAAATACAATTTTTTAAGTATAGTGCACATCACTAATAAATAGTAATCGTGACATTTTAGTATAGTCGTAAGTAACTTATGAACAATAAGTAAGACAATTAACGAAATATACAACGAAACTATCATAGTAATTGCGCGTGAATCAATCAGGTCATAACTGGTAACATGGTTAGAAAAAACGAAACTGATTTTCATATCAATTGCGTATGACTCAATCGGGTCGTAACTCATAAATAATAATAGTGGCATTTTACTTATGGTATCATTAAAGCAAATAGGAATACTTATAGTTATAATGTATAGTATGAAAAAATTTCGTTATAAACAAATATAATTTTAAAGTATAAACAGGGCTATTTTTGTATTGACTCATCAGGTCATAACTGAAGGGGCATTTTAGTATAATTATAAGTAACATCGGTAACTGAAGTGGCATTTTAGTATAATTATAAGTAACATCGGTTACAAAATTATCATTAAAGCAATAGAACTACTTATCGTTATTATGTTAATCAGTGTGTTTTTTTGTATTGCTAAAGTAGGACACTCGAACCGCAAAATCTCGCGGATGAACCAAACTTTTTCTTGGATAGTGACGACGATGATTTCGTCAATGCAATTCCGTTTGCATTGATGAGTGGAGAAACAGTTATGAGATGCGGGGAACGACTTGCCGGTGTGGAATCTGAGGTCGACGTGGCCCATTGTTTAAATGTTCTTTTACGTAAAATTTCAAAATAAATTTTTAAACGTGTTGTTTTTTTGTTTTTTTTTAAATAAAAATATAAATTTTAAAACTCATTTAAACGTTTTGTGTTTTTCGGTCATTGTCAGCTGTTGAGTCTTTTTTCCCCTCTCGTGGCTCCGTCAGACAGCAATTTTGTGGCGCCGGCTCTTCTGGAGTCGTTTCCCCCCCCCCCCAACACAACCGAACAACCACTCTTTCCCTTTCGACTCGTTTTCCGAAGCCCCACTTTTCCCCCCAATTCATCGCAGTGAGAGAATACCAATTCGTCAGACAGCAATTTTCTGGCGCCGGCTCTTCTGGAGTCGTTTTTCCCCCCAACACGACCGAACAACCACTCTTTCCCTTTCGACTCGTTTTCCGAAGCCCCACTTTTTTCCCCCAATTCATCGCAGTGAGAGAATACCAATTCGTCAGACAGCAATTTTCTGGCGCCGGCTCTTCTGGAGTCGTTTTTCCCCCCAACACGACCGAAACACCACTCTTTCCCTTTCGACTCGTTTTCCGAAGCCCCACTTTTTTCCCCCAATTCATCGCAGTGAGAGAATACCAATTCGTCAGACAGCAATTTTCTGGCGCCGGCTCTTCTGGAGTCATTTTTTCCCCCCAACATGACCGAACAACCACTCTTTCCCTTTCGACTCGTTTTCCGAAGCCCCACTTTTTCCCCCCAATTCATCGCAGTGAGAGAATACCAATTCGTCAGACAGCAATTTTCTGGCGCCGGCTCTTCTGGAGCCATTTTCCCCCCCAACACGACCGAACAACCACTCTTTCCATTTCGACTCGTTTTCCGAAGCCCCACTTTTTTCCCCCCAATTCATCGCAGTGAGATAATACCAATTCGTCAGACAGCAATTTTCTGGCCCCGGCTCTTCTGGAGTCGTTTTCCCCCCCAACACGACCGAAACACCACTCTTTCCCTTTCGACTCGTTTTCCGAAGCCCCACTTTTTTCCCCCAATTCATCGCAGTGAGAGAATACCAATTCGTCAGACAGCAATTTTCTGGCGCCGGCTCTTCTGGAGTCATTTTTTCCCCCAACACGACCGAACAACCACTCTTTCCCTTTCGACTCGTTTTCCGAAGCCCCACTTTTTTCCCCCCAATTCATCGCAGTGAGATAATACCAATTCGTCAGACAGCAATTTTCTGGCGCCGGCTCTTCTGGAGTCGTTTTCCCCCCCAACACGACCGAAACACCACTCTTTCCCTTTCGACTCGTTTTCCGAAGCCCCACTTTTTTCCCCCAATTCATCGCAGTGAGAGAATACCAATTCGTCAGACAGCAATTTTCTGGCGCCGGCTCTTCTGGAGTCGTTTTTCCCCCCAACACGACCGAACAACCACTCTTTCCCTTTCGACTCGTTTTCCGAAGCCCCACTTTTTTCCCCCAATTCATCGCACTGAGAGAATACCAATTTTTTTTAAAGCGCGGAACAATCACCAGTTTTTCCCTCTCGAGTCGTTTTCCGAAATGCCCCTTTTCATCCAATAGCTTCTCTAGGACCGGACAGCCACTTTTTCTGCCAGTTTCCACAGTGAGAGCTACGCTCAACGAGCTATATCTTTAGGGTTTGAGAGGAGATGTGTTATAAATTACCATGAATCAGAAGTAAAAAGCAATTATAGGAAATAAAAGAAATTTTATCATATTTGTTTTTAACGCACAAGCCAATTTGCCCTATATCGAGCTTGCATTGATTGCATTACAGTTTAGGTACATACAGGTTCTTTTGATTAACCTTACTAACCCTTTCGACACTAAACTTTTTGTATTGAAAATTTTTGGAAAATCTGTAAAGACCGACGGACGGCACCGGGCCCCAGTTAGCTGCATTGATCGTATCCTTCGTAAAAACAATTACACCTATTGCTTTCTTATAAGAAATCCAGTTGGTACTTTAGAACTGGTTAAGAAAACTTGTAAACTGTTTTAGCAGGCCCTTTCAATTCCCCCTCCCCCGTGAGATCTCCAAACGTTTTAGAAATTTTATTGATGGTCCCTAAACCGTTTTAGCGGGGCCTTAGCATTTGCGTCTCCCCCTCCCCCGTGAGATCAAAATGGTGAAATACGGATAACTGGAGAATCACGGTAATGCCTGCCTCCGGTAAAACCAAAGACTACATAAACGCTTCCCTAAATAGACTGGCGTGTTCAATGGCTCAACTTGTATACGATAGCAGACGCTGGTGAAATTTTTTCTTGCGCTTCAGAGGGCTACTAGTGGCGCCTCTATCGGCTGGTCAAAGTCTTCGAAAGTGTTAACAGGTTTTTTGTATGGAGACGCCTGTCTAGTAAGCGAAGCATATAAAGTCTTTGGGAAAAACGAATGACACAGTGAAGTAATTATAGCCGACCTTGAACCTCTCCCATCTTACCCCGTCACGAGCCACCACAGTAACGAAGAGAAAGGCAGTCTCGGTTTCCTTCTGTTCCGCGGGCAACGTGACCTAGAACTAAGGCGAAGCGCAAAGACGGCGGGTTATTGACGGAGAAATTACCTTGGACGATGTCACGGTAGACGCTTGGAAAATCTTTCCGCCTTAGACCAACGTGACCTAGTATTAAGGCGAAGCGCAAATACTTTGTTAAGCCGTTACATTCGGCGATGTCTCGTTAGACCGCCGGGAAAATACCGGAAAACGACCAAAGGGTCTTGGAGTTTTATTATATAGAATACCCCACTCGCTTTCATTGTCATTTTTCGCGAGTAACTGTAACAAGCCACGAGGTTCCAACACGCGGGGCAGTTTGCGGAGTGAGGGGGGAGAGCACTGGTTTCTGGAGAAAATTCTTCGCCGCTAAGTAGACAAAATACGTTCCCTGAAACTAACGAGGATTTTTCTTCCGTCCTTATGGCATCTTCGGACGTTGTGATTGATATGGAAGGGATTCTTGATTATAAGTGTTTTTTATTGTAACTAAAAAACAATTTCTAAACCCTATGGATTTGTTTTAAAATTACAAAATCATTATAAATTTTATTTTACTCCAAACAGCCCTAACCGTTACTATTATTATTAAAGTTAGGGAATGAAGCCATTAAGGCTTTCCAAACAGAAAGGAATACTCAATTGTCAGAAGACTTATTTGTTCTTCACCTGATTAAAAAACTGTAAGCTAGTTTAACGACAAAAATACTTTTATTTAGTAATGAAGTGCAACCTACTAAAAGAAACGCCTACATACAAGCTACTGTTGAAACTAGAGATACTGGTTGTCATCCTGGGCCAGAAAGAACTGATTCACCTAATGATCAGAAAAAAATCGCCAGTACATTACATTTCCATGCCCAGCCAAGCTCCGTTAAAGCTGTCAAACAATTAAGAACTTATGAAAAGCCACGACCAACAAGTGAGTGCACTTTCTCCTCAGTTTTACACATTTCTATTAATTTATAAATTTTGTAGGACCAGTCTCTCATTTAACATATGGCTTGGCTGTGGATTCTCCATTAACAACTCCAGAAAAATGGCTAGAACAACCCTGTATAACATCAACGCCAACAACCACTCCTGCTAAGCTGATAATTTTATTTGAATCTCCAATGTAAGTTAAATTATGAATTTACATTTTTAAGCGTCCTTTCCTTAGATCTCATTAACGATAGTTTGGAAAGTATGAATGAAACTTCTGATAGCAGTGAGAATGAAATAGAAGACTCAACAACTTTGAAAGATGAAAAAATAGGATGGCTAGTAGAGAAGAAAATGAAGTGGCTGGAGGTTTTGAAAAAATTGAGTACGTTATCTTTGATTTAAATTAGAAATAGGTGTTTCTATAAAAAACGAGAGGTCACTTCACTGGATATAACTATTAAAAGTATAGCGCACGCTTCAGTCATTACAGACATCGGGATTTGACGAGGGCGTGCAAAACGATCGCATAGTGATCGTGACGCACTAAAAACATTTTGGTGTCATATTTGAATATTTGTTTTACTTTAATTTAGAACTGACGAAGATGATCAATTAAACTTTTCACATACGTTTACCGAAGAAGATCCATCTTTTGAAGCAGTAAGAAAATGAAATTAAAATTGAGGTGGAACATTTTAAATAATTTTGTTTCATTTGGCGAAGTAGTTAAATACCAATTTGGAGGTAGCTCAAAAACAAGTAACTTCAGAAGTTCAGTGATGGGCCCAAGAGAATAATCATGTTCAGACAATTCATTAGGAATGTATTTAGAATTACAGTCTGTATTTTCAGGCATGGCAGCTGAAGTACAAGAATACGGTATTTCTAAATGCAATGCCACATCCAAGTCAGCTGGAGGTGTCTCTACGTTATGGCTAGGTTTATTAAACCTGAAGGCTTTCAGTTTTTCCCTTCTTGGTTTATCATCCAGACCAAGTTCCACTGGGTCCGGATAATTTTCTTGGGTACCATTTCCACTATGAAAGTGCTTGGAACAAACATATGTATTGCTAGTGTAACCCTTCAGGTTCACTTTCCCCCGCATACTTACATTTTTATTTTTTCTGGGTTTTATTTACTTTTGTCATTACATTTTCCCCCGCACTCTTGACCCTCTATATTGTCAGTTTTTGTTAAGTATTCTTGGAGCCCCCTACATCAAATATCTTAGAATTTTTAGCTCAATTTAATAAAACTAATCAGTGTTAAATATAAATTAAAATTAATGATAAATTAAAAAATTAAATAACTTGTACTTAATATAAATAATAAACTAAATCCCTGCCTTCAGCAATGTTAAAATTAAGAGTCCTCGACATATGGAGATAATTGGTGTCTTTTTCCTCATTTTTATTACCGTGAAAAGCTCTCTCCGACCCGACCCAACCCAAATTTTCTCAGAAGCATGCCGAACCAAACCAGTAATATTCCCTCAACTCACAGCGTTCCCATGGAACCTTTGTCATGTTAGTGGACCTTTAGCCCACTATCAGGTAACCCAGATCAAACAAAAAAGCGCACATTTTCCAAGGCCAGGTCAAAGGTCAAAAGTGTGCCTGGACATTTTCGCTTGACAACAAAATAAATATAACCTCGTGATTTCCTGGCATCTTCTCCCCCACAAACACTGAGACCCCCGCAATCAAGCAGAACCAACCCCAAGAGACCTTTCGCGGATCAGACAACGTCATACATCCCATGACAGGACACGAGTCTTGGGTGCACCAATGACCCAAGTAAAATGGGAGGTCACCAATCGCCTTTTATTTTCAACTCCGCCCTGGAATCCCTGGAACAAAACCAAGAGACAGAGCCCCAAAAAGAGAGAATTCTGACTCTGGAAAGAACTGAGGAGAACTGGACAGAACTTGAGAAAAAGACCATGTCGAGATAAAGATAGAATAATGCGCGATGGAGTCGCGCTTAGATATTAATTAACCCTCAATGCAGCCCTCATAACCGAAACAACTCTTACCAACTGCCTAGATGACCTACATCCAGGACATTCTGACCGGAAGAGTATAAGCCGAGAAGTTATGAATCCGGGAAGCGTAATGCCCTCAACACCCTCGAATCACCTGTTGATCACCCAAAATCTAGACGTTCCGAGGGAAGAAAACCAGATGACCGAGACCGATTCCCTAGCCTAGCCAGACATTAAAGACCGAAACCCGAAGTACCTACGCCCCCGTCAGCTTGTGAAGTAAAAGAATATAGGAAGAAACCCGTAATCCGGCCGCCAAACCGAAGACGAGTAAATAAAGAGAAATAAAGAGAAAGTGTGAATAAAGAAAACGTGTAAACAAGCAGCCCCAAAGACGTCCCGTTCTGTGAAGTGCGTGTGTTGGGCATCTTACGTAAACCGAGGAACGAGAAAACCCGTAAACGAAGAGACGACAACGTAGCGGAGGACACCGAAACAGTAGCGGCGCTAAGGGTGGGCTGAAGTGGGCTTTAGTCCCCCTGCATTTCTAAGAGGGGCCACATATTTGAATGTATGAATTTTCTTTATCTCTAGAAATTGGTTTTATTGCCTAGAAAAGTTTTTCTGGAAAAAAACTTTCAAAATCAATTTGTTTACTCAATAAGATAGTAGACCATAAACAGATAGATTCGGGAGGAAGGGAGAGAAAGTTGGACGGACAATAGAAAGAAAAGAAAGGGAATTTAGGGAAATACCCCGGACGTGCACGTGTCCCCTCCAGGTCGGATACAAAGTCATAGAGTTCCAGTAAACGCGACGAGAGCCGCACTATAAGAAATCGACCTTGCTCTTCTCGCTTCCTGGAAAATGTAAAATGGAGTGTAGCTACACTCCATGGTTGTAAGGGCCACAAAATTCTTAGGGGCCACAAAATAATTAGCCCACCTGTGAAAAAACCTTAGCGCCGCTACTGCACCGAAATAAAATGATGAGTAGAATTTCCATCATAACCCCCCCCCCCCCCCCCCATTGTAAAGTACCCAGGGTCGAAAAAAGTAGCCAGTGAAAGTAGATAAAAAGTTTTAGAAAAAGTTTAACCCCACGCTATTGTTCGAGAAAAAGGTTTAAAGCAAGCCCGCTCGAGGTTGAGAGTTCATTTCGCTTCGTGTATTTATACAGTTCGGACTATATATTTCCGTTCGCATTGTACCCTCGTTGTAGCCATTTTTGTTTTGTTTTATTTTGAGTTAATATTGCCATTGCTTAATTGTCGAATCTCTAATTTTAGTAGTTTAATTGTAGTGTTTATTATTTAGTATAAGTGTATATTTGTTTCTGCCCCCTCCATCCTTTGAAACCAAGATGCCTGAGAGTAGGGATACCGGAACTGATCCCATAGAAAATAGTAAGAGATATTTTAGTGTTTAAATTCCCCTCGTACATTGGAAAAAAGCTAAAAGAACCATAGTAGTGATGGCCTAACCATCACTAGAAGCAAAGTAAAATTACCCCGCCAGTTCTCCCCGCAATTTGTTCATTTCTGTATTTAGTGTTTTTATAAAATTCAGTGTCAAATAAAGATTTTGTGATTGATTAATGACAAAGGGTTTCCATTCTGAATTCGAATCTCCCCCAATTTTCTTTTATTTCTTTTCCCCGTATGTAACCCCCCTCTCAGATTTAATTCACGCCACGAAAGGCCACGACTCGCATTTTGTCGCCATCTTCCCCCCCGCCTTGGTGAATATTTAATATCTTTGAGTAAGGGCTAGGAATACTTTTGTCAGTTAACCATCACATGACAAAGTCCTTTAAAATTCCGTAAAAACGTTACACTAGTTATATTTTCAACACCAAATTCAGGACGATCCTTAGTCAAGCAGGCCAACCACCGCAAACACTTTTCTTCTTGTCTCTTGGGTTTGGGGAAAGGTATGAAAAACACATTTTTCATGTGATCTTTGTCTTTATAGCGGCTATCACTTCTGCATCTTGGGTGAATGCACCCTTTGTGTTTGGCATATTCAATGATAGAATGATACCCTAAAAGAAATGTGTACTCTAATGTAAGCGAGCGAAGATACTTTTGAAATACTAATACTGCCTAGCCGAAAATAAATAGCAGACGATAATTTTAAAATAAACCAAAAATATATGCCACGTGATCACCGTTTCGCCAGAAATCCGCTAGGCGCGCGGCTGTTCGCCCCAGGAACTATGTCGGTCATAGATATAAGAAACGTTTCCTATATCTATGATGTCGGTACACAATGAAAGGCGGAAAGGGGGTACGTGCTACCAAGCGCGGACAGTGATGCCAGATTGAGGGAAATTTCGACCCCTAAAAACGGTAAAAAGGGAAAAGGGAAATTCGAGCAGAAAATTATTTTATTCAAAGCTAACATAAAAAATGACACACCTTTATTGATTTGACTTATTATGAACGAGCCAATTAATACAGATATCAGTATTTTGAACTGGCGTTAATGACTAACAAGATGTATAGTCTTTGGAAAGTAAGGGCATTATTTGGGCTGCCCCACGGGCCAGACCTCTCGACCTTTTCCCGCTCTGTCGCTAGTAGAAAAGAAGTAGCAACATTTAACAACAAATATTTGTATTATTATTTCCTAGCCTCTAGTCATTTAACTTTAGTCATGGCATCTACACCAAAAAAGAAAAGGATGGAAAGAGGAGATTTAAGTAAAGAAGAAAAAGCCAAAGTCTACCCCAATAAATTTGATGTTCGGTGGATGGAACAGAGTACTTTTAAAGGGTGGTTGAAACCTGTGGCTAATAATCCATTGAAATGTTGTTGTATTGCTTGTAACGTTGTGCTTGGATGTGGAAAAGGCGACCTTCTTAAACATGCTTCTGGTGAAAAACACAAATGCTGAATTAAAGATATGAAAAATACTCCAGCAGCAAATCTTTTCTCAAAACAAGGTGAGAAGAACCAATTGAAAGAAAACATTAAAAAAGGAGAAATAAAGTTAGCCAATTTCGTTGCTGAACATAATTTAGCATTTCAAACCGTGGATCATTTAATACCAGTTTTAAAAGAAGCTTTTCCTTATTCCAAAATTCTAAATGGAGTCAGTATGCATAGAACCAAATGCACTGGAATAATAAAAAGTGTAGTGGCCAAAGTTGAAACTCAAGAAACTATAAACTGTTTGCAGAAAGTGCCTTACTCAATTTTAGTGGATGAGAGTACAGACATTTCATCATCTAAATTTATGTGTTTATTAGTTCGATATGTTTAACCTTTAACAGGGAAAATGCGTACTGAATTACTTGAATTACTTCTTTTGGATGCCACAGACTGCTCAGCAAAGAAGATTTATGAAGAATTTAAAGGCTGTTTATCAAAGTGGAATATCCCCATCGAAAATCTCATAGCAGTGGCATCAGATGGTGCCAGTGTGATGGTTGGTGAACACAACTCCTTTTTTTCTCGTATTAAAGATGACGTTCCAAATGCAACCCTGTTAAAATGTATTTGCCACTCATCCGCTCTGATTGCTTCTAAAGCTTGTGAACAGTTACCACGTTCACCGGAAGACCTTGTTAGAAACATTGCCACTTATGTTTCCGGCTCAGCGAAACGATGCGCTCAACTATGCGAAATGCAAGATTTTTTTGGTGCGGAAAAGAAAAAAATATTGAAACTAACATCTACTCGTTGGCTAGCACTACATCCTTGTGTTTGCAGAATATTGGAAAACTGGACTGCTCTTGAACATTATTTTCAAATAGCAGTGGTTGAGGACAAGTTGAAAATGGCAGAATGTGTACTCGCAGAATTGAGAAACGAATTTAACAAGTGTTACCTGCTATTTCTTAAATATATCTTAAACATCTTTAACTCATTCAATGCACTTTTTCAATCTAGAAAAATTCTTATTCACAAGTTGGTTGATATCGCAAAGAAGCTGTTTAAAGAATTTTGCCGAAATTTTATTAACCCAGAGGCGTTGAAAAAGCTAGAAGAAATTAATGTTAAGCACCCTTTTAACTATTTGAATGAAATCTATCTTGGACCCGAATGTGAAAATTTTATTAAAACAATGCGAAAGGAAGCTGTAAAGGATATTAGGAAAGTCTGCTTAAAGTTTTATGTCCAGGGTGCAATTGAAATGCAAAATAGATTACCACTTAAAAATGGTTTAATTAGTGAACTGTCTTTTTTGGACCCATCTGTGGCGCTATTTAATAAATCAAATGAAAATAAAAATCCGTTTGAAAAGCTAAAGGAAAAATACAGTGAAATGGTAGATTTTAATTTGGTTGAAGTTGAATTTCGAAAACTGAAAATTGTTTTCAGTGAAGTAGAAAAACAAGAGCTTTCAAAATTGCCAATTGATGAGATGTGGTTTGAGATTTCCAAAAAAGATTTCAAAGAGGAAAAAATATTTTCAAATATAAGTAAATTGGCTGCCATATCATTAACTATGCCCCATTCAAACGCCGAAGCAGAGAGAGTTTTCTCTAATGTAACTGATTTTAAAAACAAAAAAAGAAATAGAATTGGGTCAGACTCCTTAAATGCAGTATGCGTAATAAGATCAGCTTTTCAATCCAAAGGCATAGACTGCTGTTCTTTCAAAGTAGAAGAAAAACATCTTAAACTCCATAACAATAATAATATTTACGAAGATGGAGATGAGATAGCAGATTCCTAAGATATGTGATATGAATCTCCAAGGGAGTCCAAGCTAGTATTAAATTATATGATGGGGGAAAGACTTCAGCGATTTAAAGCACACTAAATAGCTTTTATTTTAAATAATTTGTTAAAAGGGGCCAGCCATGTTATGGCGAGTACGCCTGCGTTTTCCGCGATTGAAATCGGCGGCGTACTTGGCATTATTTTAATTGAAAGTTATATGGTGTACTTTAAATTGTTGAAGTATTTTTTCCATCAGAAAAACTGTGATTTTTTTTATAATGAAAATATTTTAAAAATGAAAATATTTAAAAACTGTGATTTTTTAATGGTAAAAATGTTCCTAGTATTTGATTGTTATAAGAAATTAAAAGTGTTATTTTCGTAAGGACATTGTTTTAGTTTTACAACGTCTCAAGTAATTATTTTACGCAAATACCTTTCTTTTTAGTGTTTTTGAAAACTAGGGAAATTTTAGTTCAAAAAGGGAAATTTCAAGGGTCGGAAAGGGAAATTCCTTTTTCGTGACCTGGCATCACTGAGCGCGGGATGTCCTTGTGAAACCTTCCTTAGTCTATGGTTAAACCGAACAAATTATTAAGACCGTGCCAAACACGATGGCTATCTTTAGGGGCTGTTGTATCGAGAATGATGGAACAATGGCCAGCCCTAATTCTCTACTTTCAGTCTGCTGCAACCATTTTAAATGCCTTGAGAAATCCGATTTATCGGCTTTATTATTAATTTTTGAACTGTGTTAAGACTGATTAACAAAATGAACATCATTTTTCAAAGTGAATCACCACGAATTACAAGACTTAACACCGAATTAAGAGCGCATTACTTAACATTGTTAAGAAACTTTCTACAAAAAAAATATTGACGAAACTCCTGTAGAAAACATTGCTCCAAAAAACGTTTACGTTGGTTCAGTAGCAGAAAAAAATCATTTCCGATAGAAAAATATGCGAAAATGACTTAAACGTGTTTTTATGAGGAATTGTGTCCAAATTAAGGAAAGATTTCCATTTGAAGACGAAATTTTAACAAAAATATCGGTATCAGGAGAAATAACAAGTATAGCTTTATTAGCTAGACGATTTCCTAACGTCATTAAATCTAATGAGCTCGAAACTCTCAATGAAGAATGGCAAATACTAGAGAAATAGGCCTGGCCATAGATAAGAGAATTATAGATCTATTTTATAGATAAACAAGAATATAGATAAGGCTCCGTGATTTCCTTATCCATAACCACATTTTTTTATAGATACCAAAATTATAGATCCAAAATTATGGAGCACTCTAACGTCGCTTTATTACTTCACCTCATTTTATGGATACCTCCACTTACCTATCTTTTTTACCTAAAATGTATTGGAAAAAAATAACGAGACGAATATTATACTAAATCATTTTTTATTACACTTTTCTGTACATGTTTTAATAAAATAGGCTGTAAAATATTATGAATTAGGGAGATTCTTCTTTTAAAATGGAAATTATTTAATAAGGATTAGTTAGTTCGATCTTCTACATCGAGGAAAAAGAAAGTTACGGGAACGAGGTCAAATTTTACATGAATGTTTTTAAAAGACGTTCCCGCAATAATAGTTTTTTTGCAAATTTGCAATCGGGAAATAGTCTCCCGTGTTCCAGAAAGGCATCGTCTTCCGCACCCCAATCTCACCACCACAGAAAAAAAAAACATCTCGTAGTCCGTAAAGTTGGTGTAGAAAAAACCCGCGTTGGTGAGTTCCATGTGGCACGGCTTCTCTAGCGGGAAACTGGTGAAAGTCTTCAACTGCTTGTCCGCATACCTCATAGGGCCTAGTTGGGCATCGTAGGTCTCCTGAAGCTTCGCGAACTCGAGCTTGGCGTACTCGCACTCGGGAAACAAGGCGGTGTGGCAATGTAAGGGGTTAGATCCCAGCTCCCAATCCCGCACCAGACCGTCGCACCAGAAGCAGATAGTGATGTCCTTATGTCCTATGAAGAAGAAGCCCGCCTGAGCCAGTTCGAGAGTGTCCATATATTCCACTGGGAACTTTTTAAAACTAGCGACTCGTTTCGCCAGGGTATTCATTTATTTAGAGGAAGTTAAAAATTTAGTCCGACACCTTCGTAAACTAGCGATCGAATGATTTCTATCGAACTAAAATCCCGGGGAGAAATCTCTAACTAGGGGGGGGGAGAGAGACCCCGAATGAAGGAATTTCTCAAACCGTGAAAAAGTTAGGGAAAAGAGAGATTCCCACGGCCTCCAAAACCTATTATCTAATTGTGCAAAAATGTTTAGTCTCCAGTCGTTTCCGTTTAGCTCCCTCTAAAATGTCAACCACCTCTTTTAAAAAACAGTATACTATGGCTTTCTCGGCAGTCGAAGAATAAGGTGGCTGGTTAGTTTCTACAATACCCTCGTGAGCTATAAAATGAGCTACGTTTCCACATTCTTTCCCTAATAGAAATTTACAATTGGGGAAATATTTCCTATGCTCACCGAAAGGACTATCGCCTTTTTCCCAAGCCATAAGCTCTCCCTCACAGGCGAAGCATTTAACAAAATCTTTGTAATTCAAATAATAAAACCCAGCCCGAGCTAAAGATCTACCATCTATGATATTAACCGGGAATCCCTTGTTAAACGAACGAATTCTCTCGAGCTCATGGCGCATAGGATTTAGCTCCGTCTCATCCGTCTGCTCTTTATCGTCTTTCGGCAGTGTTAGGACGGGGACATTCCCTGTATTCTCGTCATTTACGAATTTACATAAGCGATTCTGTTCTATATGTTTCAGCAACGGGACGTCATTAGGCCACCATCCCTTGACGACCCTCTCGCAAGAGAAGCACATGACGTTATCATTATGTCCTGTGAAGAAAAAACCAGCTTTCGCTAGCTCCCTCGCGTTTAAAAACTTACATGGAAACCCTCTGAAACTAGCGATTCTATTTTTCTCAAAATGCATCTTTTTTAACGGAAGCCGAGTAAAAATGGTGTCTATCACCTTCGTCCGCGACCGATCGAATGATCCTTAGAACCGAGGCGGGGGTAAATCCCTCTCTCCATCTCTCGCTGAGGGGTGAATGACCCCCTAAAAAATAGTCTATTATCACAAGGCCCCCCTCGAATTCCTCGGGAGAAATATAAAATCTATTATTCCCCGGGTATGTCTAGACCTTGCCCTTTATCTAAGACTTCGACTTTTTCGTTTAAAGAATCGTATATTAATAGTGATTCGGGGTAAGTCGAATAATTCAATTGGTTGTCTTTTTCTACGATATCCTCAGCGGCTATAAAATGATTTACATTTCCGCTTCTTGCCCTTGAAATAAGAAATTTACAATGAGGGAAATTTTCCCAATGTTCCTCGAACAGACTATCTTCCTTATTCCAGTTCATTAGTTCCCCAGAACAGGAAAAGCATTTTACGCAATCTTTGAAATTCGTATAATAAAAACCAGCTTTGGATAAATGCCTAGCTTCCCTTAAAGGATCAATCGGCAAACCTTCCTTATTATTAATATTATTCTTAATATAATAATTATTAAATCCTCTAGTATAGGAACGAATTCGCGCGATCTCGTATCGCATCGGCTTTGACCCTGTCACTTCAAGCTCCATCGACACGGCTGGGACATCACCCGAAAAATCATTTCTTATGAACGGACAAAAGTTACACTCTTTTTCGTGTCTTAGTAACGGGACGTCCTCGGCCGTCCAGTTCTTGACGACACACTGACAGGAGAAACACATTACGCTGTCCCGGTGACCGACGTAGAAAAAACCCGCTTTCGTTAGCTCCCTCACGCTTAAAAACGTACAGGGAAAACCCTTGAAACTAGCGATTCTGTTTTTCTCAAAATTCATCTTTAGCTTAAGAAAAAATACGTCTACCACTTACTTCTCCGACTTCAGGAATGACCCGGTACTAGACGACTAAAAAAAACCTCGACTCTCCCCCCCCCTTACAAGTTTAGGCGCGTATGTTGAATAAGAAAACATAAATTCGAACGAAACATTTATTAATACAAAGGAAGATATTACAAAAAATGATAACATTGAATATAAGAAAAGTGATACGAAATGAAAATACGCGCGCGAATTGAGAAAATTACGTAATGGTTTTTTAAAAACATAAGAGTTCGAAAAAAAATTAATTGTTTTTTTATAAAGAAAAGTTTTAAAAGAATCCTTCGTCTTCCTCGAAGAGCGGCGAGGGAGCCGTCTGGTGATGGGCCTCCAGCCACTTGTCGGGCTTCCTCGTCGATGAAATCGACACCGATAGTTCTGGACGATGCTGATGTCCTTGGCCTTGGGGCAACCCATTTCCCCGAGTTCGATCACCTCTTGGAGGATGAGTTTCCTGAGGACGTGCCATTTCTCCTCTCCCTTGCAGTAAACGAATTCGGAGTCCTCGGTTAAGCCCTTGAGCCGATGTTGTAGCTCGATGTAGGGGGTGTAACCGTTGATGTGGGTAAGGACCCATTGATTTTGCCGGGCTACGTGATGAGAAAGACCGCTACCGTGGTACGGAGGTTTAACGAATAAACTTTTAACTAGGGGAAACTCCCCGACGAAAACTTCTTTAACGACCGGTTCGTATTTCGCGCCGAGTAAGAAATCAAAATCGACAACTACCAGCGGGCTTTCCATGATGTTTCTGTTCGCTGATACTACCTCTGACTCAAGGTAGGTTAAATCCGCTTCTTAAATAGGGTCTCCACGCGATTGTCATTACTCCATTGGTTCCTCGTGAACCTATCAGAGAAGGAGGTCAAACTCCGCCCCCTATAGCGATGTTCCAGATAGAGCACGCAGTATTGCCCGCAAACTTTGCTCCCCACGGCCTGTAGACGACGTCTATTGTAGAGTATTTTCGAGGAATTTTTTCGCAGGAACTTTTTTATCGTGGGAAGGGTCACCGGACGACCCGCCGAGTCAGAGTACCCGGCCCTCCTGAAAGCGTCTAGGTAAATAGCTACCCAATGAGTCCCGGGCCCATCGTGAGGATCGAGGTTAACGACCAGGGAGGCGGGGAAGGAAGGGATATATTCGGGGAGTCTATCGGAAGCAAAGGCACCTTGATGCCCGGGTAAATGCACGGGGATCTCGTTTGTTTCTAAAGTGTTCATTTTTTTAATAATCAATCACCACGTTACGGTCTTTGTCTATTTGCATTAAACTATGGAATTCCCGGTAAATAACGACCGAAACCGATTCCGTGAGCGGGGTTTCGAATCCCAACTCGATACGTAACTGCCCCCGTCTTACGGGGTTCCAATGAGAGTTGTCACTTGCGGAAAGATCAGGCGTGATATCAAAGGCATATAGAGTGTACCCCCTCGGATATTCTGAGTGCGATATATTATTCCCATCATCTTTAAAATGTATATTTGTCCCCGTAAACAAGGTGTAATATTCACGGGCAAATTGATTCTGGGAAAACTTGGGCTGGAGAGGTTTGCTCGGAACCGCGTCCGAATCAACGTAGAGAGATAAGAAATTTAACCCGAATGGTTGAAAGTTATAAGGATTTTTATGAAAATCGCCCGCGCAAGCCATATGCGAGACTAGGCCGATAATAACGCGTTGAGGAAGCGGTCCCAGCCACACATTGTCGAGACTCGTATTTGAAACGCCGGTGAGCAGTACGTGGCTTTTCACTTCGGTTCGGGTAAAGGGGTACTTCACGGTGGCGCCTAAGAGCGCGTTTTCGTGAGCCAGAATGATTTGAGGACTTATCTTGCATTTCCGTATTTCCAAAGTAGCGTCCGTTGTAGCGATATTAAAATTTCCTACGTTTAACGAGGGGTCTCCCATAAGGACGAAGGCCATTTTACTCCTAGAAAGTCGAACTTTAATTTCCACCCCGCTTAGAAGGTATTTCGGAATGTTGAAAAGATCGGCGTATATTGCCCCTACTAAGGAAATTTCCTTTGAATCCTTAATAGCTGCTTGACGAATCTTGCTCCCCGAGTTGGTAATTATATCGTCAAACTTTCCGGCAGCGTCTTTGGCGTAGAGACATGAAGTCAGGTGAGAAGTTTTAGCCACACCGGAATAGTTCAAGAGCGATTCTAAATAGGCCCGGTATGAATATCGACTTGCCGAGGGCGTGATTAAATTATCGTTCAAGTAAATTTCAATTTGATCGAAGAGACTATGCATTAAGTTATTACAAGTTGATAATTTAACGTCGGGGTCTAAATTAGCCCCATTCTCCCGCGTTACTTTACATTTTATGTGAAGGAGACTCATAGCGAGATCCGTATACTCCGGGCTTTTAGGGATACAAAATTCAATTTGGGAATCATCTCGTAGCGTAGAGATCGGTCGATAGAAAGTTGGAGTCGCGCTTTCGACGCTAGTTTGCACGGGGGTGACCGAGAACAGGTCCAGTTCCGATTTCCAGGGTTCAACTTTGTACGTTTTGTTCTTTTAGTTGAGGGAAAAAATGTCACGAACGTGTTTCGTCGACTTCCGACGAGCTACTGCACCGATTTTACGTTTAACGGTCCTTTTTCTAATTTTCCTTATGCTAGTTGTTTTCTTCTTGCTTCTCGTTTTAGTTCTCCTACGCTTTTTCCGCCCCGAACCGCTTTGTCCGGTTATCCCTTCTAGAGCTTCACCGAAACGTTTCCTCGCCGAAGATTTTATATTCTCACCCGCCACAGCGTCATTGAGGATTTTACTTCCGACCCCCAACGCTTTTTTCCTATATACTTCGCCCCTCTAACTAAAAGAGGGGAGGCCCAACGGAAGAGCCCCGAGAACAGACTTCCGAGACCGTGTCCTTTCTGATAAGCCGCTCCTTGATAGAAATTAGACCCCCCGGTTTGAGCTTGGTTAAGATAATAACTTTTATAGGGACAGGACCACCGCGCGTCGAGGACATCTGGCTTAGGCATCTTGTTTCCGTAGATGTAGTTTAACCATCAGAGACCCGAAGGCAAATGGCGCTGGTTTCCCCTGAGGATGTACTTGGATCGTGTTGAAATATCGTTTGGAGACTCGCACGTAATGAGGCACGTCGTATATTTTCCCGACGTTATCCCCAAACGAGCCTTCTACGGGGACAATCCTAACGCGAGGAACGAGAGTGTCACCCACCATTTAATCTTCGACAATATTAGTGTAAACGTTAAGTTGAGGGGGGATTTGAAAGCCTATAAGGGCCGGCCTAACGCCTCGGTAACCCCTTTCCAAAGATTGAATCCCGGGATCGAAGCCCAATGTCATGGCTAGGCCAAAATGAAATTGCACTAGTACGTTATGACGAAAGGGGGTTATTCGAACCCGCCGCGTGATCTCGTTATATTGAAGAGACGTCTTCATATCTTTAATAATTTCGTTTATTACCTTAATTAAATGTTCGATAGAAGAATAGTATCCTATGGGTACCCTATAAACGTGGGAGGTCCCTCTGGGTCTTCTAGGCTGATCTGCGCATTCGGCGATCTGAGATTCACCCGTAAGAGTTTCACCGTTTTTGGTGACATCGAAAATCTGCTCCGTTTTTTTCCCTTTCGGATTTTTTTCCCCGGCGTGGTAATTTTAAGCGTTATTCCCAAACTAGGTTGATCGGCTTGAAGCGGCTCGCCGAGTGGCTCTAGGTTTTTTTCGATGCTAGTCTCCGGTGCATTTTGTTTGACTTCGATTGGAGACGGGTTACATTCGACAGGAGGGATTTCGTCGACAACCATGAAAACGATAGTGTTTTGTCCCTCGAGGACGTTGAAGAACGCGCTAGTGTAATTTATCTCAGCTAGTCCGCACTCCCAAGACCCCGCCAATTCGACAGGTTTCGATAACGCGGAGGTATAGGAGGCCATCGTATTGTCGACGTAAACCCGCATGCTAGCGTTTGAAGGTAATGTCAGATACATCTTTTTTCTTGACCCACGAGTTCACGTTCCGCGGATATCCTACGAAACTTACAAAGTATTCGACCTGATTTTTGCGTTTCCGAGACTTGAGAATTTTATCGATCTTGTAGTCGAGGTTTAGCGGCTAATTGCAGTTCTTCCTGATAGTAACGTCCCTTTATTGCCTCCCGCGTTAAATCTTCGATCGTGTAAAGGGGCGGGTCTAAATTCACGAGACGAGTGATTTTAAAGACTTCCTTTGACCAAGTACCGGGATAGGCTTTATCAAAGACCCCTCTGTATTTGCTGATACGGCAAAATTCGCTGACTTTAAGTTTAGGTTGACGCCGGCTTTTCACAGGAATTTCCTTGTAAATTGTTTTAAATACTTTCAGGATATTATCCGGTTTCACGTCTAGGGCCGCCATTATTATCGTAGAATGTTTTGTGGTATTGTAGCTATGAATTAAATCAGGGAGGACGTCCAAGTATCGATAAGTGTTATTAGCGGTGAAATATTTATACATTTTAGACTTAAGAGGCGTGAGATCCGCGAATATTTTCTCGGTCGCGGCGATTACGTCTTCGGCTTTCTTACTTTTTATAGGGACGGCCCACGCGCGTCGCGAGAATGTATCGATACATACTAGTAGGTAATTAAAGCCCGAATTATGTTCGGAATTGTCTCTCATGTCCGATAAATCCATTTGAAACTTATCACCTATATTTGTGACAAAAACCTTGCTCCTTTTAAATTTCCGATAGGCGGTCTTATGTAACATGTACGATTCTTGCTTCGTTAACCATTTTTCTACTGTTTCCCAGGGAATACCTCTGTCTTTCACGGCCTGATAAAGTTTTTCCAATCCGTCGAAACTCGCGGGGTGTTTTGGATCGTAATAAAGTTTTTTCAAGACTGCCTCGGGGTTAGAAACTCTTCCCATATTGGTTGTTCCGTTTTCCTTTTTTTCGCGCCTCTATTGCTAACCCCTTTCGATAAGGCCCGGGGTTTAAATTCGAGCGGTGTCTAGGGCTAACTTTTGAGCGTACATTTTTTTATTTCCTTAAGAATGACCTAAAATCCCACTGAGGGCTATCTGTCTAATGAATTTCTTTTGTTTAGCTAGTTTTCGTTTCTGACAAGGGTTTAACTTTAAATTCCCTTTCAAAGTATTATCGCAGCATTCAGCAATAGCATCAATTAACGGTTTTTTATTGTGATGGAGAATAGCGCGTCGTTCTTTAAAATTTGATCTACCTAGGGCCGAGAGAAAATCTTTGTGTCCGGCAACCAGGGCCGGCATTTTCGAACTGGTTAGGAACTTCTTGCTCTCCGCTGACTTTATACTCCCTACTTTTTTTCTTAGGGATATAAACCATTTCGGTTTCGTCGGGGAAAATATCCGTTCTTAAACGGAAGTCATCGGGGCACTCCTGCTTGTTGTCGATAAGAATATAGCCGTGAGGACGTTTGGTCGCGTCGAGATAGGCCTCGATAGCGAACCGGTAATTGGCGCCTCTAAGTTGACGGAATAATATAGCGGGTTGAAGTTGATCACGAGGGTTCTTAAACAAAACAATGTAATTCGCGTTCAATGAGCAATCGCGCGCATCCTTTGTTTTTGGGAAAATGTTCTGGGTAATAAATACGAAGCTTATATTACGGTGGTGGACGCCTTTCGTGAAGAAAGCTCCGATTTGACCATTGTTCTCGTTCATTAAATCGTCGGCGATAAGGAGAATGTGTTCACCTTCTTCACCAGGATAATCATCGAGATTGGGGACTCCTTCTCGGAACACCACGGAGTCTTTTAAAGTGTCATAAAGTGTTTGCCGCTCACTATAATGCCAAAATATTTTAGTCGGCGGAGGGGAAATCATTTCATCTTTATTTTTTATAATTCGCGCCATCACAAAGGACTTCCCGCTACCGCTCGGTCCGCTCAGAAGAGCGGAGAAAGGACCATACAGTGGTAACATGCTTTATTAAATGAGGCCTCTAAGTTAAACTACATCGATATTTAAAAAACAAACCGTTCGGGTAAAAAAAATATAAATGGGTTTAGCGGTGTTCTTTACTTAATACTGATGCTGCCATTTTAAGGCGACTTATCGCCTAATATGAGACACATTATAGGTTAATAGTTTTAAAGCCATAACGACTTATCTTTTGAATATGTTGGATAAAAAAACAGTTAATACCGAAACTTCGCGTATAAGGGTAATTAATCAATAATTCCTTTTACAGGCATTCTATAAGAGGGTTATACCTGAATATTAGGATATGTTTTCATTCTCATTCTGAACTATTCATTTTTAAAAAATATTATTCTCTATATCCGAACGGTAATGTTTCGAAATTATCGATAACGCGTAATATATTGACAACTGGTCGATATTTTTTAACTTGATTTACAGTAACCACGGTATGATCAATTAACCGACAAATATGGTGGGGAATTTCGATTTATTTCTCGAGAGTGGGCGCGTCTACGTCGATTCCAAGCATCCCTTTCAACGACTCCATAGAGATGGAATTCCTAGTGGAATAGTTCTGCCTGAGACCTTTAGCCTTGACGACCTCCTTAATTTCACAAGTATCGCGGTTGAGTACGCGGAAGGCGCAATTTTTCGGACCGCCCGAGCAAAACTCAGTAATATGGCAATTTGGACCAAATTCGGATAACTGGTCCGTCATATCCCCTAGAAAGCTCCCTTCCTGCACTAGTTTATTCCCATCACGTGATCTATAAATTAGGCTCTCCGTATCGTGGTATAAAATACTATTCCCTAGAGCCTCTAGATGACTATAGAGCCTCATTCGGGCAAAAGCGGTGGTATAACACGCTAAGACTACGTTTACATGAGCCAAGCCGGATCAATTTCCTTGAGATGTTCCCATTTGACAAGCAACGTCTTATCGTTTATCGCCAAGACACTTTTCCTTTCGATATTCGGGTCGTTAAATAGTTTAAAGAATTGTTCGCGATCCTTAATGATCTCAGTTTTTACGAGGTTATTCCGTTGCCCCCACTTCCCGTAAAAACTATTTAACATTAACTTCGCGACGGCGCGTTTACCGGGGTAAAACACAAACAAACAAGAAGGCGCGCCCCCTAGTGATAATCTTCGTTTGGTCATGTCAGGCTCGGGGCGGTCTTTAATTCGCTGGACAAAGAAAAGGTGAGGATGCGGCGCATGCTTTTTACAAATACGGCAGAAAACTTCTGAACAAGAATGGATAGTTTCCCTAGAGCGATAGTCCACGTATTTGTAACAGTCTTTGCACACTTTAACTTGTCTACAGAGGGAGGGAACCGATTCACGATGGCTTTGGAAGCATTCTAGTCCGTGAAAGGAGCGAAAACAATCGGCGCATTTGACGATCTCACCGGAGCATTTCTGATGTCTGAAACAGGATTTACAGAAAATAGCGCATTTGTGGCGTTCCTTTTTGTCGTATCCGATTAAGCACGTGGCACAAGCATAATTTGTAGCGAAGAATGACGTCAATTTCGCGATTACGCCATAATAAAGTTTATTATCGGAGTTCCCGCCTTCGCCTTGGAATAATACTCTAGGTCTGTCACTATAAACCTCAAAAACGATTATTTGGTAGTCAGAGAGAATAAATTGGAAATGCACTAAACTCGTGAATGCCCCACATTCGCGTTTCGAAACGCGTAACTCCTCGGCTTTTTCCCTTTGTTTTCGCGAAGAGGCCTTGTACAAAGCCTTATACTACTGGAAATATTCGTTATTTCCGGGGTTTTGCGTTTTCTTTAAATGCGCTAGAGCAATAATTAAAGCGCGCGGAAGGCATAACGCGTCTTTGTTTTGGACTGACATAAAACTTCTTTTATCACGTATGTAATCAATATGCTTTTTAAGTCCTCGTCGCCTCAATGAACCCCGTGAGGTAATCTCACTACGTTTAAAGTGAATAAAAATGGAGAGTTCCAGAAATCATCTCGCTCATCAAGATAGATTTCCCCTTCGAGTAAATCGAAAACATCACCGGGCTCAATTTGCGATTTCTGGCGGAAAGAAATTTCTAGGACCCGAGCCGGGAAGACTTCGGAGGTACACGAAATTTGAACTCGGTCATCGTCGAGAAGTTGATAAAAAATTAAGGTCACGAACTGCGTAATCCCGAGTTCTACGTCGCCCAGGAAGCGTACTTCAACGTATCTACCAACGAGATTGAATAGCGGATATTCTTTCGTTCCGTCTTGTATAATTTCGAAATTCGCGGGTAGTTCCAGCTGAAGACCCTGGCCATCTTGTTGAACGGGCGGAGCCTCGATGACTTGAACCGGAAGTGGCGGGATGACTGCGAGCTGTAGAGGCTCCTCTACTTGAAGAGCAGGTAGGCCTTCAGGCTGGGGTGTTTGAAGAGGCTGAGCGATTTCCGGTTGATTACCTCCAACTTGAATCGGGGGTGGTTGGTCGATCTCTAGTTCATCGAGCGGAAATGGTTGAGGCGGCGGAACTTCATCATCGTCCGCGGGGAGAGGCGATAAAAGGGGTGGAATATCTTCGCTCGAATACCAGTTAAATGACGCGGAGTATGGGGAATCGCCGCGAGAAAAAGTGTCTCTAAGAAATATCGCGTTAGTTTGAGGGAAAGTCCCGGCTCGTGGTGAAACTTCCCCGGAATCCGCTTCGGGAACCGCAAAATTAAGCGGTAGAAGTTGCGATAAAATCGCCTTTTTCTAGAAGGAACTAGGTTATTAACGGTTGAACTCTCGTGAAATTCTGACGTAATATTATTCAGGCTGAGAAAAGTATCTACTTCCGGATTTAAGCGTCTATTTTTATTTTCCTCCTTATAAAAATAGTTAGCGCCATCGACGCCAGATGGCGAGAGGGGGCCAATATTCGGGAAAGCGGTATATCGCTTAAGACCGCCAGATGGCGAGAGCGTTCCAATATTTGGCGGGGTGAGAAGCGAATCTCTCGTCCCGTCTCCGCGCGCCAAGGCCCCGGGTGAACCGCTCGGTGAAGCTAACCCACGTGTCGGAGCAAGGAGCGAGTCTCTCCTCTCGTCTCCGCGCGCCAAGGCCCCGGGTGAACCGCCCGCTGTAGCTAACCCACGTGTCTCGCTATTCGCGGAACTGTCAGCTGGGAGTTTTGACGTTTCGTTTAAAGGGAATTCCGCTAGCCAGTTTTCTTCTTCAGAGGATAAAAATAAATCGTCGTTAAGGGAGTCTATATGGTTTTCGGGGGGGGGGGGAATCGAGGGTAGATCAGGGGCTCCCGTTTCAACATTGTTTTTTAAAAATATTCGTTCCTTCAAGTTCAGTCCCGATTGTTTCCCTGATAATATCCGCTAGTAAGGAAGTCTTTGGGGGCTTAAGGCCCCGTGTTAAAGGACATTCATCGGGCGCGTTAGCGATAATATTTTTGAGGTCTACCGAATGTCCGCTGGTTTCGGGTTTGCTGTTAATGAGTAATGCTTTTTCAATCTGAGAAAATTGCGAGAATAGGCTGGAGTGCCCCCATTCTGGGCTTTTTTCCGGGGAAAGTTGAGTAATTTCTAGAGGGGGCGTCGCGGGATTAGACCCGATTAGTAAAGTTTTTTCATACTGAGGGGGGGAGTGAAAATCATCCGTAAATATTTCAGAATTCGTAATCTCTTTTCCGGGGGCGGTTAATTCAGGGGTAGGTGTTTTTTTCCGAAGGGTTGAAACATTCTATAAATTTTATCCCGTCATTCGAACTGGAAGAGTCCCCGTTTAGAGTCGCGTCTGATATCTTTTCAGCCAGGGGCATCCATAAATTATTTGAGAACGGGAAATCGGCGTCCAGCGAGTTGTCACCAAGGGAGCTAACGGGGCTGGGGTTAACCGGTAATTCGCGTGATTGAGTGGCCGCTGGCTCGTGTGATTGGTTAGTCAAAATGTTATCGAAGTCATCATATTCCGCGAATTCGTTTAATACGTCGCGTTGTTTCGCGCATTCAGCTAAGAAGGTCGAGGTTTTAATCTCGGATGGGACATTATCGATTAACGATTCCAATTCTCTTAAATTATTGCAATTTCGTGGGGCTAGAGGTTTAAGGTAATCAAGAAGTTCAATAAATACGCGTATCAATTCCAAATCTTTCAAACATTTAGGTAATACGCGCGGTAATTCGTGAGGGCAAAGGGTTAACGAAGTCAAATAGAAAAAAAACCTATATAAGAAATTAATGCTTACCGGTCTTATATCCGATTTAAAATCGCGCAGTGCGTTAAGGAAATTTAGTTCCATATTTTTTGGGTAAAAATTTCGAATGGAACTTTTAATCGGGTCCCGGGTCTCTTTATGTTCTCGGTTTTAAGGCCCCCTCCCCATCGGGGGATGGTATTCCAGACATGTAGGGGGGTGGAAAAACACTTAAGCGATAAAAATGAATCGTGTCTATCCAACGCGTTATATTATTCAGGTAGAATATTTCCCACGGGTTTTTGAAAAACAATCACATTTCTCACAATTTCAAGCAGGGTCCGCTCGTATTATTCCCCTAAAATCATCGATAGCTATTCTGATTCGTAAAATCTCACTTTAGAAATAAAAATCGTCGGATTTTTCACATTGTAAAAAAGTAACATTCCTGTCTTTGTATGTCTCCCCGTCCGCTATAAAAAAATCCTTCTTTTATTGAAAGTTAACCTTAAGTCGTAAACTCCCCGGTTGTCTAAAATAACTTGCAGGCGCTTTTATTTGGTGAAAAAAAACTGTCTAGATTTCGTGACAATATCTAGCGGTAAATTACGCGTGGGTCCAATGAAACTCCTTAGGGGGTTAACCCCCCCTAGAGGTCATCCGGGTTTCGACCCCGCCCCTTAAAATGACCGGTATATCTAGCCTCGCGAATTTACCGATAGCCAGAACAAGTCCAAGAAAAACATGGCCTCTGGAAATTCCCGAAAACGCTGGTAAGTTTTTCAAATTTTATTTCGCTTGATTATTTAATTCTAACTTTTTAAAAATTATCTAGCCGTCAAGCGTCTTCATCGTCTGATTCCTCCTCTAGGGAAGAGCTGGAGGCTCTTACCTCTATTTCGTGAGTTTTGATATTTATATATTTTCGTTTCGTTAGTGAAAAATATATTTTTTACCTAGTTATTCCCCTGCAAGCCCCGTTCCGGGCTATTCTCATTGGAACGAGAACCTTCTCCTACCTTCATCACCGGATGTGGTGATAATTTCTCCCAAGTAGGTTTTTTTAGAAATCTTTAACCCCTTTTTTATAAAAATATCCTAAATCATTTTGTTTTTCTAAAGCCCACTTTCATCACCTTCGGTGGTTCTTTCACCGCCGCCTGTACTCCTCGCTCTCCCGGCTGTTATTCAGGGCGACCACCGCTATGTGTCTTCTTTAATCTCCCTGGCCGCCGTGTTACGTGGTGCCTTTCACGCGGCCCGCAACATGGGGGACTCTCTTCGACTTCTTTCCCTTGACCATAATGATTCGCCTTCTCTCCAAGCCACGGCCCTTGACTTTCAGGTGGTAGTGGAGCATGCCTGGGCGGCCCAAAACGCCGCAATTTCCCATATCACCTCGGTGATAACTGGAGATTTTTCCGCCACCGCCTTCGCTGCCGATATGGGGTATTTTAAAATAATAATTTTCAGATATAAATTAGGGCTCTAACATTTTTTTTCGAAACCAGTTTAATTGTACCACCGCCTATCCCGAATTTCCTAAACGACCTCGAAGTCGCCATTCCTTCTCCTCCTATTATGCCTTCGTAAGTTCGTTTTTAAGAAAGAGTATAGCTTTTTTTGAAAATTAAGTGGTTTTTTTACAGCTCCGTCCTCCTCAATTCACCGCCTGTTTCACCTCCCCGATGCTTTTTCCATCCCGGATTTAAAAAACGTTAATTTATTAACTGTATATTTTCTTGTATATTTTTGTTTATATATTTTTCTCAATAAAAAATGTTTTTTTTTTCAAAAAAAGTGTCTTTAAATAATTCCCAGTAAGCTTATTTTTTTCATCTATTTTCACCATTTTACTCCTATCCGTCGAAAAAAGGCGGGTATTGTCCCCCCGCCGTTTGGCTTGGGGCAGTTTCTACTTGTGGGTGATTCAACCCCTGCGGGGACCCCCCTTCTCTCATTGTCATCCTTCTCGTCTTTTTTTTACCGTGAGTGCTAGAATTCTCTGGCTTCATTCCAAAATGCAATCTCAAAACGACCGGCGAGAGATTCCGCTAGAGTCAATGTAAGCTAAAATTTGCTCTATTTTTATTTTACATTTCTTCAAAATATGATTTTCGTTAGTCCCGAGTAAGACCGAGCACCTTATCGGGAAGAAGGAAATGTTATCCCCCATCCCCCAATTCCGGCGGCAGTGTAAGTTGAAATTGGTCTAATTTTTTTTACAATTCTTTAAAAAAAATGAAATATCATAGCCCCGCTGGAGGTCGATTACGCGGGGGGATAGTCAGATACTGGCTGGAGCATGGGCAATCTATTGCCCCCGTCGCAATTCCGGCAGAAGCGTGAGTCGCATTTGGTCTAATTTTGTTTTTTTTACAATTATTTTTAAGAAATATGAAATTCCATAGTCCCACGGGCGGCCCATCACATCGCGGGATAGCGAGGTACGGGCGCGTGCGTGGACGACCTGGCGCCCCCCGAGACATGAACATCGCCGCGCCGTAAGTTTTTTGTTTTCCTAAACGATATCGTGATATTTTGTTAAATATCTTTTATCACTAGCGCCTGTCAACCCTCCATTGGGCATCATCGATGTGTAAGAAGAAATTTAGTTAATCTAAAATAATAATAATAATAATGAAAAAATTTGCGCGCAAATCTACCGCGGTTGGCATCATAGATGTGTAAGAAGAAATTTAGTTAATCTACAATAATAATAATGAAAAAATATTTCTTTAGCCTACCGCGGAGTTACCGGACGTGGTCCTCGACGCGGTCCACGCCATACTAGCCGCGGCGGCGGCCGAGAGGGCGTATTAATCCAAAAAAATATAATGTCTTGAGTATATCTTACTTTTTAATCGCTGCTTCGGAAATTTTGTTAAAACCTATTTCTTTTTCCCAGGTAAAAGTTTTCCAAAAAAATCAAAATAGTCGTTCTTATTGCACATATAATTTTTTGATACAATCAGTGATGGAAGGGTAAAAAAGTAGCCCCCTAGTATAGGGATTGCTCCCGGGTTTGCGTCATTTCGTATTCGGGTTTCGAAGCGTTAAGATGTCTTACGATATGGGTAAAAGGAAACAGGACGCTAACTTTCAACGGAAAATCAATTTTCGTTGGCGTTTAGGAAAAAACTCATGCCTATCAATCGGCTTAAGGTGAGGATCTGGAAATATTCTTTTTCAACAACGTTACTTTCCAATCCTCGATATGTCTCCCACCTGTAGCTTTTAATAAGATGTATCAAAATTGGTACCTCATTGAATCACATACCAGAGAAGTTGAAAAAAATAAATTTAGTCTCGAACTCGCCAAAATTGGGGGGCGTACTTTTGAACTTTTAGCTAGTAAAGGAAACGTTACTCTTTTGGCGTATAAAAGTTTCGGGAAAAAAGAGGAATTCCAACTTGGCGAATCTGGTATCCTAGCTTTAAATCTATGTATCCATGCCGTCGACAAACATTTGACTGAAATTGAAAAAGAAAGGCCCTGTATTGAAGCCATGTTCGAAGTTCTCAAACTTCACGTTCAACGAGTTGTCGGGTACCCTGACAGCGAAGATTTTGGAAGAGATCCATTTCGGCCAAGGAGATTCTGATATATTTCCGGACGTAATGCGTAAATTCCGTTGTTATTCAAATCCAATCGGGATTATAACCGATTATACTAATCTAATTGAGAGGCGTAACCTCACATCTGCCTTTCAAGCGTATAACTGTGTTCTTCTTGTGTTTTACGCAGTTACCTAGTCTGGTGTATTATCAAAATGAAAATTAAATGAAAAAAAAATATGTCTTGTTATTCAACTTATCTAATATTAGGCAATTGAACGCGCGTCGTGAAAGAGGCTTATTCCTACAAAAAAGAGCGAGGGAGCGAGTAACATTCTTGGCTTGCTATTGTCGGGAAAAAGAGGGGGACTCCTGGAGCGCAGAGTCAGCGGCTTGAACGGTCATTGTGAGTATCCATAAAACGATGGGTGGTAAGCGAAGCTCCGTAAAAACGCCGGAGGCAAAAAAAGCGAGGTTAAGTATCTATAAATTCGGTGGGTCTTTAAAAATCGCTCTATAATATCTATAAAACAGATCTATAATTCTCTTATCTATGGCCAGGCCTATTTCTCTAATGCTGCCGGATTTTGACATTTTAAAAAACCAGGGAAATTCTAATGCCTCTTAAGAGGAATTTTGGTCTGAAGTGGGGAAAACCAAAAACTCGTTGGGAAATTAAATGTTTCCAACACTTTTTAGTTTTGCGAAAGCAATAATATGCTTACCTCATTCGAGCGCAAACGTGGAAAGAATATTATCAAATTTAAATTAAAACAGACCACCATAATTTATTAGCAGAAAAAGATGCAATTCCCTTCTCTTAACGAAAGAGTTGGTAGGTAAAGGGTCCACCAAGTGATAATTTAATTATGAAAAAATTTCTGAAACCTAATAATTTAAATTCTTTTTTGTATTGTGGATATTTGAAGTTCCCAGATTTTTTTAAATGTCATACTCAGGGAATATTTGCCACTATGCTTTGCTTGTTTTCGAGGTCTATAATTGAAACTCAAAACTAATCTTTTATATATGTTATTACTTTATAATAATTCATGGAAAATGTCTTTAGTGGTTTCCTGTAAACCAGTTTTTGAAAAATTACAAAAAAGTGTTAAGTCCAAAATATTATCAGTTTTGTTTCGACCCATTTCTTGTATTTGCAATTTTCGCGTCCATCATCTTATCTTGTGTATTGTAACATTTGAGTTCTACCTAGGAACATCTGCGTTATTAAAGTTTGTTCTTATATTATAGCAATAAAAAAGTTAAAAAACTAGAAACGTTTTGAAACTTCCCGCTGTTTTTAGTAATAACGTTTTCAAATTTCCTACGCTTTTGGTTAATAAAACTAACAGATGGCGCGCGCTGCTCAGCTTTTAAAGAAAAGTATATTTTATCCTCCAAAAGTACATTTTGACCTAGGTGGAAAAAACAATATCCGCCGCTCACGCTTGATTCGTGTCTGCTCACAAAAATCTCTGCCCGAAAAATCATATATATTCCCAATACCTGGGGGAGATGACGCCGAGATAAACGGGGACTCTGGCGACTACAACGCCCCCGGGCGGAGAGAAAAAGAAACGACCAATACACTCCGAGGAGCGACACAACTCCCTTCGACCCACGGTCGCTTCGTCTCCAGAGTCGCCGTTCGTCACACCTATTCGGTTAAGCTATTGGCTTATTTTGAATGAGAAATTTAAAAAAGCCTCGTCTGCTCAAGAAATAACATGGTAACTATACCCAAAGCTGCAGCTCAGCCCTAGTTCGAAACTTTTTGTAATATACCTTCAAAATAATTTTTCTTCCGAATCCTAGGAACAAAATTAGTTATTTAATTTTACAGCATCTTTTCCAATCGGAAATGGGTTGCGGACGAGGGAGGAAGGAGAAATCTTCCGTTCGCTTAAGGAGGATGCCATCAGGCATCTATCGGAGTTTGCCGCCCGATTACCTGAACCTGTGGAGGAGGACCAGCCGACATGCAAGGGTGGAATGTGGTCCCGTGTGAGGGAGAACCGTGCCTCTGAACAAGCAACTGCTGCAGTTGACAAAAATAGCTCCTTAAATAGCGAAGTGGCCAGGTATGTGGAGGAGCGGATTCAACCGTTGGAAACTGACGTACTTCAGTTTTGAAGCAGCTACTCCAAAGAATATCCAGTTTTGGCGGAATTGGCCAAAAGAATACTAAGCATTCCAGTGGCCAGCGCCGATGTACAGAGGATGTTTTCGGTGGCTGGGTCGATATTAAGGTATCGACGAATCCAAATTACCTTAAATAACGCTGCCTATTTATTGACGTTCAAGGAGTGGGCTGATAACCTTGAGTAGATGGCGCTACGAACAAATAATAGAAAGAATTCCCCATTGAACCTGTACTAGAACACCTAGTTGGGTAACTAAACATCTGGGTTTAAATGACTTTTGTTATTACATTTTCCCCGGCACTCTTGACCCTCTATATTGACAGATTTCTAAGAATACAAAGACCTATCTAATAAAACTAATTACAGAGTTAAATATAATTAAAATTAATGTTAAACTAAAAACCTAAACAACTTTTGAATGCTACATACAAATTAGATATAGTTTATAAATCTCATAGAACTTAATCAACCCCGCTTTAAAATATAAAATTAAGATAATTAATTAAACAGTGTACCTAATATAAATTAGAAACTAAATCCCTGCCTTCAGCAATCTTAAAATGAAGAGCCTCGAAATATGGAGATAATTGGCGTCTTTTTCCTCCTTTTATTACCGAGGTACAATACTTTCCAAGCCGACCCCACCCAAGTTTTTCTCAGAAATTTTCCCCTCAACTCACAGCGATCCCATAGAACCAGTGTCATGTTAGTGGGTATTAAGCCCATTAACAGATAACGCGGATCCAACAAAAAGCACACGTTTTCCAAGGCCAGGTCATAGGTCGAAAGTGTGCCTGGACATTTTCGCTTAACAACAAAATAAAGATAACCTTTTGAATTCCTGGCACCTTCTCCCCCGCAATCACGTGGAACCAACCCCAAGGGACCTTTCGCGGGTCCAAGGAAGATCAGAGAAGGAATGGAAATGTTGAGCGAAATCGTTTCCTGTACCGTGAGCTACAACTCCCACTACGGGAGAAAAGGGGGTTTCTTGGTAAACTCTGGTCATGTGAAAAACCAGACTCACTACTTGGCGCCCTCTCTAGAACCAAATAGGAACGATATGGCGGATATTTTCGAAATTCCTTAGAACACTCCACGAATTTTTTCATTCTTTAGCGGCTTTAACCTAACACGTGACTTAACTTATATAAAATGAATTTAGAGGATCATAACTATTTTAAAGCTTCAAATGTTAAAAAGGTTACTAAGGCTCAACGAAAAAAATATGATAAAGGTATGGGAATATTATTGAAATATTTAGTAGAATATTTTTTTCAAGCAATTGTTTGTTTTTTAGGTATTGCTTTCAACAAGGAATTTTTAGTTAAAAATTTAACTACCATTCTTGCTAATTCTTCAGAATTGCATAAAGTTACTTATGTGGGGAGACCAAAAACATCATTGTAATTAATTTTATAAACAAAATGATATTAATTATCTAAAGTTTAAATTTCATCGTTATATTTTAATTTTTAGGATACGTTGCAAACTATAAAGGAAACCAAAATTATGACAATAACTGATGACACAATCGATTATCTGTCTGTTTTTTCAAGAAAGACTGGGCTTTTAGATAAAGAAACATTCGTCAAAAATAGGCACGAGCTTGTGACCAACATAAATTTCAGTTTAGAATTAAAGAAGTCTTTCACGAATATAGCGCCTTTTAAAGCTCTTCAACCCAAAGATCAGAACCTTGTAACTGCTATATTATCCAATCGTCTTTTCAATGAAATACTTTCCAATTACCTTGAAAATGAAGCAAATATTGTCCAGCCGCAACTGACACCTAAAGACAAATCTAAATCTATAAAATTAAGCCTAGAGGACGAGAAAAGAAAAGACTTGAAGACAATTCACCATATGGCTGAATATGCAATGAACCAATTAGTTGGATTGTATGAATGTCCAACTTTTTGGGGTAGTTGGCTTATTAAAAAGTCGGAAGCTAATGAAGAGTTCCATGAATGGAGTATTAAACAAGACAGAGGAGCATTATTATATCTATCAATTGACGCATTTAAATTATTCGCAAAAATTTGTCAGTAATTAGAACTTTTATAAATCCAAATGATCCCTTCAAAGAAAATGAAAGAAGAAATGACTGTATTTTAAATGCATTACAAGACGATTTATTTGTAAATCAATCTTTGGATAATTTATGGGGAGAACAAAAGGAAAATTCAAATGCTGCTAAGCAAAAGATTTTCAAAATACTAATAAATTATCATTTGATAAGTTTAACACGGTGTGTTAAAAATACATTCCAATCTTTAAAAAGGGATTGCCTAAACAGCAGTGGAATTCGTAAAGAACTTAAAGTGATAACCCAGAAGCCCAAAGTAATAACCCAAACCCCTAAAGTGATAACCCAGACCCCCAAAGAGGTCTTCCTTGCCCCGAAAGAGATGAAACAGAAAACCAATAATACCGATGGTTTAAAGCGATGTTTATTTTAAAACATTTTTAAACATTGCAGGGTTAAACCTGAAAAGCATCGCGAGCTGCTTTTCTTCTTTGCAATCTTTTGGTTTTTGTGGCAGTGCAATTACCATTTGTTACACGTTTCAATAAAGATTTCATCAGTTTTATTCTTTTGGTTCCTTGGCCATACTGATTTACGGTTGGATTTTCACCCGAACCACAGGATCCTCTCTGTTTACCAAAATTGTTTTCTAAGGGGTCTTGGTTTAGTCGAGAAGTCAGAACAAAGGGTGCTCCCTTTTCTAATAGAAACTTGATAATTTCAATGGTCGAAAAAACTAAAAGTAAAATAAATATAAATTTAACTTGGTTTCTTTCAACTGTCAACATCAAATTATTGTATACGTACCAGTGATTCTAAGACCCTCCAATGTTTCTTTGCTAAGAAGCATTTTTGTTTATCAAAATTATCTTCTACTTCTATTTGATTAACTTCCTCCTCCCATTCATCCAAATAGCCAAGGAAGTCTTCAACTAACCACTGAAAAGTAAAAAATTAGAATGGTTTTTCCAGAAATTTGTTGATAATGGTGTGTAATTTAGTAGAATCAAAGGTAGGCCCAATGGGGGTCTAAATTAAAAACCCCTGTTTCATTGTTTGGCTAGAAATCAAGATCAAATTTAAAAAAAACAATACAATGAAGGAAAAACGGTTAAATTATAGAAAAAAATATAGGAAATAATAGGGAGGTATTGAAATAAGGTGGTGAAAATATATGTGAATATGCTTAAATACCTTAAATCTCCAATCGCCTTTGCTCTTGAAACGTGCCAGGGCGGGTTTCCTCTTAAAAATGCAAGATGAGACATTTGAAACATTTAAAATGTCAAAAAATTTATCAAAGTATCGCAAAAATTTTACGGTCTCAGAAGCCTCCTCTCCAATTAACACTTCCATTGCATTAGCAACACTGCTGCTCAATACTTGAGTGGCAAGTTTTACTCTCATGCAGCTGAAGGCGTTAGGGTTGACATGATTGTAAGACAATTTTGGAGATAGCCGCAGCATTGAACAAGAATATATTTCGTAGGTTTTCTCAACGTGCTTCCACAGTAGGAATTATCCATTTTGCTTTAATTCTCTAATTTTTGTAATTGTCCCGTCTTTCAATTTTTTTATCTTGCCGCTGTTGCTTAGACCTGTTTTTGCTGTTTTTATGTTGTGGCATACGTCAGATACAAAATAGAGTGGTTCTCCATTACCATATGGGTTCTTACTTCGGAAACCTACTCTATCATTGTTTAATCTTTGTTCCATTTCTGTACATAATTTTATTAGTTTCTGATTGGAACTAGCTTTATCACACACGACAGCGAGTATAAAAAATCCAGCAGCTTGTAAATTTTCTATTCCTTCCCACATTATAGAAAATAAATCTTGAGCGTGGTTATTTCCGGATGGAAAATATGCATAGGCATATTTGAAATTAGTGGTTATTCCACAAACCATTAGTTGAAGAATATGAGTTACTAGGTTGATTTGATTGTCTTTATTAGAACCTTTAATTTGGTTTTCCAATTCGCTGATCTTATTTCTGAATGTGTTTAGGTCCGTTGCTCCAATTAATTCCCCCGTACTGCTATTAAATATTAAGTCCTGCTTGACTTGCATTTCATCTATGACTAAAGTAAAATACTTCTGGTGTTCTTCCAACTTTTCAATGTCTATCTTCTGTCTCATTTCAATTAAAGTCGCATCATTAAAACCACTTTTGGTGTTTAAATCGACCGAATAATTAAACAGAGTTCGCTGGGACGGTAGGGCAACTGCTTGTCTCATAGCTTCATATGTGCTAGAAGATTTTGCTTTTATAGATAGACACCACTGAATTATTGCCTGGTGCCATTTCTTTGGTCTACTTTTTTTTGGGGTCAAGATTTTCAGTTGTTCACGCATTAAAAGTTTTTGAAAAACTGTCTTACTTTCAAAGGGATTTTTAGCAATTATCTTTCCAAAATCATCGCTCTCTTCTTCAGTCATAAAAAAAGCATCATTCTTAAAGCTCTTCTTAACTTTAGGTTCTATTAATTTGATCCGCTTTCTCAGTGCCAAATTTTTCTTGTTTAGAATAGCTACTTTTCCCTTAATTTGATCGTGCGACAAGTAGCGGATATTGGTATTTCTTTTGGCAGGCAACATATTTCTTTGATTTTCCTTTTTTTTACGACTAAGCAAATTTTTTTTGGTTAGTTGACAAGCCTTGCAAATCCTTGCCGAAACACCCATGAACATCTTTTGACATTTTTCTGATCTAAGAGACTGACTAACTAGGCAGAAATTTGCAGATTTTAAATATTTGTCTCGAAAACTACCGCATAACTCTCCTTGAATTCCGTAATAGGTTCTCCAATTTTCAATTTCATATAGAACCAGCATTAAATCTTCCAGAGACAAAATTTCTTTGTTGAAATCAATAGAGCTAGTAGAATATAGAATGTGGTCGAGTGCGATTGGATCGTCACAAAATTTAACGGTGGATTTTAAAGATGGTAATACTTCAAGGGTTACTAGGTTATTACTAGAAATTTTCTAAACTTAAAAGTTTTGGAATAGATGAAACAATTTGATATTCTTGAACTACATCAACTGACCATTCGCATGTATCATAATTATTCGCACAATGAAACAAAAAATCACTGGCAACTCTTCTAAGAGGATGTATGTGGGTTTGCAATACACTTGAAGCTCCAATGCTTCCCATAACTTCAGTAGATATTTCAATGTTTTCCACCAATTCAATTTCAGGAAATACAACCGAATTATGCTGTGATGGTAAGTTGCAAGCATGGTCCACCTTTACTCCCTTGGGCTCTTGAATTACCGCTAAATCTGGTTTTGATTTCACAAATAACTCTGAGTTTGAAGTTATTATAATTTGATTCTCTAGTGTCGCAGGTAAATTTGCTTCTGATCTTTCTATACATTTGTTATTAGCATCATCAGAGTAGCAATAGTGATAGCTGTGATCCAGTGTTATTGAAGGCTATAGGTTAACATCTGGATGTTCCGAGGGGATAACCACTCTTAGAAAATCTGTACACCGGATTACGCTTAGATTACCACTGCCAAAGGCAGGGACTTCAAAGATTACGCGTAATCCCATTAGTACAGTCAAAGGTACGGCTCTGTACACCGATTACGCGGAGTGATCAGCCCCTCGGGATGTTCTCGGGTTGGACCTTTGCCATTAATAAAATGTATGGAACGTACATAATGATGTGATTTTAGATTAGTTGTCCTTACATCATCTCGATTAATTGCATTTACCCAACGTAGACATTTTTCATAATTACATTTTGGTTTTGGAATGGGGAAAAATAACACACCCTGAGAGCAAGACTCCTTCGACATTTGATAACTTTTGCATGATCTGTATATGCAATATTTTCCCATTTTAATCTTACATTATTTTATAAATTTAAACAAAAAAAATAGTTCTCACAAAGACCAAACCAAGCCTCTGACTCGAGTTTCGCGCTTTAGCAGTAATTTTATATTCACGAGAGGGCGCTACCTGACTATTACGATAACTCTAGTCTCACGTGACAAAACTTTACCAAGATATTGTCGTCCCCCCCTTCTCTCCCGTTTGTGGGAGTTTGGAATTTCGCTCAAAACTCTACGCGTGCTGACATTTCCATTCCTTCTCTGATCTTCCTTGTCGGGTCGGACAACGTCATACATCCCATGACAGGGCACGAGTCTTGGGTGCACCAATGACTCATAAAATGGGAAGCCACCAATTACTTTTCATTTTCAACCCCGCCCTAAAATCCCCGGAACAAAACCAAGAGCTCAACTTGTACCAGGAAGGAAGTCCGCCTTCATTACCCGGAGAACTCTGTTTCTCGGGCGAGAGAAAGACCATGTGGAGAAAAATATAAAATAATGTGCGATGAAATCGCGCTTAGATATTAATTAACCCTCAAAGCAGCCCCTCATGACCAAAACAACCCTCACCTAGGACATTCCGACCGGAAGAGCATAGTCCAAGCAGTAATAAGTCTGGGAAGCGTAATTCCCTCAACACCCTCCAATCACCTGTTGATCACCCAATTTCTAGCCATTCCGAGAGAAGAAAACCAGATGACCGAGACCGATTCCTTCGCCAAGCCGGACATTTCAGACCGAAACACGAAGTACCTATGCCCCCCTCCGCTTGTAAATAAAAGAATATAGGAAGAAACCCGCAATCCGGCCGCCATACCGTAGTCGAGTAAATAAAGAGAAATAGAGTAAGTGTAAATTATGAATACGCGTTGACAAACAGCCCCCAAAGACGTCCCGTTCTGTGAAGTGCGTGTGTCGGCCATCTTACGTAAACCGAGGAACGAGAAAACCCATAAACGAAGAGACGACAACGTAGCGGAGGACACCGAAAAAAAATGATGAGTAGAAAATTTCCATCATAAAGCTTTCTCTTTTCCCCGTATGTAACCCCCTCTCTCAGATTTAATTCACTCCACGATAAGGCAACGACTCGCATTATATCATCATTTTTCCCCGCCTTAGTGAATTAATATCTTTGAGCAAGGGCTAGGAATATTTCTGTCCATCAATTGGATGACGATTTCCTAAAAAGGTTGCATAATGGCGCAGTCGGCAGGATTCAGAATAAAGGCACATTAGTTTATCGGTTGATCACTCTTTCCCCCGCTAGTGTATTTTATTAATATTAGTATCCGTTGTGTGTTACCAGAAGTGAATAAAATCCCCCTCGATCTTAACGAACGCAATGGAGTCGCTCAAATTTATTGATATATTTCTCGGATATCCCGCGAGAGACCTTTTAATATAAGGCTAGGATAATTAGACCATTTATATATGTAGGAAGAGGGGTAAGCACCCTGAGTAGAAAATTGATAAATAGATCCCCGCCCCCGATTATCAAGGAGAACAATTTGTTCATGCAGACAATTCAGGTGCAAGGTCAGATGATGGGTATTTTGAATTAAATTATTTAACTCGCTACGATTATTGCATTTAAAAGGTGTTAGAGGGATCTGGCCGAGGTACTCAATTATTTATCTAAACGTTTTAACTAAATTACTATCGGTAACACAGTTCGGTACGCAATTGGTCAAATCGTCGTAACAACGAGTTTAAGACGCCAGATTAAAATAAAAATTGTACAAAAAAAATAAACTCACGGGGCGAATCCGAATAAAGTATCTCAAATCTGCTAAGAGCTGTTCTGCCGACATTCTAGTACTTTTTTTCAGGATCAAATTAGAAAAGTTTAAGACTCTTGGAACTCTAGTTTCCAAGTGATAGTTACCATGATCTTGACTGGCCTTTTTATCCCCAAAAGCGTCTTAGGGCTGTTAATGCAAATTCTCAAAAGAAAATCACATATGGCGTATGAAATATAGCACGTGTCATTCTTGCCTATATTTTATGAGTCATTTTAGTTAGGCCTATGTATGTTTTTTCGCATTACGTTTTTGAAACTAGATACTTATGATTTTTTTAGGCTAGCACAAGAGACAGTGTAAATAGTGTCTTGATACTATTTCCCTCGACAATTTTATCGTGGGAATGATTTCCCCACTGACTCGCGGGGGCCCCATAGGAATTTTGTCCTTTCCAATGAACTTAAATAATTTTGGTTTTAGGCTTGTATATAAGCAAATGTCGGGGGGAAGTTACTCGAAGAACATCTTGACTAAATAATGTTTCGTAAACAACTTTTCCGTGGGAAAATGGTTTTCCAAAATACTACGGCCCTCATTTAACTTTACCATCGCAACTATATTCCGTATAATAAACGCCTATTCTAATAATCCTCCAAGTGCTTGACTTTTTTCTTCAAATTACGTTAAGAGGAGGTGATCTTGGTCAGCATCTGCCAACATCTGTCAAATGAAATTGGATATCAACATCCTAACGCCGTCAAGACCGAAAAACATGGCTACATAAGGCAAAAAAAATGTCTTAAGCTTGTGGGAATGGTTTTCTCAATATTAAGAACGCCCTCCTTGGAAAAAAACTTATACAAACCCCAACAGCTCAGTCTACCCATGATCAGTGCCTCATTTCATTAATACTATCAACACTCGAAACATGTACTCTCCACGTTCTCCTTCTCCTATCCCCGCGACTCCTTCACCGGCTCCTTCCGTCGAGGAAATACCTGAACGGCTGGGTACGACGAGTTCAGTACTTATTTTTAATCCATTTTTGAATTTATATGGCCCGTTTGTACGAAAAAAATATCTAAAAAACGTTATTCGTAGCCCACCAATGTCAGACCCCAACCACCATCACCACCATCATCAGCGCCATTATCCTGGGCACAGGAACCCGCCATATTACCGGGAAAATCAACCGTTCCGTTATCAACTGTAAAAGTTTAAATATTTTATTTTTTCGGTATTCGTATATATATATATTTAAACCTTTTTTCCCCTTAACTTTAAAAAGACCTCAATTCTGTCCAAGACTACCTCTTCAACCTGGTTCTTGTATGCAGTGCTTAATTGCGGGGTAATAAACGTTTATTCTAAAATGTCCGTAACAAACGACTAATTTGTGTTTTTAAATATATATTCAGTCTAACAGCCGAGCTATACCACCAGGCTCGGGACTTTATTCAAGAGAGGCCCGAGTTAGAAGGCTTGACCAGGTTAATTGCCCAGGAATTCATCGCTATCATTCATCGTTTTTCTCTCTTCAAATACTTTAAAAATATTTTTACTTACTTTTTTATATATAATAATAATAATAATAATAAATATATTTTTTATTAATAAACATTTGGTTCTGTTTTCACAAAAACGATTTCTTCTAAGAGGATTGGGGGGTCTGCCCGCTCATCTTTAAGATTCTTTCTTTAACATATGCCGGGTCTGGGTGATGTGTAACCTAATATCGAGGGATATGCTTGACGCAGATGTTTCCCCGTGTCCACCCCCATATGAGGGGTCCCATTAGCGGCTGTTGGCGAAACACTCCCCGCAATTTAGATCAGACTGTTGTTATTATCTAATAGGTTAAGAGACAATCCTTTGTTGGTTGTTGACGAGTTTAGTAAAAAAAAGAGAAAGGTGCAATTTATACTTATTTTCAAATTTTTAATTATGTATAAAGACATATTGTAGGGCAAGCCACAGCTGCCACCAAATTATAAGGGGTAACTAAAATGGTAAGGGCCACAAAATTCTTAGGGGCCACAAAATATTTAGCCCACCCATGAAAAAACCTTAGCGCCGCTACTGCAGAGGAGACCACCAACGAAACACCATCTATCTACTTAGCCCCGTTGGAAGCTGGATAGATAAGGGAAATAGTAATCAGAAAACCCAAGCCTAATAGTAATACTAAGGGTTGTTTATTATTACGCCCCTAATCCGTTAAAGAAACAGATCCGGTCTAAAAAGGGACTGGAAAGAATGTGGGAGCCGTTAACGGGTCTTGGGTTGTTACTTAATCTAACTACTGACATGTTCTGTTTTAGACCCGAATCCGTACCCGGCGCAACTCCGAATCAGGAGACGTCAAGGAGTGCGAAATAAAAACCATCATTAACAATATTATTATTGCAGCTGCACCCTGCAATATTCTTTTTGGGAGAGGAAGAAATTATCGTGGAAGGACAGTTTCGCCCAGAATTACCGTTTCCAATAATTTCGAGATAAATTTATTACCAACTTCCTAGAAATCGGGAACAAGAAACCGATGTGGACAGCGAAAAGTTTGAACAGAAATATGGCATCGTTTGGCGAAAAACGGGTTACCACCAAAACAGGAATATCCATTAAAATAGACGATCATGTTATACTTCTGGATTCCACTTCAGAGTTCGAGTTAATGAACGATATTCAATTTCAGACCAGCGAAGCAGCATATACTTTCACGAAACCCGACCAGTCCAACAAAAACGTCAGCCCAGTGGTACGGTTCGTAGACTTTTTTTGAGCCTGCCTCGCCAAGACCTGAGACAGGTTCGTTTTTCAACACCAACTGCTCCAACCAAGTCCAGGAGGTATTCGGAAGAAGTTCGTCGCAGGTCTCACTCAAGAAGTGCTCGTCGTCCCGTTCAAGAGACCCGTTACATTCATCGTCGTTTCCAGGGTCGTTGCTTCAGGTGTGGGCATAACCATCCGGTGAGGTGCTGTACTGCCGAAAGACGGGTACCAAGGACGCAAGCGCAACGAAGTAGCCATGCCCTGCCATATCCTTACCACGTGAGACGTTGACGCAGTCAAGTAAAGACATTTAAAAGCAAATTGCTAAATCCTTATTTTATAATTTTGTATAACTCAACAAAAAAAGAAAATAATTAATAACAATATTTTGTAACAATTTAGATTTGTATAGACAAAGCTATTCTTCGTTTTTAAGGGGGGGGATATAGGGGGCGCTATTAAATATAAGAGCCCCCTAGCTAGATAAAGGGACTAGCAGAAACGGAGAATTACTAGTAGTCATAGACGAAGAATAGCTCAGTGAAAGGAAAAAGGGTATGAATGAATAAACTGTTTATATTATCACCAAGGCGTCTTCCCTAAATTTAAATATAAGACGTGTAAACGCTCTATTGTTTCGTAATTTAATATAGTTTGAAAAGAGTTTATTACAAGGTATTGATTTATCTAGTGCAGTTAATCACATACAGAGGGATTTGCGATAAAGTCCAAACTATTAGAGAAAACGCAGCATTTGAATTTCACAAAATATTCCTCGAGCTTGAGAAAAATTCAAAAAATATGAATTTTGAAATAAAAAGACCTCGAATTTCAAAATGACAAACGCACAGGTGCAATGTAAATTGCGAATCTGATGAAGAATATTTCAGTCTCAATTTTCATTCCATTTTTAGACTATTTTCTACAGCAAATGAACGAAAGATTTCTAACTCATAAATCAATCATGAAAGGGTTTCAAAGTCTTCTCCCAGTAAATTTCACTAGTACATTAGCTGAACAAATAAAATAATTAGTTAAACTTTACTCAGATCAAGTCTACAGAAGGCTTAGAAGCTCTTGGAAAATGCAATCAAATGTTATTTAAAAATATCTATACACTTCTTAAAATTCTTGTAACGCTTCCAGTTACATCCTGTAGCGTGGAGAGAAGCTTCTCAACATTACGTCGCTTAAAGACCTATTTAAGAAATACAATGTCTTAGAACCGTTTATATGGACTGGCGGTTCTTGCTATCCATAGGGAAATATCACTAACAGCCGATGAAGTTCTTGACGAATATGCAAAACAAAATAGAAAATTAAAATTTGCTTAAATTGTTGATAAATTAAATATGATTATCTGAAACGACGCGTCCTTTTTTAAATAAGGTTGCAACCGATCTGGCGCCATCCGCCCGATGACGCCGGCTCCGTTGCTGAGAAACAACTTCCTAGTAGCCCTTACGTCACATGACGTAAGATCTCATTTTTTACACCTTGTTTAAAAACGCCGGGACGATTGTTCCCGAGTCGAGATGTGTGTAGGAGACAGAGGAAGGAAGGATCATCGAGAGAATCAATAATTAATTTTGTTTAAGTTGAAAAGAAAGAATGTCGGTGCGTTACAAGAGCCTGGAAGCCAACGGGCTTGACTATCTTGTAAGTCTGAGATATTATTAAATTATCAATTATTCAACTTACTAGTTCTGGTCCGATCCCTTTTATTTTTCCTTGTTGGAATTGCGATAGGCCTAATATCCATTTGGTTCCCAATTAACAACAAAAATATAAGTGTAACCGTAGGCTTCGGTTATCCAATTTAAATATTTGTAAAAAAGGATAGAAGCCGGTTACAAGGTTATAATACTTGTATTATTTAAACCATTCTATTGTATTATATCTTAAAATAAAAATGTTTTCGTTAAAAGATTATTTTCCATGGTATATGCAAACATCATATGTAGGTATTTTAGCCTCACTCGCTCGATGATATCTTCTATAGGGCACACCTAATGAAATGAGGACCATTGTCCCTCTGAGAGTCCATGAATAAAGCAGCAACCATAGATAGCTATGTATATGGCAATGTCGTCATTTTAGCTACAATACATATTGCAATTCTACCAAACCCCCCCCCCCGAATTTCTGGCTACAATACTGATGTTTCTCTACGAGTGTTAAATAAAGATTTTGTGATTGATTAACGACCAAGGGTTTCCATTCTGAATTCGAATCTCCCCCACTTTTTTTCTTTTTCTTTCCCCCATACGTAACCCCCCTCTCTCAGATTTTATTCACGCCAGGAAAGGCCAGGACTCGCATTTTGTCGCCATCTTCCCCCGCCTTGATGAATTAATATCTTTGAGCAAGGGCTAGGCATATTTCTTATCAATCATCAAACGACGATTTTCCTAAAAAGGTTGCATTATGTAAATAGTTAAGTTATAAACAAGCTAAATTTTGAAATATAAACTTGTCGTAGGCTACCTTAGTTTTATATTAAAAATCAACTTTTACCACATTTAGTCGCAAAATAATTGGTAGCATTCCTATTATTTCAAGTAAGCTTCTAATTGTTTTTTCACTTTTGCAGTTTAGGGACTGAAAGACTTTTCCCCTAAATTCCGATTAAGTCAATGGCCTGTATTTCCGCTTTACCCAGAATGATTTGTCTTCTATGTCACGGAAACCTTAGCAAATTTTCTAACTATTTTGTTTTAAGGTATATTGTGTTGTTTATGCTTCTACAAGTTCCCCTGCACCTTTTTAGGTTGTGATTATAATTCTTATAAATTACATTTCATATTATGGTACTTTTAGATTGTGTCTGCTACTTTGTAAAAAGAAAGGGAGGAGATGAAGCAGCACAACATTTGACGGTTGACCAAGTAACCATGCAGTTGGGTAGGAAAATTGCTGATTTGAGATGAAATGATAAAGGAACTGAACAATTAATAACTTTTTATTTTAAAATGGATGTAAATGAATTTTAAAGCATTTTACCAAACTAAAATTGTATTGTGTTATTTCATTATTCAATATACCATTTCAAATAAATTTAAAGGCCACATAAGTACCAATTAGCACACCGATATAACACCAATTGAAACCATGAAAAAAAAACAATGAAATACTACTCCAATTGGAGGTTGATAATGGTTCTAATTGGAGCTATATAGTGCACTATATAGCTCCAATTAGAACCATTATCAACCTCCAATTGGAGTAGTATTTCATTGTTTTTTTTTCATATGGGAATATAAAAATTTTGTTTCATCACTAGCTTATCAACCCAATGACAGGGATTTTATGTGAAAATACCAAATTAATCCAAAATCCAGTTAGTTTTTTCTTTAACAGGATGATATTTAGGACTAGACATATTAATTATTATCCTTTCATTTGTTTGAGGCTAAAGAAAATTAACTTCACTCTATTTAAGTAAATCTAAAAAAAAAAGGTTTTTTCGTAGCAACTTATCAAACAAGGACAGAAATTAGGAGATAAAGTATCAAATTATTCCAAAATCCAGGTGAACTTAATTTCATCTTGAACAGAAGGATATTTAGGACTACCCAGGTAGCAAAGCAACGTTGCAATATCGTTATGAGTTATTTTTTCAACGTTCTACTAACGTTGAATTGTAGTTTATAAATTTAACTGTTTCGAACCAAATTTTACAATAAACTTCTTAACGTTAAAATAACGTTGTTTTTAATAAATTTCGTCTCAGTTTATTTTTAGACGAAAATATAACGTTTCTTTTTGGTTTTGTTAAAAACTATTTTTTCATTAAGGATAAATAACCATATAAACGTTCTTATAGAGTCTAATTCAAGGATTAAGTTTCAAATTTGACTTAATACTTTAGTATATCGTTGTTAAAAATACTACAGCAAAACCTCTAAAACTTATTTTTAGTCTTACAATTTGTCATTTACCATATTTTCACCCGAATTAAGTTGCCTATTCGTAATTTATCCATCTATAGAAAAAAATTCATTTCATCCCCTAGCTCAAGCATAGCTCAAGTGATGTGTTATAATAATTAATTTTATTGTCGGGTATAGAAAGTGATTGAACACTTTTGTACCCCGAAACGGGATTCTAGATGCTACAATTGTAATGCGCGTAGGAGTGTGGTGGCAAGCCCTTCATGCCACGCGCACGTGGACTAACAACTCCCTATACATGCGACCAATCGAAGTCGGCTGTGGCTCTGCCCAGGTAGAGATTATCTAAAGTGAAAGTAAAAGCAGTACCTACGCATTTGTATTATAGGCAGTGCTGCAGTGGTAAAAGTATCGCGCCATTAGGCATGCCTTTAGCACGGTCGGTTTTAAACAATCAATAGATAGTGCTGTAATTTGAATGAATATGGTAATTATAAGTATTAAATATATTATCAAGTTAATGATAAGCTTATAAAACATTAATAGATATTTACTAAATGTCATTTGACATGATCGCTTGGTATTTAATAATTGATTATCATGACCCAGCAGTTAAGCCTTTCTATCACTTTCCAAAATCTCATTTACATTAACAAACTTTTTTTAAAAACTATGATTTTATTAATTTATTCCAAGCTATAAATCGGTTCACATTGTGTGCAATAAATTAACTTAGGTTCAATTTGTTTCCAATAAGTTTAAAACTTAGAAATGATACTTTTGATTTGAATGTTGAGTATTGATATTGAGAAAAACTACATTTTTCTAAATCTTAAAAATGAATTATTATTACCAGGGCTATATTTACTGCTAATCTTGAAAAATATAGGCCATCACAAATTCATATTATTAATTAAAAAGTTTAGCAATAGACAGTTGTGACAAAAAATTCAAATATTTAGCTCTGATTACATGATTCTTGGTATGCGATACAGCGGGTGAGCAAAATACCAGTGTATTTAATGTGAAAATTTTAAATTCTGGGAGAAAATATAATTCCATTCCCAAATTGATGTCTCTACATTAGTTCACAATGTTTGCATTAAGTGATTTTAGGAAAAAAAATTAGAAATAATGCTTTTTAATTCAATGTTGAGAGTTGAAATTTTTAAAAATTCTACATTTTTCTTAAAGGCAAGTTCCGGGATAGTTAACTTTTGGTCTTAAAACAATGGCATAGACTTAAAATGCAAAATAAAACTTTTAATATATTTTTATTGCAATTAGTTTAATTGCTATCATTAAATAATTAACTTTAAACTTGAAGAGTAGACGCCTAAGCGATAGGCTTCTCCGTGAAACGACTGGACAGGATGTTTATTGGATAAGGGGACGCAAGGCTGGGATTGGCTGCTTTCGTTCGTCTCTTTTTCACGATTGTAGGAAATTAGTTTTCCCTAATCGTCTTTTCAAGTTTTCATGTAAATATAAAATGCCACGAATTAATCCTTTTGACGTTGAACCAGAATACACTGAAGAAGAGCTAAGAGAGTTAGAGAGGGTAGAACAAAGCCGTGGTGATGAAAATTTAGGCGATATAAATATCGAGGAAATGATTGAGAACTGTTCTTGTGGAAATTGTGTTCCAGACTGGTTAGGCCTTGGTACCAATGAAGAAAAAACACTAATATTGAAGAAATTTTTGAATGAGCGAGACATAAGAGCTGGGTTCATTTGCTGCCAACAAATTGATAACATTCTTCAATTGTTAAATGAAAACACTGATCATCCTTGTCAATGCATTACTCAACAGGAAGATTATCAAGTCTTGTGCGGTACTAGAGTGCGAATTTTAAGGGCATTTTATACAAGTTATTTACATTCTAGGAGACTTCCACGTGCCCCAGCTGTGTTAGCCAATCGTACTTATCGATATACTGCATATAGGAGCTGCACTCATCTAGTTTACGACAAACTTGGAAGAAATGTTAGACGTGTTTTGCCAGTCTGCGTAATTCTCAATGTAAGAAAGAATTATCCCGAAGCTAACGTGAATGATTATAAAAGTTACAAGCCTGGGACTGAAGTTGAACAGTTTAGGCTCTTAACCTAGAATAATTGATTAAGATCTTTTACCATTTGATCCATATTAGTAAGGGTAAATATTTTACTCAAAAGTTAGTTTTAAAATTCAAGTTAAATTTGTTCCCTAACGGTTTTTCAGTGATATTATCAAGTTCCTCAATTATCTTGCTAGTAATTCATTAACCTTTAAATGTTTGGTTATTTTTGTCATATTTAGAGCCAAAAATAGTAATTTTTTATTTCTGTTAAAATAATTTTTAGAAAAGCTTAGTCAAAACAGACTTAAATGAGAAATGTTTGTAGGTGAAACAGATCTAAGTGAGAAACAAATTTGTGATATAACTTAATTTTTAGTCAAAAATAATTTAACAGATCTGTGTGAAAAATACGAGATAAATGGTTTATTTTAACAAACTCAGTTAAAATTAAAAACCAAGTTAATTTTGTTCCATAATGTTTATTGTTTTTAGTGATATTGACAAGTGCCTCAATAATTTTACTAGTAATTCATTAACCTTTGGTCCAAAAATTAGTAATTTTTTATTTGTTAAAAAAATTTGAGAAATACTAAAAACAGACCTAGGTGAGAAATGTTTTTAGGTAAAAAAGATCTAAGTGATCAATAAATTTGTGATTATACCTTAATATTTAGTCAAAAAAATAAAGGGACAAATCTGTTTGAGAAATATGATATGGATGGTTTATTTTAACAAACTCTTTAAACAAAGTCATTAAAGGCACACTGTCAAGGGCATTTAAAAAAAATCGAAGATGAGCTTTCTGTTTTTAATCCAGGTGGCGCCACTGCTGCGTTGCGACACACTAGAAATATTTATTGGCAAAAATGCACTGGATAGTGTGCCTTTAATGTTAGTAATAGTTATTATTAAACAGAATTATCAATTAAAGTGATAAATATAAAAAAATGATTTTTATTTTTATGGTTCCTATAAACTTTTTTTTATTAGGGGCAACTATGGCTCTCTGAAAATATTTTAAATAAAACTACATTAAAAATGCCAAGTTTTGAAATATGGTAATCTCTCTAAACAAATCTACGCTTTTTAGCTGCAGCGATTAACTCGGTCTTATCAGGACAAGGAATTGGAGCCATATTAGTTTTTTTCCTTATTTTTGGCAAATCTACTAGAGGAATATCCTCTTCGTCCATCAATTTTCTGTTCATAATGTTTTCTAGGATAGTATATATGAAACCATATGTTTTAGGCTCTTTAAGCGGCCTAGCGTGCCATTCACCGGTAGCTTTGGAGAAATAAAAATCAAATTCTTCTTTGCATTGTTTCTGTGCATCTAAATGCTCTTCTTTTTCAAAATAAAATTTTCGGCTGATGTTAAAATTGTGGTCTAATGCAGTCAGCATGGTTCTAGCTTCCATGACGTCACTGTCAAACTCTTTCTGTTTAGGACAATACTTTAGCATTAAACTGTGATATGACTCCAAAGTTGATGTATGTGAGAATGCATTTACTTGTTTAAGGTCTTTTAGTAGATTTTTGTTCAGAACAATGTTTACAAGTGCATCATGACTAGGTGTGTCAGCCTTAAGCCATTTTTTTTTCCTAGCCGCATCTTGTGATAAATCTTCATGCATGCAAGATTGATAGTGAGGAAGGTTGGGAAAAGTATGTACGTTAGTGATGTGAAAGCAAATTGATTTCCACATATCTATTAATACATCAACATTCTGGTTACAGTGTTCTGAACAATACCACAAATGACGACTCAACGATTTCACCCATGGCTCTAGCTCCGGATTTGATTTCTTTCGAGCAATTAATTTCAGTTTCGTTCTTATGTTCTTAGATAGATGCCAAACATCAAATTGATGATTAATCTCAGTATAATTTTCTCTGATAAATTTCCTAACTTGAATATGGCGATCACTTGTTAATTGACTAATTTTGACTCCAAATTCATCCAACTTTTTTAAGCCTCTTTTAACTCCTTCCAACTCCATATTAGTAGATTTGTAGTTAACTTCCGACTTGTTCACGATTTCAAAATGCACACATTTGTTTGAGTCTTGATCCATGAAAGTTACACTACAGTACTTTGCGCTATGACCTACCGAGTCAAAACGACCATCAACAGCGACCTTCTTTTCTGACATTTGCTTTAAATCTGCTATAACACTAGTTTGTTCTTTTCTCCAGGCTGCTTTTATTTCAGGAATTACCATATTTCGTTGTATATCATAATAAACACTTTTGGCAATGCACTTCAAGCCCATAAATTGAAAAATAGAATTTATTCTGTGGAAAGTTGACCCCGAAAGTAAAATGCTAGAAGCTAGAAGCAAATTTCCGGCAGGCATTCTACCTAAGACTGGTTGAGATTTCCAAACACTCTTGTGACCACCTGTACAAATTAATTTAATACTCAATTGTGTTCCCTCGTTCTCGCTTTTCGAACATCCTGAAATATCAATTGGGCTTGAGCAACTACTTTCGTGGCATCGCAAACGACATAACAATTTGTCAAGTTGACTTTCAAAGATAATGTATTTTTTCTCCTGGAGTAAATTTGTTTGCAAAGATATGTCTGATTCCATAACAGAGGGAGAGTCCAAACTAGGCGCATATAATGAGTCATTAGAATAGGCAAAATTATCCTGCTCCGACTGTTCAGAAATTTCACCAAGAGAAAAGGGTGATTGATTATAATGCGCACCACGTACATTTTTCAATGGAGTAGAGGTAAAAACCATTGGCGTTGTTATCGTACGACTTGGACTAAATGTGTGAATTGATTTTGTAGCATAAGAATGATCTTTCACAGCCAAAGTGACTAATTTATCTTTGAGAGTAGCCAATTCCAATTTGATACTTTCTTCAGTACATGTATCAGTTCCAACACTAATTTTATCAGTCTCAACCATCACATCAGAGATAGTTTGTACGAAAATAGACCTTGTAATGGGTATTGCATTAATTCCAGCATGAACCTTTTCAACTTGAGAACCAATTACTTTTGAATGGCTAAACTCAGTTGATAAACTATCGCATTGAGTTTGAAGTTTTAATTAAACTTCAGAAGTTTCTTCAGTGGTCTGTTCAATCAATTCAGGAAGATTTAATGTTGGAATTGAACCAATTTTGAGATGTTTACTTTTTTTAGGACCAGTGCCTCTGATTTCTATGCAATCACTAGTAAAATGATTTTCACAAACCCTTAGGTTACTGCTGGGTGGCAAAGGCTTAGACGCAGACGGTGACCCAAAATACGGAGCTCTTACATGTTCTTCCGCGAACTGAAGCCATTTTTGCGCGAGTTCGGGGTTTTTTAAAAAATTAGGAACTCTATATAAAGAAACCCCAAATTTTGCAGAGAAAATTTTACACCCTTTTATTATACAAACTGGCATTATGATGTTGTTGAAGCCGGTGCCCGGATTATCTACTGATTTCATTGAATACTACAGCCAATTTCGATGAGGCGCTGTTCGCCCGAACAGCCCGTCAACGAAGTTGGCCTTGCTACAGCAGCCAATTAGGACACGGTCCAAAAACTTTGAGGGGAAACCGAAATACAGGGGGTTATGGCGGCGCACATAATAATTAATTAAATGCTTCTAAGTTAATTACAATTATTTGTTGTTTCGTATAACAAATTTTATTTTGAATTTTAGGCGTGTGCCATTGTTTTAAGACCAAAAGTTAACTATCCCGGAACTTGCCTTTAACCTTAAAATATGGGATTATTTTCATTAGAGCTATATTTACTGCTTATCTCTAATACTATAGGTCACCAGAAATTCATATTATTAATTTAAAAGTTTAGCAGTAGAGAGTTGTGATAAAAAATTCAAATATTTAGCTCTGATTACATGATTCTTAGTATGCGATACAGCGGGTGAGCAAAATACCGCAGTCTGTATTTAAAGTAATAATTTCAAAGTCTGGGGGAAAATATAATTCCATTCTCAAATTGATGTCTCTACATTAGTTCATGTTTGCATTCAGTTATTTTAGGTAAAAAAATTAGAAATAATGCTTTTTAATTCGATGTTGAGAGTTGAAATTTGGAAACATTCTACATTTTTCTTAACCCTAAAATATGGGATTATTTTCATTAGGGCTATATTTACTGCTAATCTTAAATACTATAGGCCATCACAAATTCACAATGAAAAAGTTTTGTAATAGTCAGCTGTGATAAATAAAAATCAATCTTCATCTGCAGTTTCTGTTTATATTGATAGACAAATTTATATTGCTTAGTTATATAGTACTAAATAATTTTGAGGAATGTCATTATTGTTATATTTAGAATTTTGTTTTCTGTTGTCATTGAGTTAGGGTGATTTGTATACCTTCAATAATGAAATAGATTTTGTAGTACCATATGTTTATGCTTTTCAAAATAGGGATTAATTTGAAGAAGTCTTAAATATTTAGGAAGTAACGACAAGTAAGAATAAACTTTTTTAAGATGTTTGACCAAACTGATGGAGATTTTAGATTAAGTATTGCAATAAATAGCGTGTATATTTTCCGCCAAAAGCAATTTGTGATATTTTAGAAACAAGTGAGATATTATATTCGCTGTATACATCGAAATTAATATTTAAAATTCGTTAATTAAATGTTTAGTTTCAAATATTCTCGATTATTGGAAATACGATTCAAGTATTTTTAAATAACGTATATTCAAGTTTTAAGTAGATCCAATTTTTTATTGTCCAAAAAAGTGATTTGTGTTGATCTAATTAACTGATATGTTTTAGTAGTTCATATTGCATTGTAACCCAAAAATTTTATAAAAAGGACAGTTCTATCTTTTCTTAACTTAAATTTTTTCCAGTGTCTGTTTATATTTTTATGGCTATCAATAAATTTTTATGTGAGAGATACATTAAATAAAAATTGAGCTATTTCGGAGATCACGCCTGCTTTAATTAGTATGTAAAAGGCATACATTCTAATATAAGAACGACGTTATTTTAACGCCTAAAATACGTTGATTTACAGTTGGTTTCAATTAGAGTACTAACGTTAGGAAAACGTTTTATGGTAGTTTATTGAACGTTTAATAAACGGTTTTTTGTATAACGTTTTATTTACGTTGCACAAGTAACGTTTCTATTAGAAAAATTCTAACGTTAACTAAACGTATTTCCAACGGTTTTTTTATAGTATAAATCACCGGACATGATCTACGTTATTATAACGTTTGATTTCCTACTATTTATCAACGGTTTTAAAACGGTTTTTTAACCACATTTTGCTACCTGGGTAGACACATTATTTGTCTAGGGGCTTTAGAAAATTAACTCAACCGTAAGAAAATGTAAAAAAAAGATTTTTGTCGTCACTAGCTTATCAACAAATGACAGAAATTTTGAATAAAAATACAAAATTCAACCAAAATCTAGGTGCAGTAAGTTTTATCTCGAACATAACTAGATTTAGGACTAAACATATTAATTCTTATCGTTATTTATTTGTTTGGTAATTAAGAAAATCTAAAATCAAATGTTCGTCACTAACTTAACTACCAAAGACTGGAGTTTTGAGGCTAAAGATTAAATTAAACCAAATCAAGAAGGATTAGACAAGGAGTGGTTATTTCAGTGGTTCAAAAATCTTCTCTGACGGCCAACACTCCCACTGTGGGGAGAAAGGGGGTGATTTTTTAAAGGGGGAAACACTTTGCAAGTTAAATGAACTAGGTTGGCTAACGATAAAACAAAAATATATAATATTTTCATGTTTAAAATACATAAAAATTCTATGCCTGACTATGTTCTTAAAATGTTTGAAAATATATATACTACACGCTCATGCCAATATAACCTTGTATTAAATCATAAGGAATCCAGTATTATGGTTAAAAGTGTAAAAGTCCGTGGCATCTGCTTATGGAACTCTTTACCAAGAATAATTAAACAAATTAATTAATAATAATAATCAGCTAGGCTAATACCCAAGGCACCACCTTAGGCCCAAGTCATCGAGCGACTTTTAAAAAGGCAGTTCAAAAAGGCAATATAGTATCATATTAAATATTTGACTTAATTAGAACTAATGACATGTAATACGACTATTTTGATTATTGTTTTAATTTTAATTTAATATCGGACTCCATTGTAAACCAGATCTCTATATGATCTGAACTGGAATATCCAATAAAACCTTTTTATTATTATTATTAGCACTTGACCAAATTGAAACACTGTATGGCCCCCTCTACAGGCATGCGAAGAAAGGTATCTCAAAAATAATAACGAAATGGTATCCTCATGTAAATATTAGGTTCACTTGTTTATTTTTCACTGAAATTAAAGCGTAACTGTGATTATGCATCAAAATGATCATACCTATTGCAAAATTAGAATAGTTAAAAAGATTACTAAAGTGCAGCGGAGGAAAATCGATACAGGTAATTAAAAATGATAACTAAATATTTCAAAAGTTACAATGCTTATTTAAGCCTTTGCACGATTATTTCTTTTTAGGTATTGGTTTCAATAAAGAATTTTAATTGACTATCTAAATATAATACTTGCTAATGCTTCCGAATTGTATAAGGTTACTTTTGTTGGCAGACCAAAACCAGTGATCGTAAGTATTAAAAATAATAGGTAATTGTTCTAATGGTACCTATGTTCTTAATTACAGATTGTTACAAGCCATGTTAGGACTGAGGAGCAGACTCTGCCAAGGGCATAATTTTTCTGGAAACAGAATGAATTATTCCTTTTGGTTTAATTATTCAAATCTTTTCGATAGGATGCATTGCAAGAAATAAGGAAATCTAAAAGTATTAAAATAACAGTTGAAGCTATTGACTTTCTGTCTGCCGTTGCTGATGAAAAAACAGGATTGCTGGACAAAGAGAAATTTTCCACCAAAAGGCACAAACTAATTAACAATGCTGATTTTCGTTCAGAATTTAAGAAATCTTTCTCAAATATGCCACCATTTAAGGCTCTAGAAGATAAGGATCAGCACATTGTAACATCAATATTTTCTAACCGTTTATTTAATGAAATTAATGTGAACTATCTTGAAAAAGAAGCAGATTTAGTCGTGCCTAAGACGATAAAACTAAGCCTGAAGGATGAAGGAACTAAAGAGCTACAAGCTATATATCAAATGTCGGGATACCCTGTTAACCAATTAATTGGCCTCTATAATTGTCAGACATTTTGGGAAAATTGCCTTGTAAAAAAATCCAAAGCAACGAAAGATTTTCATGAATGGAGTGGTATACAAGATAAGGGAGGACTACTTATTCTTTCAACCGAAGCTATCAAATCTTTTAAGCATATTTGTGATGTCATTAGAAATTTTATTAATGCAGAGGACCACTTCAATTTAAATGAAGAAAATTAAAATATAAAATTAATACTTAACGAGGAAAAAACGGAGTTCATGGTATTTTGCCCGGCTGGTAAATCATTACAAAATTGAAGATACAGAGATCAAGAGGGTCGAACATATCTTGGTGTCACTATAGATGACAAGCTCTTTTGGAAACTGTACATCGAGCATATTATCAAAAACACCAACAGTAGACTTTGTATTTTAAGGCCACTAGACGCATCTCTGGATACAGTTGTTCTAAACCTGTTATATCAAACACTGATTTTACCAATCTTCACCTATGGGGAAATTTTTTATAACTCGGCAAATATATCTCATCTCCGAAGGCTGCAAGTAGCTCATAATAATGGCACCCACTTTGTTGCAAAAAAAAAGAAACGGAGCTCAGCTACTGAGACAAGAGAACAAATAAAGTGGTTAACCCTACGTCAATTATACGAAAGAAATATTATCAAGTGTCCCTATAATGTGTTTTAAATTAATTTTGGACCTCTTTGTAAATCAGTTTCACTGAAAGAGTTATCCAATAAAAAAAGCCTTTTATTATTATTATTATTATTATTATTAAAGAAAGCCAAAAAAAATTTTTAGGAAATGATTTATATGTTAACCAAACTTGGGATAATCTGTGGGGTGAGGATTAGGAAAATTTAAATGCTGCAAAGAGGAAGTGTTTTACGATTCTCATTTATTGTCACTTAAAAGGGTTAACCAGAAGTGTGAAGAATAAATTTCAGGCAATAAAAAGAGATTCCTTAAATCGCAGTGGCATATGCCAAGAACGCAAAGTTTTAACACAAAAAACTACCAAAAATAAGGATGCTTTAAAGAGATGTTTAATGTAAAAAATTTGCAGGAAGCCGGCATATTTTAAATGATTTAAATATTTTGAGGACGATCTTCAAAAGCATCACGGGCAGCTTTTCTTCTCTCGAGTCTTTGTTTTTGTGGCAGTGCAGTTACCATTAGTTACTTTTTTCAATAAAGATTTCACAAGTTTTATCCTTTTAGTTCCTTGGCCATACTGATCGACTGTTGGGTTGGAACCAGATCTAGTTGATTGACTTCTTCTTCCCACTCGTCCAAATAGGCAAGGAAGTCATCTACCAACCACTAGTGTGAAACAAAATTGTTATACTGCTAAACATTATTCATCAATTTTATACCTTTAATCGCAAATCATCTTTGATTGTAAAAGGTGCCAAAGTTGGTATTATTTTTTGAATACATGCTGAAACATTTGATACATTCAAAATATCGAAAAATGTATCGAAGTAACGCAGAAATTTGACAGTCTCAGAGGCTTCATCACCGTCTAGCACTTCCATTGCATTAGCAACACTAGAGGTCATTACTTGTGTTGCAAGTTTCACTCTCCAGCAGCTGAATGAGTTAGGGTAGACATAAATTTTCCGCCCTTTTATTATCAGCCTAATTGGTTTTAAAGTACCATCTTCTTGTTTTTTCATTTGTGGCAAATGTCGGATACAAAATTAAGAGGGTCTCCATTATTATATGGGTTTTCAGTTTGAAAGCCTACTTGGTGATTGTTCAGTCTTCAGTTACTTTCAGTACATATTTTGATAAATTTTTGGTTTGCAGGTAGCCTTATCACATACAATTGCAAGAATAATAAATCCAACTGCTTACAAATGTTCAACTGCATCCCAAATTATAGAAAATAAATCTTCGGCGTTGTTGTATCCGGATGGGAAGTAGGCAAATGGATATTTGAAATTGGTGGTTATCCCACGAACCATTAACTGAAAGTTATGCGAAGCTAGGTTTATTTTATTGCTTAAATCCTCAGAAGTTCCTTTAATTTGCTTCTACATGTTTTTGACCTTATTCCTGAAGGTATTCAAATTCTTTGCTCCTACTATTAAACACCAAATCTTGTTTTACTTGAATTTCATCTATAATAAGTGTGAAATATTTTTGGTGGTCTTCCAAGTTGTTGATATAAATTTTTGGCTCATTTCTTTTAACACACCTTCATTCAAGCCACTTTTGGTATTTAATTCTACTGAATAATTAGAGAGAGTTCTTTGAGAAGGTAATGGAATGGCTTGTCTTAGAGCTTCGTACGTACTAGCAGATTTCGCTTTGATTGAAAGACACCATTGAACTATTGCCAGATGCAATTTTTTGGGTCTGGATTTTTTCGAGGTTAATATCTTTAATTGCTCGCGCATTAATAGCTTTTGAAAAATAGTTCTGCTCTCAAAGGGATTTCTTGCTAATATTTTCAAAATCTTTACTTTCTTCTACTGACATAAAAATGGCTTCACTTCTAAAGGTCTTTTTAAGTTTCATTTCCATTAGTCTAGCCTTTCTTTTTAAAGCAACATTTTTCTTATTCAATATAGAAAACTTTCCTTTAACCTGATTTTGAGACATGTAACGGATATTGGTATTTTAATTGGTGCTTTTCCCTTATTTTTCGACATTCCAAAACCTTTTTCATTATTTGACAAGCCTGATAAATGTTAGTCGTGATACTCATAATTAATTGTTTATATTTTCCGGATCTGAGCGTCTGGCTTGGTAAGCAGACATTGGTCGATTTTAAATAATTGTTTCTAAAACGGGTGTATAACTCCCCTTGTATACCACCACAGGCTCTCCAGTTTTCAATTTCGTAGAGAATACTAAGTAAATCTTAAAGAGAAAAAATTGGTTTGTAAAAATCCACAGTACTTGTAGAAAATAACATATGATCGAAAGAAACTGGTTCGTTGCAAAATTTAATAGTAGCATATAATGATTTAAGTATTTCAACCATTACTAAACAACTACTTGATACTTTCCTTAACCTCAAGGATTATATAACATATTGATTATTTTGGAGTTCTTTCAAAAATTCAATTGACTAATCACATTTCTCAATATGATTTGCCTGATAAACCAAAAAATCATGGGCTACTTTTTTGAGAGGGTGTACCTCAATATTTGACATTTCTAGAACTTCCACAACCAATTCGGGGTTGGAAGCCACGCCTGTATCCAGGTTGGAATCCACGATTGTATTGTGGTTAGAATCGACAATTGTATCCGGGTTGGAAACCACGACTGTAGCTGATTTTGCATTACACATTAAAAATGGAGAATCTAATTCTCCATGGTAATTGGGAAGAGCATAATCGTTTTGTCTTGAAGAACAGGCATAGTTATGATCCAGTGTTATTGAAGGCTAGTTACAAAATAAAATATAAGTTTGTATTAGTTTCAAACAGTAACAAAATAATGAAATATCAAATAGGTTACCTCTTTAATTAGGTCAGGATTTTCTTTGGTTGAACCAATGCCGTTTATGAAATGTTAGGAACGTACATAGTGGTGCGATTTTATATCCACTGTTTTTATATCATCATGGTTAATTGCATTAACCCATAGAACACATTTTTCATAATTTGTACTCGGCTTGGGAATCGAGAAAAACGCAAACCCTGAGCGCGTGACACTTTTGATATATCATTGCTTTTACACGATCGATATGAGCAGTATTTTCCAATTTTAATGAAAATTTGTGAACATAACCACTTTGTTAGCTAAGTCTCTGCAGTTAGCGCGTAAAATATATTCAGATGTGCTCAGCTCACGACTCGTCAAGAGAGGGAGCTACGTAGGTACGCTTAAGAAATCCGATGACTCCAAAACCACGTGATAAAACTTTACCATTGCCTTCCCCTCTCCCCTTTTACTCCCGGTTGTGGGTGGTTGGAAATACGGTCACTATACCAGCGCGACTTCACATAACCACTCCTTGTCTATTCCTTCTTGACCAAACCAAGGTGCACTTAGTTTTCCAGACATTTCATGTATTTTGAAGGCACAGTGTTTAGGTTTCGGCATTTGCATGAAATTATTTTCCTAAAATATTTCTCATATGGAGAAAGTGACGTTCAAAGCATTTTGACTTGTGTGATACCCTATTTCCCAAAAAAAGGCATATCTAATAAGCATTATAAATTTGTTTTAAATATTCCTGCCACAAAAGAAATTAATTACGAGTAAAATTCTTCTAAGTCAAGAGGTGGGATTAGTTAGGTTAATTGCCCCCTTTCACAAAGTAGTTAAGTAAGTGCTCCAAATGAGCACTGTAAACATGTTTATGCGAGAACTGTCAGTCATTTAATTTTAAAATAGAAACGGAAAGGTCTAACCACAAGTTTGCGACTGACTTTTAACTTGAAAAATCTAGAAGTCACTATAGCGTTTTAAACTTTCTAAAGCATTACTTCTTAATTTATACATCTTTTCATTTTAAACTTTTGTCCCTTTATGGGTTTTAATTTGAGTTGCATATAAATGCACTTTTATAATAAAAAGGAAAGAAAGACTATTTTTAAGAATGATTAAATTATGCACTCATAAAAGGGTTACTTTCAAAACCTTTAAACATCTCGTTTAAGTCTAGATTATGCTTATAATTTGGGTCATTCCATACGATTTCGACCACTCATGTCACCATGGGTCAATCGATTTTTTTTAAATTTTAAACACAGATAGATCCGTCTAAAAAACTGTGATATCCAAGGTTTTAGCTGAAAATATTGAGAAGTTTTAGAATAAACACAGTTTAACCGAAACACCACATTTTTTGGTATATCGTACATCAATTTCAGTACCCCTTCGCTTTAAGTTTAATAACTTTTTATAAATATATTTTAATTTAACAAAATAACACAATCTTACAAGGCCAATTCAATGGTGGAGTTTATATAGTCCTAACTAGAATTGATACCAGGTTATTGGATGTCAAAATGTACATTTTTATTTTTGGGGGGGTCTCATTCCAGGGGTTAAAGGGTCATGTGGGCGATTGGAAACACGAAATATAAATACACTATTAGATAGCTCTATAAAAGAGCTTTAAAATAAGCTCTTACAAAAGAGGTATTTTCCTTGTTTTTATTCGATAAATCAATAACCATTTTCTTGAAATTCAACACTTTTGAAATTTTTTATTTTCTAAATCATCATCTTTAAGAATAAAGGATCTAGCTCTGTAAGAAGTCGCTGTAGGCGTTGATATTAGTTGCAAAATCAAGTTAAGAGGTACATGGCATTTGTCGTCCCGCTTAGGCCATGACTTATGTATATATTTTTCAACCCTTAATTTTGAGTAGTAGACGACAAATGCCATGTACCTCTTAACTAGATTTTGCGACTAATATCAAAGACTACAGCGACTTCTTCCAGGGCTAGATCTTTTATTCTTAAAGATTATGATTTAGAAAATATTCGAGAATTATTTTTGTCACACATCGTTAAATACTTAGTAATAATTTCTAAAAGATTTAAACCATTTTTTGTAGGATATCAAAAATAAAAAATTTCAAAAGTGTTGAATTTCAAGAAAATGGTTATTGATTTATCAAATAAAAACAAGGAAAATACCCCTTTTTTTAAGAGCTTATTTTAAAGCTCTTTTATAGAGCTATCTAATAGTGTATTTATATTTCGTGTTTTCAATCGCCCACATGACCCTTTAACCCCTCGAATGAGACCCCCCAAAAATAAAAATGTACATTTTGACATCCAATAACCTGGTATCAATTCTAGTTAGGACTATATAAACTCCACCATTGAATTGGCCTTGCCAAAATGTGTAAGAATGTATTATTTATTTAAAATAAAATATATTTATAAAAAGTTATTAAACTTAAAGCGAAGGGGTACTGAAATCGAGGTACGATATACCAAAAAATGTGGTGTTTCGGTTAAACTGTATTTATTCTAAAACTTCCCAATATTTTCAGCTAAAACCTTGGATATCACCGATTTTTAGACAGATCTATCTGTGTTTAAAATTTAAAAAAAATCGATTGACCCATGGTGACATGAGTGGTCGAAATCGTATGGAATGACCCATTTAGTTCCATGTCACATCAGAGTATTCAAGTTAACAACTCTACTTGATGGTTACTTGATGTTAGGAACTTACAGGGCCCCCACTCAAATCTTTTTATAGGAAAAATAGGATTATTTTTCTAAAAATATAGGACTTTAGAGGACTATTTTTACAAAATTATAGGATTTTATGGGACTATATTTGCTTTTTAATTTACTAACTTTATGCATTTAAAAATAAATTCTATAGAAATAAATCTTTGATTTTCACTTAAAAAATAAACTATTTAACCATTTTATCACAAAAATATACTAGTAGCTAACCATGTTAACAATAACAAAAGTATAGACTCGAATGACTTGGTATAGGAATTTATTATATAGCTAAATCATGGACTAATTAATTAATTAGTCCATGTCTAAATCTAGCAATTTCACTTACGACGTAAATGGCGCGATTTGAAATGGGTAAAATATCAAAATTATAGAATTTTATAGGACTTTTGGGGGATTTTGCTAAAAATATAGGATGTTATCGACATTTTTGAAAATATAAGATTTTATAGGAATTATAGGACCTCTGTGGCCCTGAACTTAGGATGGGTTATCTTGTAACACGATCATCTTTTACAATTACCATCATGAATTGCCTTAATGATACAAACGTTTTTTAAAATACGTGAGACTCGCTTCGTTAGGATACTTGGAAATGTCATTGTAGGCCTCTGATCTTCACCTTACTAGATTGTATTATTTTAGAATTGCACTTATTTCGACAATGTGAGCGCATTAAGGTTTCTTTAAACCTCTTGGAGGTAGAAATCCGCTCTTCTCACAAAGAAATTAGCTATTTAAAATATCTCGAATTAAAAACATAGGAATGAGACTAAAGAAAATCGAGTAGTCATCTTGCACTTGCGGTTGGAAATTGACGACAGAATGTGGTGACTTGTGGTCTAAGAAAGTACCGGGTTGTCAGATCTTAAAACGTTAATATTTCCCTAAAATGGAAATTTAAAATCCCTATGAAACCAGAAACTAAATCTTATAACAAAGAATGATTCCGTATAAATACAAAATGGGCCAATTACATTTTCGGAGGTTTCGTCATTATTAGCCAATCACGATTCAAAGAGTGACTACGGCAACGACTCGTTGCCATCTAGTTTGAGTAACTGAAAACAATAATTCTATTATGAATTACGTGACCTTAAAGGCACTATATCACGACCTATTAAAAAAAAAAGAAGAATTTTAGTTCTTTTTTTGGTTATAGATGACGCCAGAGTAGGATCGGACCCTCCAAGGGTTTTGTTCGTACTAAGGTGGTTATGTTCGCTAGATAGATAAGATAGGAGAGTCCATTTATTTTTTCAGGGTGGGGCATATCAAAAGATTGTCCCAAATCTAGTTTTAGAATGGATTCTTCTATAATAACCAGGTGTCCGGCTATATCAACGGGGGCTTTTACCGTTCCAAAAGTTTCAATAGAAGGTATTTGGAGGCGTGATTCTTGGAAGGGGGGACTGGAGAAGGCTCAAAGGGGGAATCGCTCGAAGGAGAAGTTGCAACGTGGTTTTGGGCATGATTTTTAAAAGAGTTGTGGAATGCCGAACGCGCGTTGTTAGTTTATATAAAGTAGCCGGAAATGGATAAGAATAATAACAAAAATAAGCAATATAAAGTAAATTTAGGACGGGAAGGATTCGAACGATGGACGGTGGAGAGAAACAAATTATCTCTTACAAATGCCCAATTTATTAAATATTTATTCCATAAATGGTGAGTAATTTTTTGTTTTATCCGCAAGGGCAGACATTTCCATTCACGCTGTTTAAATTAACGATATTGCGTTTGTGTTTATAGAAAATAACCTTTTATTAACTATATTAAAAAATGAAAACCCCAAGTGTTGAATAGCCCCCCCCCCCCACACGATAATTTCTTTGATAATTAAGAGATGTAAAAACATAACTGATACGCGTGTTTGTCGAATTTAATGTTTCAATAATTGTTCTCAGAACCTCTCTCACCCTTTGAAACTCAATAGAACTAGGTAGTTTTCCTAAACACAATTTTTATTTATTTGCTGCTTTCGTTGAACCAAGAATGTATTTATTTATATTCAGGGAGAATGAATATGTCGAGATTATTTTTAGCGTATCTCCAATTCCACCCGTTGAGGCCCCCGGTATGCTCCTCCGCTTTAATAAAATCAAATAATACTGCAATCTCATTGGTTCTTAAAAATTAAGTTTTTCAACGCGATTAACGCTGCTGCGAGGACGCAAAAATAAGACCCCCTCCTTTTTTCCTCCTCCCTCCCCCTTAGCGTGACGGGGTTAGGGCCTCAACGTGTCCGTCGATGGTCTCGACATATTCATTCTCCCTGAGTATAAATAAATCATTCTTGGTTAAACTGAAATGTTTTATTAACTAAGAATATAATTTATATTAATTATTATTAAATCTTAGCAATTCTAAGAAACAAAGAAAGTCTAATAATGATAGTGCAATCTTTTAAAATCAAATACACTTAATTCGAATACATAGACCCAGTGGCGGACTGGGTCTAATATTTTGGGCTGCCAGAAGACAAAGGGCCCCAGCTTTAACAACTATAACTCTATCATAATTGAGGGGCCCACCTGCCATCGGGCAGGTTCACTCTGTGGCCAGTCCGCCACTGCATAGACCTCGTATAAGACTGCATCAACATAAATTGTGAATTGCAAGGTATAGTTCAGTAAAGTTCCCCTTCATAAGTTGACACCTACCAGCTGATAGGGAGTAAAGCTTCTAATACTGAAGTAATGGTTCTTCAAAATTGACAGCAGTTATAAAATAACCTTGGCCATCTTGTCGAAATGTTGCCTCCCCGCTTCAGCTGTGGATCCGTTTTCTCTCCAACTAAAGTGTTTATGAACTCATTCTTAGGCATTGGCTGAACTATTCCAGGGCAACATTTCAACAAGTTGGGCAAGCGTAAAGACATTTTATAAAATCAACTATTCCGACACGGCGAGCTCATCTGACCATTACATTACTTTTAATAGGCGATATTATAAAGTAAAATGGCCTTCTTGTTTTGATGGGAAAGTCTACCTTCCACTATGCTTCCATTAGCTTCCCCACCAAAGAGCCTATGAATTCATCCATAGGCTTTAACTGTACTATTTCGTCGTCCCATTTTAACAAGTTCAGCAGGCATATCCGACTTTATATTAGCGCCTATTCGCCCAAATAGTAAACGGAGTTTAATTAACAGGGACAAATATGAAACCTTCAACGTTACACAAATGACATTATTGAATTCCACTTGTAAATACTCAAGAAAACAAGGTAATGAACACAAATATTTAAAATTATGAAATATAAAGATAATTACTGATGATATTTACTTATATGTTACCAAAATTTAGACGTAAGTGTGCAAACAGAAAGTTTTCCTGATACGGAAGCACTGAAAACCCCAACTAGAAATACATGTGATTTCACTATTTCTCGCCATTCAATTACGCCGGTGTCACGTTTCCGAAGAAGAGAAAAGAGTTCAACTCCTTTCACGTAAATTATCGATTTGAGAGTTTTTACCAGGGTCGTAGCTAGACAGGGGCGGACGCCACTGGCACATTAGGGTCTAGGGGCGCCAAAATATATTTTTTTCTGAAATTTTCGTTAAAATGGGGTCCGCAATTTTTTGCTAGCTACGGACCTGGTTTTATTTCATATTTTATTAAAAAATACCTTCATTGAGCCGTTGAAATATTTCGTAAACAAGTTTCTTTGACGGTAATATAAAACTTACAATTGTTAGTAAGGCTACATGAGATTTAGGAATCTCGTCCATTTTTTAAAACCACAATATCAGGGTTATAAATTTATAATACGCAATCTTTCTACGACTCCTCCCGTGCACTGTTTGAAAAATTATTAAATTAAACATAATTTCTGACTAATTTAGAACTTCGTTCCGTGAGAAACTAGCGGATATAAACTTAAATTTACCAAAAAGATGTTCTTCACTTTCGTAAGGACGATTATAAAACTTGGGTGTCCACTAAAAAATGAACCAGGGCGAATATCTCAAAATCTGTTTAAGGTACGATTTGGAAATTTTCAAGTCGTATACATGATGTAGGGGGAAACCTACTGCGAAAATGTCGATGGCCTTGAACCATGTATTCAAGGTCATCACAAAACTAACTCAAGAACCGTAAGGGTTAGAAAAATTGCCGCTGCTAAGCGCGCATTTCTCCCATTTTCATAAAATAAGCGAACCATTTCGACCTTTTCTCGAATAGTATACATAACTTTATTATTTCTAAAGAAAAAACTAACTTTGTGCTTACAAAAATAAACTTCGAATGAATATTAGGCTTAGCGTAAAATAAAATGTTGTTGTCATGACGACCACCATAATGAGTTTGTCTAGCAAATTTCGATGTAACACGAATTGGTTTCGAGTTATGTGCGTTTTCTTTCAAATTTCATTTTAACGACCTTTGTGATTTTGAAAAACTTACTATTGGTCAAATTCAATCGAATTAAAGCTAATTAGACCTATAATGTGACGTGAAACACTTTTCTAATTGGAACCAACTTTCTAACACTTACGGTTATCGCGTTCATTTTTGGATGACCTTGAAGACATAGTTCAAGGTCATTAAAATTTTTAAACTAAAGACCCTTAATCTTGATGAGGATGTGTAGCAAATTTCAGTACTCTAACACGAGTATCTTTAGAGTTATCAGCTCCCGAACCTCGCTTTCGACACGTTATCAACTTAACGACCTTATTGTTTTTCATCTAGCATTTCTGGGATTCCTATTGGTCAAATCTGATCAGTTCAAAGCTATTTGTACTTATAGAAGTCACTTGGAACACTTTTCTAATTGGAACCAACTTTCTAACACTTTCGGTTCTCGAGTTAGTTTTTGGATGACCTTGAAGACAAGGTTCAAGGTCATCGACATTTTCGCATTAGGTTTCCCTCTACATCTTGTACACGACTTGAAAATTTCCAAATCGTACCTAAAACAGATTTTGAAATATTCGCCCTGGTTAATTTTTTAGTGGACGCCCTGTATAGTTCAAGTCGATTGTCTAATAAAATTTTCGAATCGATCTTCCAGGACACCCGAAAGAACACCACATGTTGATAATTCCACTTTTATAAGCCCAACCGGTGGCATTTCTTCAGCCTTCAACTCTCCCTTGCTAGTTGAGAATACAGCACATTTAACTAATCAGGTACACTATATAATAATTGAAACACTAGCCTCTGAAAAGATAAGTAATCTACGGGATCGCATTTCTTATAGGTTAATAAAAACTATGATTTTACGTCAAAAGATGCAGTACAGGAGAAATTGGCTATTGTATTCCTCTCTAACATTGAGGAATTAGTGAAACAAGCTTTTGGGTATTACTGTTATTGTGGTGTAATCCTCGAATACAAACATACTTTTCATGGTACAGCGATCATTTTAAGTTGGGAATGCCCTTTAGGTCAAGGCGTTGACCATAAATCGGTATTTACTTTTTTTGCGAATGAAATTGAATCAGTCCCTAAAAAATGAATTTTACTGACCCTATTTTAATAATAAAAACAACCTCAATATTCATAAAAAAAATAGGGTTAAAAATATCTTTTTTCTGGGATCGGCTAATTCCATGCCCAAAGTTTTAATAATGTCATTTCAATAACCGAAATCAAATAACTAATTTTTTCAAAAGGGAAAGTGGTACTCCCAAAAACGTTTTCATGGGATATTTGCCGGAAATATTAAAGTTGCCAGTGCAATATTGTTATCAGGCAGCGAATTCCATAAAATGGATAAAATGGCCAAATTCTGTAAACTTCAGTTACTTTCGGACGATAGCTTTTACCGGTTAGTTATCGTTTTTTACTAATAATTATTATCAATTTTATGTTATTTCAAACATAAAAGACTAAAGAGTGTCATCGCTGCCTTGTGATTTCATGTCCTTATAAATAATAATTTAATTATAGACCAAAATGGTAACCATGGTCAAAGCCGTTTATGGCGATATTACTGTATACCGTTCTTGTACCACTATAAAATAAATTAAAGAAACCAATTTTTTTAGCTATCAAAAACATTTCATGCAACCAGCGATATCAAATTACTGGAAATTACTTCAAAATCGTGTTTTTTCTGAACTAAGAGGGCAAGAATTAGTTGTTGCTGGGGATGGCAGGATGACTTCGCCGGGTCATTGCGCAAGCGAATGTACATACACTGACATTGATGTTAAGAGCAAAAAAATATTAGTTGTATGCAATATAGATGTTCGCCAAGCTAATGGTAAAAGCTCTGCAATGGAGCTAATTGGATTTAAAATGGCAGCTAAGGAGATAATGGAAAAAGCCGGTGAATACGGAATAAAAATTGTAGAATTCGTCAGCGATGCCCATTCTCAAATCAAAGCTGAAATGAGTAGATATTGTTTGAAATATAATTTTGTCATAATACATCAATATTGTTAATAATTTAAATTTCAATAGATAAACCAGATAGAACTTTGAAGGATGCCTTTTTATCATTAGACATTTGGCATGGCGGTAAAAATCTCCTAAAAAAAGTCATCGAGGTAATAATCGTAATATACGCAAGTGAATTCAGAATCCAAACAATTTCTCTTAGGCATCACGTGCTAAGAATTGTTCGGCGTTAGCCGAGTGGGCCCCAGATATTAGAAATCATTTCTGGTTTTGCGCAAGGGAATGCGAGGGCGATTACGACCAACTATTGGTAAAATGATATTAAAAAACTTTAAGCATTAAATATTTATTAAAATTATTAAATAAATATAAAGGCTAGTTTTCAAAGTTGCCTAAACCATGTGATTGATTATCACGAATGGCAAACTGATTTCGGAGCCGGATTTGCCTGTGCCCATGAAATGCCTTTACCAGAAGAGTTGCGAACGAAAAAATGGTTAGAAGATGACTCTCCTGCCTACAAGGCTTTAACGAGCATTGTTCAAAATAAGTATTTCGAGAGAAATATGGAGTATTATGTTAAATTCAGGTGCGATCGATTATGTTTACCCTTTCGCTAACTTTCGTTGTTACATGTGGTTTACAATTCTATTACATAGGCACACAGGAATTTTGGAGAGTTTCCACAACCAAATACTAGCGTATGTTTCGAAACGCAATGCTTACATGTAAGTATAAAAACCAAATCGAGTTAATTTTTCATCACCTCTTAGTCTCAAGCAATAATATCATTTAGGTGGGAAAGTTACAATGCTAGAATTTTACTTGCCGCAATCGACTACAACGAGCATGCAAATAGACCCCAGGCTCGTTCAAAAACTGGCGAACGTCAATTCAGAATGTTTTGGAATAAAAAGTCTAAATCGTATAATGTTGGAAAAGTGTTTGTAGCAAAAACCTACTCATATATTGATAAATTAACAGAGATGGTTTTTGATGCAAAACAAAATCACAAGGTTCGAAAAATCTAAATAAGCCTCTGTGGCGTAGCGTGAGGGCCGCAATGCGGGCGGCCCGTGACCGACCGAAAGAGGAACCTTTTGAAATTTTATCTACTTCACTTGTTAGATGTAATAGAAGCCCAGCCGAACGTGCATCCTTTTCCCCGCGAAGACTTAGATCAAGCACCTCAACATAAGAGGCACAAATTAGGGGCCCATCGTCTTCGGTTGCAGGCAGGCCCAAAATTTGACGCTACGCCACTGATAAGCTTTAATAGAAATCTTAATACATGTTTTGGCTACATCTTTACAACTTTTAGGGAAATGTTTCGGACCCAAAAATATTAGACGAGACAGACCCACGGAATATATGTAAACATATAAGTTTACAAGAAGAAATACCTTCGAAACAAGACGTATTAGAAAAGCACAAATCAAGATTTTAATTTCAGTTATGTAATAGAAAGTACAATTAAAAATGTTTTAGAGACGTGATAATTATTTTTCGATTTATTTTAGTTGCATAAGTGTTACTAAACATGGTATACAGTGTAGTAAATTTAGTAAAAAACCACCCGCATAATGATGCAAGAATAAATGTTAATATCCTTGTACAATTCTACCTTGTTTAAATCCTTGGTAGATTCCATCTGTTGAAGGAAACACCCTCCTAATCGCTAATACGCAGCAAGAAGGGATAACAATGAGATTACCAGCCCCAAGTCGCCCAAAATTACTGAGTGTATAGTTTCGATACGCGTGATAGCTAAGAAAACAAAAATAAATTGAAGATATTTAATTATTATACGTGCTTCTTTAGCTAATTACTTACCGAAAGTTTAGATTAGAGGCGTTGAGACCCCTGTGCCTTGCGTTTTCGTGCCTGAACCTCATGCTAATTTGAAGAACAGGCTCATATTGGCACATCAAAAAAAAGAGTGGGTTATCCGTGGCGCAAGGCCTTTGCCGGCAACAGACGTCCTCTATTGCTAGTGGCATTACTCGACAGTTGCCACAAACACACTTCCTTTTTTTTTTGCCTTTATACGAACCTAACGGCTCAGGCTCTTCGTCGCCATTTTGACTTTCCACAATTTTCTGACCATCAAGTTCAGCCGAAGTTGCGGCTACTGCTTGACCTGATAGTTGGTTAGAAGTCTCAGTTTGGTTAGTTATGTTTATTTCTCCAGTTTCTTCAGGCACCTCATTTAAAATGGAGAGAGACTCAGGGAGACGGGAAGCTATGTACACGAAAAACCTTTCCAGAGCTTCCCGACTGGCGAATCTAGCCGCATTCTGAAAAGAACAATTCGGCCAAGGCCGTGATATTAGTTCCACATGGATGAATTAATTAATTATTCTGTAAGCCTTCGAGCGGGTTAAAAGACTTAAATCTAGGGTCAGACTTCAGCTTCTTAACTGTATTAAAAGTTTGAGCCCCGTATCTCAAATCCAATGAACTACGAAGATTATTAATTTTTCTCTAAGCCTTGGCGTTTGTCAAAAGGGTTAAGCATAGCGTCAGACGCGAGGGGCTAACCACTCTTAGAAAGTCTGTACACCGGATTACGCTTAGATTACCACTGCCAAAGGCAGGGACTTCAAAGATTACGCGTAGTCCCATTAGTACAGTCAAAGGTACGGCTCTGTACACCGATTACGCGGAGTCAGACGTACGTTTGGGTTCAGTATCTCAAATCCAATAGAAACGTATCTATTAATAACGCTTTACCCGGGATATTTTGGGAACTTTCGTACTCTGCGTAAATCAACGCTCAAAATAGGAAAAGTTGGGCTATTGCGCCCCCTGTTTACCTGACAGAGCTGAAACGTGCACACAGTGCAGAGGTATAGCAGTAATATAATTTAAAAAAGGAACGGAATTTACAAGTCAGTCGAATCCAAAATGATAAGACTGCGTAAAAATGCTAATCCTTGGTTAAATCGAGGGGCAGTTCACTCCCATGATTAAATCTGCGCTCTTGGCCGATTAAATCCGATTAAATCATGACTAAGCCGATTAAATCGTGATTAAAAAAATTAAGTCATGATTAAGGCGATTAAATCTGGATTAAATCATGATTAAAAAGTTTAATCGTGAGTAAATCGGATTAAAAATCTAATCGTGAGTAAATCGGATTAAAAATTTAATCGTGATTAACTCGATTTAATACCTTTAATCGGATTTAATCCGATTAAATCTGCGCTCCAAAAAGGAGTGAACTGCCCCTCGGGTTAAATTAAAATTGAGTCTGGTAAATTTAGGGTAAATGTCTAATTTCGGGTTAATGTCTAATTTTCGGTAAATTTAAATACCCAAAATTAGAAATTTACTAATAATTAGACTGCGTAAATCAACGCTCAAAATCAGAAAAGGGGGGATGTAGCGCCCCCATATAAATTACAGAGTTGAAACTTGCACACAGTGTAGAGGTATAGCAGGATTATGGATTAAAAGAGAAACAGAATTTAAAAGTTAATCTTATCAAAAATTATAAGACTGCGTATTTTTAAAAAAAAAGTGTTTAATGGGGTCGGAAAGAAGGGGTTGGCAAATCGCCGTTAACTACTTTTAACCCGCGGAACTCCAAAGTTAGCAAAGTTACAGGGTAAAACCGCGTATGGAAAGTTAGCGAGTTTTGATTTTCGCGTTCCGTATTATTTTTCGGTTTTGTTTCGCGTATTGAAAGTTAGCGAGTTTTGCTTTTCGCCAGTATTCTTTCACGTATTGAAAATTAGCGGGTTTTGCAATCTTAGTGATATTTACCGGGGTACTCCCCATTTTTCGTTTTTTCCCAAGTGATAATGACCGTTCTCCCCCCTTTTCCCATGTGATAATTACCGGGGTATCCCTCCCACTTTTCCCATGTGATAATTACCGTGGTACCACTCTCCGCTTTTCTCCATGCTAGAATGTCCGTAGTACTCCCCTCCCCCTTTCCAATGCGAGAATTTCCGTGGTACCCTTTTCCCCCGCAAGAATAACTCAAACCCCTCCCCCCCCCCGCATCCAATGGCTGATGCATAAAGGCCACGGGACTAGCGTACGCCGAGAGTCACGGGACTTTCAAATCGGAACGACCTCGAAACCTCCCCCCTCCCTGTTTCCGACCCCCCCCCCCTCCGAATTTCGCGGTGGAAAGAGAGAAAATTTCGGGTGTATTGCGGGTTGGGACAAACACAGCCGAACTCTCAGGGGCGACAGATTTTAAGTATTTTTAAGAAACTGACATTTGCGTCACTTTTGAAAATTGGTAATAAAGAATTTAAAAACCCAATCAGAAATCGAAGCCGACTCGATGTGAAAAAGCGAAACACAGCGTACGTACACAATGCCACGCGACCCTGGCGCCCGTAACGCGCGCGCGAAAAGCGTCAGAAAATCGAGAAATAAATCTCCAAAATCAGTTGACTAACGAACCTACCAACCTACCTACCACCCAACCAACAGTTTTTTATTATATAGATATCATGTGAAACTAAAAACTTTAATATAGCTTATAGCATAAGTAACATAATAACCATAAGTATGACAATAAACGAGATTTACAACGAAACTGATTTACATAGTTATTGCGCAATCAAGATGTTTTACCAGCACTTTTTCTCGGCGCCACAAGCTCAAGTATGTTTTATTTGCACGCAATCTTCAAAACAAAGCCAAAGCCCCGCGCGACTCCAGAACGTGCTCTCCAATATTAGGATTAAATTTTTATCAAAACGTAATCGTCAAGGAGAGCAAGTTCCTAGTCCAATTTTGAAGAGAGTATCAGTGCCGAAAAAAGGTTCGGCAAGAAAATTAGCATTAAAGCAATACGAAGTGTTATGCTTATTGGCATTATGTTACTTATGCTTCCATAAGTACATAAGTAAACGTAAAAGTTAAAAAACTCTAACCTCTATATTTTCGTTGTATTTTGCTACAGAGTCTAAGCCAGCATCGGCTGAAGTCCGTGAGATTTCCTATAATAATTTATTATAAGTAGCAAAATATTGATAATATCAAGAATCTATTGACGTACTAACAATATGTGTTTACAGCTTCAGCCTGTCATCACATTTTTACTTTTACCATACCTTTGCCTTTTCCGATGGTTTTGGTTTTACGATAAGTTTTATTTTTTTGAGTTTTTTTCGGTTTTGCAAGATCCCGGTTTTGACTTTCCCTCCAGACTTCGCCTTTTTAATTGTTGGACCTAAATTTTTTTTTTCAAAATCATCTTTGACGTCCTCGTCTGGTTTAAACATATCCAAATCACTATCTGACTCCTCGGACAGTTCAACCTGTAAATGTCAGCATATAGCATAATTTAACATTTAACTAAAAAATATAGGCACTCACATAATGTTTTTCATGGTCCATAGTTGGAAAATTTGGAGACGTGACTAATTCATTACTTTCCGTTCCCTAAATTTAAGAATTTAAAAATTGAACATAATAAAAAATAATTAAAAATAATTCCGATTACTTACATTTATAGATTTTTTTCCTCTATTTGTAACTGGTATTTCCTTGTTGTTTGAACAGGGAACCTTTCCGGGAGAACATTTACATAGCCCTGTGCAATTTATCCCCAATGCCCGGCACGGACAACCACCTCTCCCAGCGGCTCTTCCGCAAGAGTTCCTACACTTGCAGGGAATTAAATCTGATTTATCTATTACCATATCTAATGGCATGTCCGCGACTTCTTCCATAATAAAAACAGGCAGAAATCGAATGAACTGAAGTGGTTAACTAGAGTAAAAGCGTCGTGAATTTGCCCACTATATCTCTCTTCGGAATTTTTTTATCACTAATCCTCGCTCACCTGTTGTAAAGAGTTGAGACCCCGATACTCTTAACGGGGGGGGGGGGATTAAAAAAACCAAAAAAAGAACCCGGAAAAGATCGAACGCGGACTGTGCGTGCGTCATATTTCGGGGTGCATTTGAGGGGGATATAAAAACTATGGTCCTTCGGTCTGGTTTTTCCATAAAGCCATGGGGGTCCCTGCGCTCTACCAACTGAGCTATCAATGGCTCTCGGAATCCAGGGTCAGCTAAGTTCCTGACCTAAATTTAACCTCTTTCGCGTATCTCCCGTTCTCTTCCCCTCTCTTCAACCTTGAAAATAGTTCAAGGAGTGGCCACAAAATTCTGAGGGCGACACTATGCAGAACGTATAAAAACATTCATTTTTCGGAAAACAATTCGGGTCAACACCGATTTTTTTTCGGTGATATAGTGCCCGCATTTTATAATTAGCCCACGTCAATCGAGTTACGGCCCCACGTGAGCGCGTGCAGGGGGCCGTGAGTCGATTGACGAGTTTAATGTAGTTTTTTAAACATGGTAGACTGTTTTTTACCCATAAAGATTTTTTCTCTTATATGCAAACGTTTTGGATAACTATTGCGTTGTTTGTTGTTATGGCTCCTCGATGTTTCATTTCCACATGTATAAAACGATTTGCGGTGGACGGTAATGTATCGTTGTACAAGTAAAAGTTTGGGTTTCCTTAAGCCTCGGGGCAATTTGAAATGTTAACAAACGGCGGGCTTTCAAATTGATGATTTGGTAAAAATTCCTTCAGGAAGTTCAGTGAGCCTACAGGAACAACAACTCAGGACTATAATAACTGCAATATCCGTTTTTTTAAAAACACTTTAACATGTACTATCTCTTATGTTGTTTAACAGTGGAATGTTGAATTTAGGCAGAGTGCGAGACATTTATCTTGGTTAAGCTTCTAAGAGTAAAAGCATATTATTAAATAGAAGGTAAAGTTTTGAAAAATAAGACAATTATCAGTATGATTGTCGTCAATTCGTCATAAGTGTCATTCTTTAGTGTAATGTATTTTTTCTGGGATATAATTACTCTTTCATAGGGTTTTTGTTTATCTAAGTTTCTACAAACATAATGATAAATATAATATTACTTATTTTAAATTTGAAATAACCTTTAAATACCAAGGACCTTCAGTCACTGCTCCCAAAACTGCCATTGTCATTGCCTGCTATTTTAAAAGTTGGGCCTATGTCAGGCCTATGCTTAAATATTTTCAAAGCGAACCTAAACGAAATCTTATTTATCTTCCTCAAAATGGCATTTAAATATTCCTTTTAATAAGTAAATATGAAAACAAAACCAAAAGTTCTAAAAATCTTAGCACAATTATTAAATAAAAATCCAAAAACGTTGAAGTGGTTCATGTGAAAAACTGAAAAACTCCAGCAAAAACCTATGGGAATTCAGCGAGCTTGGATCGGATGGATCCTGTAAAACTCGTCTGAGCTTCTTCTATTTTTAAACGCCATGTTATGGCGCTAGCGGCTTGCCGTAGTCCATGAATGGCCGCTGATTGGCTGAAGCTTAAGCAAATACTATAAAATCATTAGTCGTTGCTACAAAATGTCTTGGCGTCAGGTTCTACCGTAGACGGGAGCATTCTAAGTAGGAAAATAAGATTTCTATGGAAACTCTCATTGAAAAATTATAGGCACGGCCAACTTTGATCAAACGCGGTTCGCGCTACATAGCGGCCAGCCCAATCGATTAATTTCCAATGTAAGCAAATGAACCGGAAATCCCCCGCTAGGTGCGCTGAACCCATAGAAATCAGATAACAAACTAGAACGCTTAATCGAATGGCTGACAAGGCACCGATTAGATTCTTGGCTAAAACGACAGTAACGCCATCTGCGCTGCCTCTAAAGGTGCGCTCGCGCGTAACTTGGTTAAAAGTTTTCCCCCACCTCATTGAAATTAATGTTAAGTTGGCGATAATTAAACGTTAATTAACCTACCAAATGATATAAGAAATATTCCACTGACAATTTTTCCCGTTTATATGAACTTAAATGTAATATAAAATCGTCTTGAAAAATCGTTTATCGCTTTATAACATTCAAAAATAATATTTTTCCCGCACGATGTAGATAACCGAACATCTGCTCGTCCAGGTAAAGTTTGTGTTGTTAACGCGCGTATTAGAAAGCAAAATTAGATTTTAGAAAGTAGGTTGTAATTCGGAACGATATTAATACTTTTTACGAATTTTGTTATCAGTGAATTATAATTATGACTTGAAATAAGTTTCAAGGTTTATTTAAAAGCTAGTTTCATAACTTTCCATCCATTGGTTCGTTCAGAATGTATCTCTAAAGTAGACGAAAATTTTAAGGCGCTGAATCTTGCCCAGTCTTAAGCCTCGGTTCGGTTTAATCTACTGCGTATTTTGAAACGGAAAAACCCGATTACTATGATTTGAAAGAAACGCGTTTTCTAGTGCGTTCTTAGCGATTGGAAATTATGGTAAAAAGAAAACTATTTTTAACACTTACCTGTTAAAAGATATGATTTCTTTTGAGTATGTACTCTTACACGATTTGATTACGCAGTTTTGAGCCATTCTTCAACTTTAATTAAACATAAGTTAATTTACAGATTTAAAAAAAACCGCGTTAGCGTCGAGCTAAAGTCGTCCATTTAGTTTTAGGTGAAATAGAGTGTTAGTTCACCAGTTAGGCAACGATGGCGTAACTTTCGTTGCCAGCCAAACGAAAAGCATGGGCCAAAGGCAGGGTTTTTTAAAAGTTTTAATCCGACCCCACGACAAAATTTCAAAAATCGTTCTAGTTTGTTATCCGATTTCTATGGCTAAATCCCACAGAAATCTTTCAATTTTAGTGTAGGGAGATTAGTATTTTTTTAAAGTGGACACGTGACCATTGACCCCCTGGCCCAGAATAAATAAACTGGACCATGACCAATGCACGTCGTCTGCTACATTATAATAGGGTGTTTTAACTTTTAACGGTTTTTAAAAGGGTGAATTCTAGGGCTGTGCGAGTCATAGAAATAGAAATGAGACTAGGACCACTGCGCTATCCGGTAATCTCAAGGGAAACGGGCAAGCTAGAAGGCTTCCATGAGAGTGGAATTGCTACTAATCCCTGCAGGAGTGCGCCATCTATTAAAAAAATTTAACTTTAATTTTTTTTAAATAGATGGCGTGCTCGCACAAAGAATTCCACTCTCATGGCAGCCTTCTTACTCTAACATCTCACCACAGTTTAATCTTGCTTCTAGTGTCATTTATATTTCTATGGTGCGAGTATACTCGAACATCATCAATTACTCGGCATTTTTTTAAATCGAGTACTTGATCTAGACCTCGAATAAGTAATTGAAAAACACTCGTCGATTATCGAGACCAAAAAGTTGAATAGTCGGGAATCTGATTACTCGAATAAGCTGCTTGTAAGTTCAAAGGCGGGTTTTTGCAAATTTTTTGGGGTTGAAATAATAAACGGTACCTACAAGACGTACAAACAACCAATGCTTTGAATGTATTTGGGGATTGATCATGGTTTTTAATAGGTAGTGCACCTGCGCGATTTTCTTCAAAAAATATTTTTAAGTTTTTGTTTTGGTTTGGAGTGTCACTTCACGAATTCGGATGTCGGCCGGCGTTAGAACTTAGGAGTCTTAACTTCCTTAGCAATATACGGACAGTCGGTCAGACGGTACAATAATAATAAAAAAAGTATATACTTTGGTTATTTTACTATTAATTAATATAATTAGGCTATTAGCCTAGTATACTAGTCTTTTTATATCCCACTAGTCACTATAAGGTTACTAAAGTTCTGAAAATTGTGGTTCATTTAATTAAAGGAAAAAATTTTCAGCATTGAAAGCTAGTTTATACTAAGTTTAAATTTAATTTCACAATTACTCGAATAAGACCAGCTCCTAATCAAGTAAAGTTAGAAGAAACCACCTATTGGTACGAGTTATTAGTAAGTTTTTTAATTTCTTCAAATTTGTTTAGGATTTAGCTATTTATCCCTTTTAATTATGGACTAATCTACTTTTTCGCGTATTTTATCATCATTCTCACTGTCCATAGGTCGTTTCTTCTAACTTAACTTATCGTATATACTATTCTCCACCACACCCCCCCCCCCTTTTCGGCTTTTCGTTGCTACATGCAACGCGTTTTGAAATTTTTAATGTTTAGGCTTAGTTTCTCCTTTAGATTTGACAGTCGCCAGCCAGATTTCCCGCACGGTACTGATGAGTTCCAAATAGAACGAAACCGGTCTACCGTTGGAATTTCTGTCTATTTTATTTATTTTAATTTAGTTTATTACTCGAAGATCTATTTGATCCGAGTTTCGTGTTTTTTGCTCTAAGACCTATTGGTACAGTCTGTTACAAAAGTCTTCGACAAAGGGAGTTTTTGCATTTTTCTTAAATTTTCTCGAAATGTGAAAACGATTGAAAAATGACACCCTAAACAATTTTTAATATTTTATTGTTTCCTTTCACGTGGAGTTCTCGGTTTTTTTCAGAGCGACAATAGTTTCGGCGGTAACGCCAGATGTCGTTTTTGACAACATTTTTAATAATGCCGTTACGCCCCTGAAACCGGCATTTTCGAAATTTGTTTAGGATTTAGCTATATTATCCCTTTTAATTATGGACTAATCTACTTTTTCGCGTATCCTAATCAAGTATACTCGATAACCCTACTCTAATTTTTTTTAATTACGTGACTCGAATAAGAAAATTTTCCTCTTAATCAAGTACCTGATTACTCGACTCGATGAAAAAAAAAATTCGTACTCGATACCCGACTTGATTGTCTAAAACCACTACTCCCACAGTCTTAGTTAATTCGAATTGGAGGGTATAAACATGCCACAGCCGCCGTTACAGAGACCTTCAAATCCAAAGACTAATAATATAACATTTGGACCTACCAATTGCAAAATATTAAAGCAAAATAACTTAAAAAAATTAAAACACCTCGAATTAATTAAGTGGTCCAGTGGACCACTAGCCCCCTCCGATTTAATTAATAAACTGGTCTGGGCAATTTTTAAACTGGTCATTTTCCAACTGCCACCGCCTTATTTCCCACGCTAGGCTGAAGGTGGAGAATTAAAACTCCTACTATTAAAAACCGTTTTTTGTAATTTTTACGTCATTATTTTTCGAAAATTATGTATATATAATTAAATTAGGTTATTTTAATTCTATTTAATTCGGTTTGAGCGCAAAAAAATAATATTTTAAACTAAGCGTAAGAAACGCGTTACTGAAGTGGAGGAAAATCTTGGGTGGGCGAGGTGCTATATTTGGCGCAGTTTTGGAACGTTGATGTTGGAAGACGCGGTATAGCCCCTTAAGAATGGAGAAATTTGTACAGCAAATGGAACCATTTTTAAGTTACATTAAGGTAAGATTAATTACAAAATTTAAAACAATTAATAGCTGGTTTTCAATCAGTTTGTTTTTGCATAATTTGAATCTAAATAAAGACAATGCCTTCCTGTTGCGTGTCACTATGTTCATCAAATACATACAATAGTAAACACTTATCATTTCAAGAGATACCATCAGATGAAAACCTCCGCAAGCTATGGCTTAAAAACATTAAGCGGAAAGACTTTATCATGTTTTGTGATAAAAGCATGAAAATTTGTATACATACATTTTTTTTTTATTCTCAATCGATTTAAGACCGGAGGCTATCCGTAACTATTATGTAACGGCCGTATAAAGCGATTAAAAAGCGCCGTAAAGTGCAATCGGCCTACTCTAATGACCCCCGGAAAAACCGCCTGTCCACGTATGAGAAGGAGAAGGGTTTGTTCAAGGGGGCATCCGTAAAAGCAATTTCTTAGATTTTCTCCATTATGTCGGTTTTTATTATAAAACACGTAAATTTAAAATACTATTTTTCAAATCGGAAATCAAACAAAATTGCAAAGAAGAATTTATATTCATAGAGGTTATAATTTCTCAAATATAACAGTTATTACTTAATTTACGTTACATATTTGAATTCCAGGTATTTGTATTTTGTATAAAATTATCTCGGGAAAACCATGGCGGGAGACATACTTTAAGAAAACATTAGCAATAGTGAAAGCGGATATATTTTTGATAGGAAATAGTTCGACATATTTTGTAAAATGTCCACTATGACAACTATGTATCTATTACCTCTCTGGGTAAGCAAGAGCAGCCCCATATTCCGACGAGCTGACCTGTAAAGGTACTTGGAATTACTGGCCTTGTATTGTTGACATGTGTGACATTGCTTCAACCAAGAATAAATTACTTTACGGAAGCCAAGGTAGAAATATTTCCGGGTAACCTTTTTCTCTGTGGCTAGCCATTCCCTATTTATCCATAGAAATAGAAATGAGACTAGAACCACGATTGGATTGGGGGGGGGGAGATGTACCAGCTAGAAGGCCGCCATTAGAGTGGATTTGCGCATATCCGCGCCATCTAATAAAAAAATTTAAACTAAATATGATCACGTGGCATAACGTCATATGCAACGTTGTCTGATTTGTTTATAATTTCTTCGATCGGTTTTCGGCAGTGTAGAGTTGTAAAAAATACAGATTTATTATTTCAACGACATTATATAAGTTTTTAAACAACTATGAAAATCATTACGTTCACAAGAATCTACATTACCGTAAATTACAGTTTTATAAACGTTTTAAATTTACTGGCCTTGAAATAAAATAAGCTTTGAAAGCTTATCTCTAATTGCTTTCCCTTTCCTTTCCAAGTTTTCGTCAAGGGGTAAGACAGTCTCAGATAATCTGTATACCCGAGTTCGTGCATTTAGCACTGTTAAAGGTACAAATTTTCAAGAGTTCGCGAGTTCCATTTAGCACTGTCAAAGGTACGGCAGTGTACACCGAGTTAGCAGAATGTCTTACCCCTCGGTTTTCGTCGCTAGAAATTTTAATCAGGTGAAATTTGGCATATAACATAATTAGTTTTCTGATTAAACTATTGCGATGATGGCAACTCCAAAACTCAACGTCAAACATATGGTCTTAAAGTTCGCTGAAAATGAAAAACACTAATATTCCGAGTTTAGTATAAAATAATTCCTATAATATTACATACTTATGAAATTAGCATTTTATTTATTTCCCAAATAGGTTAGTACAGACCAAAAAAATAGGCAATTTTTTACCATTTTCAATTTTCCGCGGTTATGCTTATAGACGCGAAAAACGCGAACACAAAAGTACCGTCACTGCGCACGACGCGATGCGCAGTGGCTCGCAACCTTCAAAATTTCTGCCGTAACCATGGCGACAATGTTTAATGTGCCTGTCAGCCCTATTCCACCTAATGGCAGCTTTCTAGCTGGCCCGTTTCCTTTGGGATTGGCGGAAAGCGCAGTGGTTTTAGTCTCATTTCTATTTCTATGTTTTTATCTCTCACTGAGGGTTTCCGGTACTTCTATTATTTATGCCACTCAAAATTAAATATAAAACTCAAAGCGGAAAATTTTTGTGCAGCTACAAATAGAGTGCTCATTTGCCAATTTCAATAGATCGAAGCCGATCTACCTCGGGAGTATCCGGTCGATTTATTTTTAGAAAGAAAACGCGGGCAATCCAGTTCCAATCGGCGAAAATTTGGAACGGAAATAAGTGGACTGCAAACCGGAAATTATTATACACTGAAAATTAAAAGAAATTACCCTTTATCAACCCAGTACCATTGAAATAAAGGCAAAAACTTGTAAACTTAACTAGTAATGATTTAGACGATTTTAACATAAAACAAAAACGGTAGTCTAAAACAACTTGCTTACGTATCATGAAAACAATCTCTTGAGGAGGCTTTTATATAGTTATGTAGTCACGTCTAATTTGGCTTCAAAATTATGTGGCGTAAGTTCTAACTATCCATTTTGTAAAGAAAATGAGAGCTATACCAAACATGTTTTTAATTGAATGGCCACTTCAATGTTTTTAAATAACGTAGAACTTTTAATTCTCACTTACCATAAAAATTTTATAATACCAAATGTAAATTATTGGATCTATTTTCGAGAACCACAACCCTTTTTAAAAATAACCAAAAATATTTTTTTAATTTGTAAACTAATTATTTCAATTATCAAAAATCAATGAATGAGCAAAGTGTAATTACATTAGTATCTTTAAAAAAACTAGTTTAAGTCTGCTTTATAGATATTTAGTGGTTTCGAAGAAGAAGGCCAAAAATATAACATTTCACTTTACAATGAGTTTATAAAAAGCGGAGTTGTTAATGGTGTAAATGGCACTATTGAGTTAAATTCCCCCCCACCATAAGTACTTGTATTTCTTTAAATATTTATTAATTTGTAAATATAACTTTTGGTTTTTCTTTGATATGATGGTTTTATTTTTATTTTTTTTTGCTTAATTTTGTGTGTTGTTAGGTAAGTTTTGTTTTGTGTACCAGGAATAAACGCTTATCTGCCAGCCAGATAAGCTTAAACTGAAAAAAAGTACAACAAAATATTTTAATAAATAACAAGTACTATATTAAACAATAATTTAATAAATAACAAGTAGTATAATAAACAATAATTTAATAAATAACAATAATTTAATAAATAACAAAAATTTAATAAATAACAATAAATTAATAAATAACCATAATTTCATAAATAACCATAATTTCATAAATAACAATAATTTAATAAAAAATAATAATTTCATAAATAACAATAATTTAATAAATAACAAAAATTTAATAAATAACAATAAATTAATAAATAACCATAATTTCATAAATAACCATAATTTCATAAATAACAATAATTTAATAAAAAATAATAATTTCATAAATAACAATAATTTAATAAATAACAATAATTTCATAAATAACAATAATTTAATAAATAACAATAATTTCATAAATAACAATAATTTCACAAATAACAATAATTTCATAAATAACAATAAGTATAATTAATGAAATGAAATGAAAAATCTGTTTATTGTGCTAGGAAACCACACCTGTTACAGTATCAGCTAGTCAATGCACATGAAAATCGGTATAAATTATATAATATTAGGTAATGATATAAGAATAGAGAAATGTTAGTGAAATGTTATTAAAGTGAATGACTTATATGTTAAGGGCTGGTAAAGTTTTCAGATCAGATATTTTACAGTTAAATATATCAACAACATTTGAATAATTGTTTGCGGTTTTATAAATTCTGTTAATTTGGTTTAGAATACTTTTAGAGGTTTTGAATAGTTGGGAATGTCTTATATAATAGTTAGGGACTTTGATTTTGTTAAGTAAATCCTCACTGGGGATCAGATTTTTAAACAATTTATATAGGGAAATAAACTCGCCTTTTTCGCGAGTAATTTAATGTAGTTGTAAATGTGGCATTTAAAAAAATTAGTGTGTAAGTATTCTATAAATTTCTTTTAAACTGTTTCGACAATTAATATTAAATAGACGATACAGCCTCCCCACGCCAATGAACCGAACCGTACATTAATTTAGAGTGAACTAAGCTTTTGTATAAGAGAATGAAATGAAATTTGGAATTGATTTTTTGGCAAGTTTTAAAGAAACTCCTAACAGTCTTTTGCAGCCATTACAACGTGATGGACATGTTCTCGGAAGTATAACCCTTTATCTAGATGAACTCCGAGGTCTTAAATGAAATCTTTGCGGGGGACAGTATATCTGTTAATTTTTTAAACAAACCTAATTTATTCAGTTTTCCTACTGAAAGAAATGACGATCGATTTAGTTGGATTAATGGGTAAATTGTTATTGGAAAACCAAAGTGAAATTTTGTTTAAATCTTCTTGGACTTTCTGGCAGTCAATGACACTGTTACTGGGCCTGCATAGCTTGTTGTCGTCTGCAAACTGATAAAGACTAGAATTATTAATAATGAATTGGAGGTCGTAGATGTAGATCGGCTGCCCCATGGCAAAACCTTATAACCACCAAATTTTTGAAAAATTAGATTTTTACGCATCAGTTTTACTAAGGCATGTACAAAAGTACTGTAAAAGTTTCAGGTAAAAGTCATAAATATTTAACTATTTATTACTTAAAAAATGGTTTTGGATTTTATAATTTTCGCATTAAAAACCATGTTAAAATCTTATAACTTAGGTTTTGAAAAAGTCAAATATCTCAAAATTACGATCGTGGTGGTTAAAAGGTTTTGCCATGGGACAGCCGAGATGTTGAATAAAAGGGGTCCCAGGGAACTGTCCTGGGGTACCCCGCAGTTTGCACCGTAACTGACATCGGTGACAACACCGTTACACTTCAACACATTCGCACGGTTAATTAGGTAGCTGCTTAACCAGCGCAGTAAATCGCCATGAATGCCAAGACTTTCTAGACAATAAGTATAATAAACAACAATAAGTATTATATTTATTATTATTTAATAAATAATGAAATTAAATGAAAAAATGGTTTAATGTACATCAAACATTACAGGGTTTTTGTCAGCAACTAAACACAGTTTAAAAAGACAGTACTTAATAATAAATATGCTTTAACAATTTTTCGATAAAGATGTAGTTTTAAACCTTGTACATGGTACTTGAAGAAGATAACACAATATAACAAATGAAAAATTTAAAACAATTTTGAGGATATTTTGTTGATATAAATGACTGGTTTCAAGATTCTATTTGTTTAACGTTGGCAATTTTGCAATTAGAAATCCGAACTTAATTTATTTGCAGTAATTCGTTTTCTGTTAATTGAGTTTAATTGGTTGTCATCGATTTTATTCAAATAAAAATTTATTGTTTGATAAATAGGTACACAAATTGTTTTGGGGTAAAAATTTGAGCCGGAGATTTTGTTGTTTATTAATTTATATAAGAAAATTTGTTCGTTTTGTTCTCGAAAAGTCGATGAAGTGTTTAAATGTAAGTCTTTAAGATTTATTAGATAGTTGTACCTGCAATGATTTTTTTATAAGTACTAATACAGGGGATTTACAAATTTTCGTTGAATAAATAAGAATAATAATCATAATTATTTTACAAATAGCAAGCATAATAATCATAATTATTTTATAAATAGAAAGCATAATAATCATAATTATTTAATAAATAAAAATAAGTAGAGTAATTTTTTAATAAATAATAAGTATAATAATCGCAATTATTTAATAAATAAAAATAAGTAGAATAATAATTTTTTAATAAATAATAAGAAGAATAATCATAATTATTTAATAAACAATAAGAAGAATAATCATAATTTTTTAATAAGTATAATAATCATAAATTAAATAAATGATCAAACCATCAAACTGCCGTACAAGATAGAAAATAAGTAGAGGCCCAATACATCCTTCAACAATAGAAATTCCCAAAATTCGCTAAGAAGAATTATGGCATGGAGCCTGGACATGCTAGTTAGTCTTTATATGGTCTTTGCAAATTTTGACGCAATAATTTGTTCGTTAGGCCTAATGGCGATTTTTTGCATGGATTCTGATTGACGCAACTTTTTGCTTGCTGAAAAAGATTCGTTCTGTGCCATACTTATGTTTATTATGTTACTTTGGTATAACTAAAACTACACTGTAATTTATAAACCAACTTATAATAAATCAGAGACGTTATTTATGTGGTGCTTTTTTGAAAACCGAACCAGTCCTAGAAATAGGTTTTTTTGAAATTAAGGGCCAATGTGACCGTTAGATCCCAAACTTTAATATAATAAATTTGTATTAAGAAGTGAAAATAAATACAAATTCTCATTTTCATTGGCTGTGAGAGACTGAGAGCGCAACCTCTTTAATGTTTTTTCTTTTGTTACAGAATTAGAACTACTAATTCATTATGACCAGTAAGCCCCAATTTCAATGTTATTAACGGCTCATAGCACAAAATAAACTATAGTCTTTCACCTACGCCGCCGCCAGTCTTGTCAATAGATGCTTCAATAAATCATTCTCCAAGAAAACCGACAGAAGTTATAATTCCGAGAGCCAGGAACTGCAAGTCACTGTTTATGCAGTGCTTGTTAAAATAATGGAATTTTTTTACCATTAGGGAAGCAACAAGCGTTCCCATTTAACCAGGTAACTTTTTTGACAGATAAAAAGTTTCCATTATTTCAACAAGCACTACATAAACAATACCTTGCGGGTCCTGGCTCTCGGAAATATTACTTCTTGGCGATATCGTTCGAGGATTATTTATTCAAGTTTCTATAGAACATCAATTAAGGGCTAAAATCCTTTAGTTTCTCGCCTAAACGACGATGGCGCCTTGATCGCCACCCCAGGGCAAATACTATAGGCTGCAGGCTGTCACCTCCGTTCTACCTCTCCTTAGAAAATTGGGTGTATCCTGTTTCATATGTCTAGGGCTACATAATAGGACCAATTTAAAAATCCATAGAGTAAGGGGTCTCAGGTCCTTAGGACCAATTAAAAAAAACCTAATTTACAAGACTGGCCACGGCCTTATTTCAAACACTGCTTGTATGTGAAGCAGTGATGAGCAGGATTTCCTAGCGTCGCTTGGCATCACCTATCGATATGTAGATAAACTAGTATTAGGCAAAGATTTAATGTATGTTAGTTAGTTTGACCACGCGTCGATGGCTCCACATAATCTGACCATATCATGGTATAGGCCAGGCGGCAGGGTAAAAAAAACGATGAAAAATTTAAAAAAATGTTGGAGAAGAATTTTTTTTCAAAACCTTTATTAGGTTTTACTTAGTAGAAATCCAAATTTACCCTCTCCACCTGATGTGAGCTTCGACCCCCACGATGACGGAATAGTGCCAAAATCGGGTTTTTGGCACATAGCACGTTTTGGGCTCATCCTACACAACAACGTTCAATACACATCCAAATTAGTGCTAGGGTTATTCTCTACAACTTTGGTCTGATATATGTTTGGCCTCAGACTAATACTTCGCCCTCTGTCGTTCAAATAAATTAATTGTTTTGGTAAAAAACCGTAAAATGCCCGATACAGGGTGAAATGTTGGTTTTAGGTACATTATGTTCTGAGCCTTCGTGTAGCAAATTTAAGTATCTTTCAATTGGTATATTAAATGTGTCATTAGCATATAGGGGAAACGAGTTTTGTGCAAATTATCGTTTTCGGCCAAATGCCGGCTTTGGTTTTTTAGTTTCACATCGAATATATGCATTCGAAGTGACAGTATTGCTATGGACGGAATGTCGTTAAGTGTTGTTGGTTTGTTTGTTTGGCGTCGTGGATAGCGACTTCACGGTAGATGGAGCTGCGAAATTAATTTATATAATTGGCGGCACCGGGATTCGAACCCAGATTTCTGGCCGCGTAATCTCCAAAACCGACGCCTTTAACAAGGAGCCACGCCGTCCTCTTCGAATTTCATGCTTGAACCTTTAGCCTGAAACACTTTTATAGTTTGTATAGTTGGTCCAGAGATTTTCCGCCCCCTCACGCGTGCCGTTAATTTCCGCCCCTTCCGACCAGCCCCCTTAAAGGGAGAGTGACCGAAAAAAACAAGTTGGTCTCATTCGATAGAACTCTTCGACGCACATGCAGTGCCGTTAATGTCCGACCCCTCCGCGTTGGAGTGTGACTCATAGGCCTACCGCTTGGATTTTAGGTGACAAGAGCTAGTTTTTAGATGTAAAATGACAGAAACAAATGTATGTTTTATTTGCAAGAACACGTTCAATGAAGGTGAAATTCGGGAAATAAAAGAGAGAGGGTTGAAAACTCAGAGAGTATAGTATTCGAAGGAAAGACAATAAAGTAAAAACTCTCGAGGATGTTAATTTTGTGACTACCGATGTTTTTAGTGCAATAAAGACTACATTAGAGAAAGGTGTATCGTGGCTGCAGCTAAAGAACAAACAGGTAAGTATTTTTAATTTTGAGAATTATTATTAAGTAAACAGAACGAATGTTTACTCTAGGTGAATTAAGTCAAAGAACTCGAAGATCTAATCAGTTAGCGTTTGATTTTAAGAGTTGTTGTTTTATTTGTGCGATGGATGCCCCAAAGTTATTTTTAGCGCGGGAAAAGAAAAAACCTATAAAAAGACGTGATACTGTTCGGCGTGTCCGAAGTCTTATAATTAAAGGGGCTCCAAAGTTGGGTGGCAAAATGTGTGTAAAGTCAGTAAAGTGCGAAATTTATGGTTGACTCTGCCCGACTGTGCCAAGGCCAAGTGAGGGGTTGGGGGGGGGGGAGGAAGTATGCTCAATTTTCTTTTTTTTTGACACCGAACTTTGGAGCCCCTTTTATAACAAAATCCAAAAGACTGCAAAAGTAAGGCGCGTAACCTATCCAAAGTACAAATTATTTGGCGTATCAAGGATTTGGATTTCGTTGCGGTTGAAGGTACATAATATTATATAATTATACATGTGTACTGCATATTGTGGAAACTTACCTTCATTATTGTAGTAAGCTTTAATCTAACTATGTCGATACTTTTTTTAGCAAGATATCATGACTAGTGCTTGAAAAAATTCTTCTCTCGTCCTCCACCAACTCAAGAAAATGGTCGACCTAAGACAAAGCGATGGTTGTTGTGGTAAATTACATTTCCTCACACATTGAAGAACACCGACTAGAATGCCAATTTTCATTGTAAGAAATACTAAAGGAATACAAAGAACCCATTCCATTGCATAAATCTATTATATCTAAGCTAGTGGACAAGTATAGCGATGTTATTATCACAGCCAAGCACAGCTCAGAGCCTATCATTTTTTTTCGTGATACCGGCTATATACTGTTAACTGAAAACTGGTATGCAAATAGAGCGGCAAGTGACGAAGAGGAGCGCTTTCCAATTGTACAGGCTGCTGCCGAGATTATAACCCAAGACATCGAAGGTATACGAAATAAAGCAATATCCAGCATCGGACTCATTTCTGGCAAATATTGAAAATGATATTCCGGACACTCTGAAAGCTCTTCTTGGTGTTATTATTAACAAGAACAAACGCGGAAATCAGAGTAAATGGAACACAAAGATCGTAGCCATGCACATGCGATTATAGCGGCAGCTAGACCTAAATCGTTCTTATCGACGGTCCAAATTGGCCTTGGAGCCTTTTTGAGCAGAAAGTACGGTTCCAGAGATCTCTTACAAGTACTCTCCGCTTTGGGAATGTGCGCTTCGTATGATGAAACGGTAATGTTTGAAACATCAGCTTTATTTCCTCCTCAGAAATCAACCACGAATGACTCATTTTCGCAATTTGTATTCGATAATGCCGATGTGAATATTAATACTATTGATGGTTTAAATACTTTCCATTCAATGGGAGGAATTCAGTGTGTTACTCCCTCCGAGGGGTCGGATATTTACCAAATTCCCGTACACTTTGTCTAAAATCGCAAAATGTTTTAACTCTCTCTATGGTAAATTAACATTGAAATCCCAAAATCACTTAAAAATGTAATGATAGAATAGCCAAAATCTCTACGAAATCCCGAAATCCCGTACAAAATAAAGGCAAGTGTTCGACCCCTCGACTCCCTCAGTTTCAGTTTCTTCAGACGTAGCAATTACGAGGGTGCCAAAGCTTTCAGCCCATACCGTCGAACAATTCGGTAACTTTGCCCTGAAAACATACCAAAAGAGTAATAGTGGTGGGCTATCAAATATAAGTATCAAAGACTTGGAAGAGTTAAATCCCATTCCTCATAACGCAAAAGTTTTAGCCAGTGAATTTCTCTGGCTTTATGGAAAGTCGAATAATATTTCCAATATTCCCGGCTGGAATGGCTCTATGGAACAAGTAATTTCAGACGTGTCATTCGCGGAGTCTCGCATACTGTATCTGCCGTTCATCAATGCACCCCCAAGCAAATATGATACTATTTACACCACCCTTGTTATCGCTGCTGAAAAAATGCAAGGCTTTAGGACAAAGCAGTTGTTTCGTCACTTTCGACCAGCCACTCTATTTTAAGGCCCGCGATATAATTTCTTCTGTTGATGCGCAATCCGATCTAGCCTCAGTCACAGTTAGACTTGGTGGATTTCACCTTTTGATGTCGTTCATGGGTTCAATCGGCTATATCATGGATTTTAGTGTATTACAAGATCTTTTTAATGTTGTTTATGCAGCTTCACCTACAGAGAAAATGTTAGCTGGGCACGCTTATGCTAGGGCTCTGAGAGCGCATATAATGGCTCGAACAGCTCTCGCTAAAATGACACATCTAAAGTTATTTTTTCTGCAGAAGAACGAAATGAAATAGAAGATGCTCTCCTTGATTCAAATTTTGTTAATAAGATCGACGGGTTACACTTACGAAACGCTCTTGAAAAATTCACCGAAATGCTAAACGAGCTCAAAAAAAGTGGACCGATAGCTAAACTATGGGTGCAATACGAATTGGTACTTTTTAATCAGAGAGTTCAATATAAGTTGATCTCTATCTTTCGTTGAGATACATATTTCGACAGCCTCTTGTAGATTAAAATCTTGATCCTGATAATTAAATACTTTTGGTGACAAAACTCCTGCAAGAATAATAGAAATTATGAAATTGGTTTCACTCAATGTATAATTTCAGATGAAGTTATCTACCTTTAGCAGGAGATTTATTTTCCTTTAAAATAATCTTTCCCGGGGTTACTTAGGTTCCACAACCAGAATTAAATAGTTTTCTCTTTCTCTGGATTATTTCATCTACTTTTAAAACAAGTTTCTTTGAACTTTCAAGAGGTTTTGGAGAAAATTTCATTTGAGTGGCTGATTATCTAGGGTTCCTCTTGATATTAGGAACTGACTCCTTGCTTCTTTTTGGTGTAACTTCCAATGACATGGTGACTTCAGGCGCTGTCCTATCTTCAATTTCCACATTTGGCAGTAGTTCTTGACTTTCATATTCCCTGATTGATTTCCTTTCAGTTTTAAAAACTGTGGGAATAGCAATTTCATCAGTGTATTTTTTTAGCATTAATAAATTGTGATACTTCAAAGTATACTAAACACAATCGGTGATTTTTATACAATACAGTGGAGTTTAAACCATAAAGTTTATTGTTTCTGCAGTTTAAAACACATTTTTTACAACTACAATTGAAAGAAAATGGTTTTAGTAATGCAAAGTGGAAAGGTTGTAGACAAACATATTACAAATCATAAAAATCAAATTATCTATAACCAAATCGTAGATGTTGTAATGAAACCTATAAAATATTTAGGTTTCATAATAAGCATGCAAGGTTGATTCTGGCAGATTAAAGACATCCGACATATTGAGGACCATAATGAGGCGTAGTGACCATTTTTTCTTTAAGACACCAATTGAAAACGACGTCTGTCAATGAGACCTATATATAGGTATCGTGAGCATCAGTTAGCTTATAGCATGTTGAAAAGTTGAATTCAATGGATAGAAGACTACGACACTGATGCCTATAACATGACATAGTGAGCACCACCCAAATATCATGGCAAACATGTGAAAAATAATCATACCGGTCTTGACTATTAGGAAATCTAAAGAATAAAAAAAAATTAAATACGTGAAAAAATAAAAAATAAAGAATGAAATATTGCACCCGGAGACCCCTTGTTTGTTGAAGCAATTTTGAGCTGCACAGCTCTTTTTTCCATAAATTATCCAATAACTCATTTTTCTAGTCCAGCTTGAAACATTCCTAAAATAAAACATAAACTAATAAACCTGTAAAATATTTAGAGTTAGAAAAAGGAAAAGTTGTAATACAAATTCTTGAACTTAACTGATTTATTATTTATGTTATTAAGAAAGTAATAATTACTCAGCAATATTTATGGTCTTTAACAAGTTCTTAAATTTAAGACTAGTTCTAAATACTTAAAAATTATGATAAAGCAGTTTTTCTACGAAAAACAAACGCGAGCTCATGGCCATGCTCATAGTAAAAGAATTAACCGTTGATTTTATATGCTTTGTTCTTTAAAACGTGAACTTTAAAAATTCAACCAATCAAAAATAGCGACCTTGTTACTGTTTCTCGGACCAGCGGAGAGAGTGCGCTACAGTCGTGTATGCAAGGATACCCATTATACGCGAAGCGTATAAACAGGGTGTTTTTCTTAGCTCTAAAAAGTGATTTTTTAAAAAAAAACTATGTTTTCTAGAAAGTTGAAATTTGTACTGTACATTATACGTTTCAGGGGACACTTTACCAAAATTGCATCTAAATCGAAAAATATTTTAACGTTTTTTGAAAATTTAAATTTTAACCGCTAGGTGCTATAAGAAAATTGTCAATGAAAAAATTGTAGAGCGTCACCAAAAACGTTCAAATAGCGTTGGCGCGAAAAAAATAGACGTCTTTTTCACTGACAAATACGACTTGAAAAAGTGACAAATTGGGCAAGCTAAAATAACTTTTTTCGAATTCCTTTGGGAGAGTAGTGTAACTTTATGAAAGTCAGAAATTTTTTAATCTGGTGTTTAATGCAATAAACACCACTGAAAAATTAAATACTAAATAAATTTAAGGTTTTTACTGACCTTTAAACCTGTGGTCTATTTATCTTCTCGCCTATCAGGGTTAAAATAGGTTTCGAATACGACTAGGTGCAAACCCAGGCCTATTAGATTAAAAAACTAATAGGAAAAGTCAATAGCTAAATGAGCCAGATTGTTGTTTCAAAAAGAGTGCCACGTCTCATGACCCCGAATTGTGAAATACTGTATTTCAAAACGATGAATAGGGTGAAACAGTTCGGCACATTGGCCAGCAAGGTCGCCAGATCTTACGTAATTTAAACCGCCATTAATAATTTAATTAATTAATTTAATTTCTTCGCCATTGTCTCCTCGATTTTTCAGCGGTCTTTATTGCATTAAACACCAGATTAACAAATTTCTTACTTTCATAAAGTTACACTACTCTCCCAATGGAATTCAAAAAAGTTAATTTAGCTTGCCCAACTTGTCACTTTTTTAAGTCGTTTCGCGCCAACTCTATTTGCACGATTTTGGTGACGCTCTTCAATTTTCTCATTGACAATTTTCTTAGAGCACCTAGCGTTTAAAATTTAAATTTTCAAAAAACGTTAAAATATTTTTCGATTTAGATGCAATTTTGGTAAAGTGTCCCCTGAAACGTACAGTACAAATTTCAACTTTCTAGAAAACAAAGTGTTTGAAAAAAATTACTTTTCTACCAAAAGCACCCTGTATAGTCTTTGTTCGACAGTGGACAGACGCTGAAGAAGCGAAGCCACTTATACATAGTTTGCATCCCTACGTCATCAATGACGCAGTTCCAAGTATAGATATAAGAACCAAGAATAAATATTTAATTTGAGCAAGAATGAACGGTTCTTTGTCGCCATTTTTCTGGTGTAGATTTCTTAGTAAAACGGGAGGGTTAACAGTTTCAATCGTCTGTTTGCGGATTTTAATTATTTTCAAATGATTAAGAAATTATTTTCACGTTAAAAATGGTTATCTGCCTGGTTAAAAATTGTTCGAGTAGTTCAATTACCAAGGAAGAGCGAAAATTGTTTATTTTATTCGATAGCGAAGGTAATTGTAAAAGGGATGACCGCAAAGGCCTAACTTTGATAAGCTTTGTTAACTTCTTTTCGTAGATATTTCTGTCGTAATTTGATATTTTATTTAAATAACCCTGCCTTAGAATCTTATCTGGCTTTGTTTAGGGCCCATTTAAAATTTTAAAGCGTAAATCTAATACGTTTTGTAGCTTTGACGAGATTACCAACAAAATGGCTACCTATTTAGTAGCTACGCGCGAAATGGTTTGAATTTTTGATCGCCCTCCCAGTTTCCTTGGAGACCATAGGCCCCTCCCTTCGGTGCAAACTATGTATAGGGAGCAAGGAGAGGTCGCCAGCTGAAAAAGCCAGCCCTGGCCGGAACCCTTCTACGCCGACCCCGCGAGATACCGTCCTGTCCGGCACCGATAGCAGTATTGTAAATTGTATTGATCGTATAGTTTTTGGGCTTTAATAAAAGCATCTGGGTAATAACCCACTGACTCATTGTTCGCCTATTCCTACGTTACAATATATGTCAACAAATAAACTAAGAAATACAAGCCTATTAAGAAAATTAATTATAAAAATTATACTTATTTAACTGAAGAACAATCGGAAACTGTGGCAGACGTTTTAAATACTTTTTGTCAAAAGGTTCTAAATTAGCCAATGCTATATTAAGAAAACAATGCTAAAACAAGAACAAATATTAACTAAAATGTTTAGCAATCGGCCCATGAGTGATGTAATAGGCGCCATAATGTCTTTAAAAAAAACTAAATCTACAGTTTATGATGAGATAGGTTTAGAAGGATTGAAACAAATAAGCAATATAATTTCGAATACATTAACATACCTAATAAATTTATCTATGTCTAAAGCCATTTTTCCAGATGTTTTTAAAGGAGCTATTATCAAACGGAAAATATGACCGAATCACAAGATAACAGCCCCTTATCGTTGAAAATATTAAAAAAATTATTAAAATCAAAACTAACGCGATTTCTTGAAAAAATATATCTTTCTCATAACCAGAAGCTAAGGTCTATTTAATCGAATCCCATTCAGTCAAAAATATAGGTCTTTTCTTATAGCCCAATAGGCGGGTTTCGGTCGAATGGGAATTTCTGAATTTAGGTTAGGGTTTGGGTAAGGGTTCATATTACAGGCAATACAAACTAAATGGTTTGGTGGTATTCAATTGAATGGAAAAATACTAAATAGACCAATTTCGGGCAATTCGATAGAATGGGATTCGATTCAATGGTACCAAAGATTACCAGTATAGTTTTGAAAAAGGCTTTGGCACAGATGCTGCTATTTTGAATGATACTGGAGCCAATTGATTAAAATTAAAACGTAAGAGGTATATTTTTAGACCTTAAGAAAGCCTTCGATACTGTCTCACATAAAATATAATTAATAAATTGGAAAAGGCCGGTTAACGTAGAGTTGTTTAGAGGCTAATTAAGTAATCGTGACACGGTTGTAAAAATTAAGTACAGTTATAGCCAACCTTTGAAAATGAAATTTGGTATTCCTCAGGGAACCATAATAGATCCTTTCTTTTTTCTTATTTACATAAATGATTGATGTAATATAGTAAATTTGTTTCCTTTGCCGACGATACGGCATTGCCAAGGTTTTTAAAATCGTGCTAACCGAGGGACTAATTTGGGAGGAGGCGTTTTCTACAGCACAAATAATATTAAATAAAATTTGTGAAAAACTAGAAGAAAATCTTCTAACACTTAATATTGGGAAAATTTATATATTTCCTTTTCTTCAAGGGAATAAATTAAACTAACGGTACACAAAAATAATTATTGTATGAACTGCTTTCAATTTAATGAAAACTGTATATAACATAAAAGAGTAGATTGGATTTAGTATCTTGGAATTATTAAAGACTGTTATTTAATATGGGAGGACCATTTATCATACCTCTGTCAACGGATACGCCTCTGTCTTCGTATATTTTGCGAATTAGTTAACTTTCTTCAAATGGCCTTTTTAAAAACTTTGCATTTCGCCTAAATACATTAGTTATATTATATGGTATAATTGGTAAGGGCGGAACATATGATAATATCATTAGCCTTCTAGAAGTATTGCGAATACGGAATCTAAGATTATGTTGAAGAAAATGTTAATGTTATCCAAGCAATTTATTATATAATGATTTCAAAGTCTTCTCTATAAATCATTTACATATTAAAAATATTTTAATAAACAATCACTAAACCCAAATAAGCCCTTTAATACAAGGTTTATGGGAGACTTTAATCTATAAGAAGAAAGGATTTATAAAAATATAGGTAAAAATCATTCGTTGTATTACGGACCCAAAATATTTAACTAATTGAATATTGACATAAAAAATGTGATTATTTGATTGTTTAAAAAAATAATTGTAACTTGGTTCATAAAGAAAAAGATACGCAATATATGTCAATCTCTTATGTGTTTTTTATGTAAAAATATTCTAAATTAAATCTAACTTTGTATAAAGTCTTTTTCGTAAATTAATGTAACTGAAATATTACAAATGCATTAAAAATTGTAGATTTATCTTAAGCCCTGCCACGCATTTGTTTATGTGGAAAAGGATTGATGTTATATATTATACTTGTGTGAAAGAAAAAAGATATCAATTGATAATGGTTATAATAATAAAATGTAATTACTAATTGCCACATGTTGCAAACCAAGTAAACGTTAAATCAATTAGTTTTACACCACTTATAGTGCAGTTGAAAATATCTGTCTTTCCTAAATTTATTTCCGGTTATTTGGACTCTATTAATAGGTTTTAATTTACTTCTTTCAGTTTTAAATATATCCGTACGTCTTGTATAATAATTGGGTACGGATAAATTTATTTTAGGTTTTAAGTTAGGGCTGAAAATGCGGTTATTTAACAGTTTATACAAAAATATTAATTCATTTTGTTCTCGAAATTTTGATAGGGAAATAAGTCCAATCAAGTTATTTAAAAATTTGGTAAAATTACGTCAGATGTTTCAAGAATATATGTAAATCCTACCACCGAAGAACCAACATCATTAGGCAGCGCGCTATTTATTTTTAAGAGACAATTATATATTTTGCTTGAAAAAGAACTCCCAGAACGTATAAATCTAAAATACGAAAACCAAACCCACATTATTTTTTTCGAAAAAGTCAACCAAACCCACATTATTTTTTTCGAAAAAGTCAACTAAAAAAATTGTGATTTCTGCGAAAGGAGAGGTCACACCGCCGGAAATTACTATAAAAAACGCGCCCAAGATAAGTTCAATGAAAACAAACAAATATAAAATAGGTCTGATGTCGACAAAGCTGTAGAAGAAAACGAAAATTTTTCAGAAGCTTTTAATAATTCCATAAGCAAACGAGTAAACTCAAACATACCGGCAGGCGCCTCCACATCCACACCGGAAAAAACCCCCAGATGGGCAGACATTACCAAGTCACCGGAAAAACCTACATCAAAAACAAGCGTCATGAATTTAAACATTTCTAATAAAGGCTCCAATGAGCCGAGGAGCGAGGGGCTAACTACACTGCGAAAATGTGTACACCAGATTTCGGACTTCAAATGACTTTGTTTTAAAAATTTCAGACTTCGCAAGATTTTTTTTTATAAATGAGACTTTGCGAGACTTTCCGGGATTTCGTAAGATTTCGTTATTAGTAAAAGACTTCGCGAGATTTCTTTAAAAAAATTAAGATTTCGCGAGATTTCGTTAATGAAGTTGAAGACTTCGCGAGATTTCATTTCAAAAATGTAAGACGTCGCGAGATTTCATTTCAAAAATTTAAGACTTCGCGAGATTTCATTTCAAAAATTTAAGACTTCGCGAGACTTCGTTTAAAAGATAGACTTCGCTAGATTTCGTTTGAAATGTTATTTTTAAACTTGAGGTGGACGCTAAATAAATGATTTAAATGATGATCAACACATTCAACAGAGCACTCGAAATAGAGTAACTCTTTTAGAGTGAAAATATTAAGAAATTTTATTTTAATATATCTAATTGAAAGGAACGCAGATTTCATTAGACCTGATAGAAACGAGTCCAAATGTTTCTCCTTTTCCAAAGAAGATTCGTAAATTCTTGAATTTCTATTCAAGAAAAGCGAAATCCGTTGGTGAAGTTCTTTATTACTTTTTATCAGTAGTTGAACTTTGTTTAAAACCGGAAAAAACCGAGTTATTAAAGTTTGGTTAGAAATGTCTCTTTCAAATGCACGTTTCTTACGTTCACGTCTACTGTATTTACTCTCTTTCCATTTACTAGGTAGGACCACGTTTGATGGTAAATTTTTCGTGTGAATGGCATGTGGGGTCCTTACAACATGCTATTCTGTACTTCCCCCGAATTTTCGAGTCTTGATTCTTTAGTTTTCGGCTCTTCAGATGTTTCATATCACCATCGTCTTGAATTTCGAAACAAGTTTTCTCCTTGGTTGTAATATAAAAACTACTTGGTGTGCCATCATTTTTTTGGAAAATGGGCAAGTAGCGTGTTTATCCGCCTTTTGTGAACTGATTTATCGTTTCCATTCAGTGAGTGAGTTGTTGTTATGTGCGAGTCTTTTATGTGCCTGGTATAGTTTGAGGTGATCCACCGTCTAGTACCATTCTTGTTATTCGTTGTAGTTAGTTTTATGCTTTTATCACAAATAGAGCAAGTGAAGAGAGAAGGGTGTCCCGCTGGTGATTGAGAATTTCATTCTCAATCACCAGAAGGACACAAAGAGCTTGGCTCCCGCCGTTCACCCGCGCCTCTCCCGTTCCTCCCCCACCCGCGCCTCTCCCCCATCTCAATCACCAGAATTTCTAATCACCAGAATTTCTAATCACCAGAATTTCTAATCACCAGATTCTCCCGTTCACGGGTTGCTTTCCCCCCAACCCCCATTCACTGGATACTTTATCTCTCGTTCACCAGCTCCTTTCCCCCATTGCTTTCACCCCTTCTAATCACCAGATTCTCCTGTTCATCCCTTAATCACCAGAATTCCTAATCACCAGATTCTCTCTCTCTCTCGTTCACGGGTTGCTTTCCCCCATCCCCATTCTCCAAAATTAGTTTTGCTCGCACAGATATCTGGAGATTAGATTTTTACCCGTTTGCTTATCGCTTCAGAACTCCTTAATTTCTAATCTCTAGGCAATAAAAACAAGTTATTTACATTTAATTTTTTTATTTTAGAACTTTGTTTACATGTTAGTAGGTACTATCAGATATTCCATTAGATGGTTATCTTGTGCATTACACAATGAAAACAAATTAAAGTAGCTAAGTTTACAGGTTAATTGATTATCTACGAGTAAATTAGTAAAATCTTGTAGTACTTCCGAGGGTGATTTAAAACAGCCAAACTAAGATTTTACTTGATGGTACGAATTAAATTGATCTGGGTACAAAAATAAACCCTCGAAAGGTTTTCCATATAATAATTCATGAATTTTTTTAAGGTTTTTAACAATAGCTAAGTACATGCATTCGATAACATTTTTATGTTCGTTTAAAAGATTTATTTGAAACCGAATAAAATCATTTTTTTTTTGGAACTCACCGATTTCGCGAGCTCCCAGATCCAGAACATGACCGTAGGCAGAGTTCAATTTGATGTTGTTGGTTGTGGCGACGACGGATACGTTGTTGTCGTGATAGTCGATGATGTTGTGGGTTAGAGACGATGCTCCGGTTTGCGTAGCGGCGAAAAGCTCTCCCCAAAGAGAGAGTAGATTGGTGAAAGCTTCGGAGGTCAGGAACAGAATATTTTCGTTCGATTTTTTGAAGAAGAGAACTTGTAATTTTGATCCGTCGAAACCAAAAGAAATGTAGACTGATCCTCCTAACGTGATTTTTATGTTGATACGTCTTTCTTGGCCCCTGCGTTTGGATACGGTATGCGTCTCGGCTATAGAAAATGAAAATGTTAAGCCTTTGTCTATTGAAATAGTAATAGTATTAATAAAATAATGCTTACCAATAGATCGTTTTTCCATGTTTACGGTAGATGACGAGAGCAAAGTGGATGCACTTCTTTTCAGTTCCGCGTCTCAGAGAGAAATGACGCGTGGGAGATTAATCAGTTCCTATCTTGTTGAGATTAATTCATCACGTGATCTAAACTTCAAATAACCCTCAAATTCTATTGGCTGTCTCTCTCTGACAGTTTAAACTGCCTCTAATGATTGACGGCACATATTAACCCACTTGAGTATTTGGAAAAAACCCTTTGCTACTCGAAGGATAGTTTTGGAAATACCACGTTGACGATATCAAAATCGAGCTCTCACTTGAAAATGTTTACGGAAAACAATCCTCTTGGAAAATTGAGTTACGTAGAAGATTGCTAAAAAATGGCTAAGTGTTAAGTTTTTTTCAATAATGAGTCTTATTTTTTACATTTTAAAGTATTTATTAAGAGTGAAAAATCCTATGACTACACTGACGGCATATCTTAAGTACCGGTGGAAAAAATCCAGTGCTCAAAGTTCAGTTATCTTATTAAACGTGCGCGTGCACAGAAAAATGAACGAGTCACGTGATAGTAACTTAATTTCTACGCTAATCTTACCCCTACTAGACCTAATTTCTGTCTAATACATTTCCAATATATATATATATAAAAGAATGCCTAAAAATTTCATTTTAAATATAATAAAATAGCCTAGCTGATTATTATTATTATAACTTACTTTTCAGCGTGACCTTCAATGACTATTCCCAATGCTAAGACTCTTTATTGAGATAACTAAGAATTGATTCCCATGACTACCCTGACGGCATATCTTAAGTACCAGTGGAAAAAAAAATCCATTGCTCAAAGTTCAGTTATCTTATTAATCGGGTGCGCGCGCACAGAAAATGAAAGTCACGTGAGAATCGGTACGTCACTGAAAATAGTGGAAGTGTCATCACTAGAGTTCTTTTATCAATATATTTAATTAAGGATTATTTCAAAGTTTAGATGGCGCCATGGTTCTCAAAGCAGTGATATTAAAAGATCTCAACGGGTGAAATTGGAGAAACGCTAAAAATATTATCGACATATTCATTCTCCCTGAGTATAAATAAATAAATAAATAAATACATTCTTGGCATAGTAGTAGGATTTTAAGAAAAAAATTAAATACGGAAAATCAATTATTTTATTTTAAAGGTTTTGTGATTTCTCACCAAACAATTTCAACATCTTCAATGTAGGCTATCACATCAGGGGCATCTCAAAAATCTTTTTCCTCTGATCTCCTAGTTTCTGCCTCTGTCTTTAGTATTTATAAATATTTTCCTATCCATAAACCATTTCCTAACTGGTGGACATTGATAACACTAAAAGTTTACTTATAATAATATGCTGAAATACATTTTCCAATACGCAAAAAATTAAAGCTAGACCTAAAAACCTGTAAAGTGTAAATAGTTAAGACTAAATTTCTAAGCCTAGCCCATGAAAGTACATTTTCCGTAAATCATATCCTAACATGAATGCATTTGTTAAGAATAAATGTTTTTTTTTTAAAATATGCTAATTAATTTCGTAAACAAGCATAAATTTTAGTTCGCCCTTCCTCCAAAATATCTAATAGAGCTAGTACATTCTCGATAAATATACATGTTCTTGGGGAATAAGAGACGTTTTTTTATCAAAGTAAGCCAAGTTTAAAGCTTATTGTCATTGGTTCCATAACAAAAACCACATTCGGATCAAAATAAATTTATTTATTTTATTTTTATACAGATTTTTTTTCATTTTTTTTGCCTTAATTTCAATTTTGGGAGTCGGTACCCGTTTCACCGAAGATGAAGATGCTTCGTTTTATTCAGCGTTGGGTAAATCGCCGTGTAAAAAAACATCTAGCATTGCATTAACTTTTTCCTCGTCCTCGTCCGAGACCCCTACAATACGTCTCTCGATCTATAAAGTAAAGAAATCAAAATAATAAGCTAAACGATAATCCATACCTTCTATTCACTAGTTCAATTTATCACTGTCTCATATATCCACTATCGTACATACATACATACATACACTAACTTACTAACGCTTTAGTCTCCGCAAGTTTTTATGTTGTATAATCAAAGTTTTGAATCGAATAATAATAATAATAATAATAATTAGATCAAAACAAATTTCAAGCTTACGTTAATGTATTCCCTTGAGTGAGGGCCCAATCTTTGAAAAATCTTCTCAATGACGACATGGGTAGCTAGATGGACGTCGATGTAACCTTCGTCCTCTTGCAGGTTCAATTCACGTAAATACCAGTTTTTATATTTTCTTAACATTATTTCTAACGTTCTAAACGAAAATTGTTTTTCGTTTGGCATATCAGGCTTAAAAGAAAACCTAAGAACTGCTTTAGTTACACGCATATCCACGTTATTTTCCATAGCTAATATTTAGCCCTTAAACTTGCTCGTAATTACGAAGAATGAAAAATGTAGAATGCTCGCTCCTATATTTATGCCAAATCAGAAATCACTTGAAATAATAACTTCATTTGGTACTTAAAAACGGTGAGAGGTGGGAGGAGGGGTTTGGTAATTTATAAATTTTTATAATCAAATGTACCATAGCAAAAGTATATAAATAATACAAGAAGTGCACTAATTATTATTTTCGCTCGCCAGGTAATTTCGTTTGATTTCCGTTTCGCACGGACGCAGATAACATGGTAACGCGACTACAGCGAACCGATAAAGCTAATTAATAAAATATTGTCAACCATTTGATATTAGAAATGTTAAAATAAAACTTTTACAGATAAATCTAATTTATAAAATATTGCCAATTGAGGGTTTGCAAGTTAGTTTGATTATAGGTTTTGAGTGTTAGAATAGAAATAACGCTAAATACAGGGTTAAATTCAATTCAAAATAAAAGACCATGACAATAAAAAATAACCTTTAAAATATAAATCGCGAAGAAAATGAAGTAACGCGACTTTTAAAATTAGTATAAAATGTTTATCCCTCTGAAAACGTGAAAATTCATATAGGACAAAACCCAAATACATGTTTACTGAGCTTAGCACTCTACTTTTTCAATCCTCTATTCTCAATGGTGGCCTCTATTTTTACCATCGTCTGCTTCGTAAACTTTATGGATGCATTGGAAGGGCTCAAATTAAGCTAAGTGGGTACACTTCTTGTTTAATTTATATACTTCTAACCATATTAAAGTATCAATTTTAACTGTAGTTCGTTTTATAAATAGATAAATAAATAAATAAAATTGCGAATAATTTACAAATAAATGTCTATTGACTTTTCTTCATCCTATAATATAAGTTTATTCCTAAATTTTTAAGCTTATTACAATAAGATTTCTTTAAGAGAGATAGAGAGAAAAGAATTGCTTAAATTAGGAAGTAATAATGAATCTATTGAATCCAATGTAAAGAAAATGCATCAAGATATTAACTTGGAAAATCCAAAAGATGATTCACCAGTAAGCAGTATTCAGTTAATTAAAAATCATAAACAAAAACCGACTGATTACGGTGCATCAAGATATAATATTTGTATATCTTCGAAAAAAGGTGAATCATTAAACATCAACAATGCGGTAATTTACTTATAATATATTTTATATGAAAATAATTAAAGGTTTTATAAATGATTAATTTATATTATAGATTATAGGTGGATCTAATAGCAAAATAGTATACGTCCAGGTAAAGTATTGTTTTATTTAGAAGTTTAAATATTAAGTTAATGGTTTATTTTAGAATAACTATATGTTAAATGATTTATTTTAGAATAGCGTTGATACATATGGTGGTAGGACAACATTAGAAAGTAGGTATATTGATTTAAAAAAACTATCGATTAATTAAACATTTTAATAATATTTTTACATAGCTTCGATAGTATCCAGAGATTGTACGATTGTTATTACAAAATGAAACTAATTTATTTTAAAATAAATATAGGTAGTAAAATGCTGCAAAAACCTCTGACTCTACGTTCAATACGTTAAAATAGATTACAATACGTAAATATAGGTGAAAAAATACTAGAAAAACACGCATACTATTATTTTTTTTAATTTTTGGAAATACACAACATCCACCAGTTACTTCGCAATGACGAACTGGCTGCTCTCTTTGTCCCTTTTATTTACAAACTAAATTCATATTTTCTTCAAACTTTCAATTCGTTATAATTTGAATTTAAATGAAACATCATGGATTATAGGTGCGTAATCTACTATTAGACCGAACGGATTAAAAAAAAATACTTAAAGTTCCCCGGGCATCTTATAAAGGAGTTCCAGCCCCCATCTCCGTTGTACGTACTGTGGAAGAAGAGGATCGAAGAGAAGCCGTCGACGGGAGGAGTGCTCAGCGTTCGATTTCATGGGATGCTGTCATTACCCTAAGCCTCCCGTGGATTCCGTCTCTCAAACGACTATTCTAAGCCTTTGGAAAACCTCTTTTTAGAAAAATTCTGTGGGAATTCCCCCCTTTGAAATATATTCTCTAATGAATTATTGTTTGAACGATATAAAACATTTACAATTACTGTTGGGAGACATACTGTAATTTTCTAAACAATAAACAAAAATACGAACCATTTTCATGTTTTATTATTATTAGGAATATGGATGAAAAAAAAAACACACATTAAATATTTATTTCAAATATCTGTAGAACCGAAGCCTCTCGAACCTCTTTCTGTATCTTCTTCAATTTGCTAATACAAACCAAAACAGGAAAATTGAAATAATAATTTTGGAGGGTGGAACATATCAATTTAACTCACAAGGCATTCCATAGGAACTGGCATCGAAATACATTCGCAGATAAGTTGAGCTATTCGATCGCCTCTGAAGATTTTAAATGCGTTTTTCCCGTGATTAATCAAGACAACCCCTATTGTACCAGTGTAATCTTTATCTATCACACCTGCTAAAACATCAATACCATGTTTTACGGAAAGACCCGAACGAGGGGCTAGAAATAAATAAATAAAAATAAAACATGGTATTCGTTAAATAAATAAATATATATATATATATAATATTACCAATACGGCCGTAGCAGAAATCAGGTATAACTACACTTAAATCAGTATTTATTAGCTCTCTTGCCATGGGGGCTACAACATAGTTATATACACTACATAAATCAAGACCTGCAGAGCCAGGTGTTTCTCGAGTAGGCGCGCATGCATATTTCGTTAATCTTACGAATTTCAGAATTTGCTGAGGAATTTCCATTATGGATAAATATTAAAGACAAATATTAAAAAATATTCTAACGAGTAAAGAAGTTTCAAACACAAATGACAAGTTTTACGAAAAAATTCCTTTTATAGCGTTTAACTCGATTTAAAATTCTTTAGATACGCTAACAGATCTTGTTATAGTGAAGATTAGTTGATTAAGCTAAGCAATTTATGAGCGACGCCCTAGCGTACTTGTAATTAAGAAAGTAAGTACTTAGTTTTACGATTTTGCTTAAAACTATGATTTTAAATCGATAAAGTGAAACACATAAAGTGTCCCTGACCAAAATTGTTTCGCAAACATCTGTACAGTTTAATAAGATACGAGTATGATAACGATTTCTAGAGCCCTATGTTCGATAATGATTCATTAGGAAAATTTGAATATAGTTTAAATTTTTAATTACTTATTTTTTGGTTTGACTACCAATTTGGAGGACTACTGTTTTGATTTTGATATAACTAAATTTGATTGGTTTTCGAAAAGTTATTGAAGTTTAGTAAATTATATCCTTCGCATACTTAAATTATGCCTTTCCACAATCAATGTAATTTAAATAAAGTTATTGAAAGATTGAAGCATTTTTTTTTTGTATACTTAGATGGAATCATATATTACCTACTTTATCAAGTCAAAGTTTAGTAAATTATACCCAGGATATGAGTTATCATGTTGACTTATAACCCTAACTTAATAATTTAAGCAATTATTTTCTCTCTCTCTCTCTCTCTCTCTTAAAGAAATCTTATTGTAATAAGCTTAAAAATTTAGGAATAAACTTATATTATAGGATGAAGAAAAGTCAATAGACATTTATTTGTAAATTATTCGCAATTTTATTTATTTATTTATCTATTTATAAAACGAACTACAGTTCGGTCTCTGGGAGGCTTAGGGTAATGACAGCATCCCATGAAATCGAACGCTGAGCACTCCTCCCGTCGACGGCTTCTCTTCGACCCTCTTCTTCCACAGTACGTACAGCGGAGATGGGGCGGGAACTCCTTTATAAGATGCCCTGGGATGTGTTTGGTATAGACATTACCATGTCGAAAAATTACTCCCATTTGATAATGCGCGCACTCTCGACCCCAGCAAAAGAAGAGTCCTCCGCCTCTTACTGCCAATTCTTCCGTACATTCGCCGCAGTGAAAGCAAATCATAGATTCGGTTGTCGTACCGACGTACTCATTTCCCGAGGCCAAAGTTATGGAAATAGGATCCATTACTATAAAATTAGTAAGAATGAATGATTGAATATAATATATATACAAAGTTTAGAATTTACAATTGACGTATATCTACGTACTTAGTCCCTCGAGCCGATTCCGAAACAATTCGAATTGGCTGTTTTCTTAATACTATCTCTCAATTTTTCTGTTTACCCCTTTTATACTCGAAAAAAACAATTTACAACTGACATCATAATTATAAACTGGGGGGCGGGGTTAGAAGAGAAAACTTTTCGAAAACCAATCAAATTTAGTTATATCAAAATCAAAACAGTAGTCCTCCAAATTGGTAGTCAAACCAAAAAATAAGTAATTAAAAATTTAAACTATATTCAAATTTTCCTAATGAATCATTATCGAACATAGGGCTCTAGAAATCGTTATCATACTCGTATCTTATTAAACGGTACAGATGTTTGTGAAACAATTTTGGTCAGGGACACTTTACGTGTTTCACTTTATCGATTTAAAATCATAGTTTTAAGCAAAATCGTAAAACTAAGTACTTACTTTCTTAATTACAAGTACGCTAGGACGTCGCTCGTAAATTGCTTAGCTTAATCAACTTTTTTCCTGTAGCGGATTTCAGGAATGGAATGGTTTTATAGTACAAAAATGACCCTCTTTTATACGAGATGAGAAGTATGTGGGCGCTTAAAAAATTAGATACCACTAATGATTATTTCGCTGTATACTTAAGTTATTTCTAAAAAAATATTAAAATCAACTTAAGTACCCCTGTACTACCTTCTTTGTTTTCGAATTTCAGATAGCAAAACAACACTTAAGTTGAATTCCTTTTATTAAAATTGATACTTTAATATGGTTAGAAGTATATAAATTAAACAAGAAGTGTACCCACTTAGCTTAATTTGAGCCCTTCCAATGCATCCATAAAGTTTACGAAGCAGACGATGGTAAAAATAGAGGCCACCATTGAGAATAGAGGATTGAAAAAGTAGAGTGCTAAGCTCAGTAAACATGTATTTGGGTTTTGTCCTATATGAATTTTCACGTTTTCAGAGGGATTAAACATTTTATACTAATTTTAAAAGTCGCGTTACTTCATTTTCTTCGCGATTTATATTTTAAAGGTTATTTTTTATTGTCATAGTCTTTTATTTTGAATTGAATTTAACCCTGTATTTAGCGTTATTTCTATTCTAACACTCAAAACCTATAATCAAACTAACTTGCAAACCCTCAATTGGCAATATTTTATAAATTAGATTTATCTGTAAAAGTTTTATTTTAACATTTCTAATATCAAATGGTTGACAATATTTTATTAATTAGCTTTATCGGTTCGCTGTAGTCGCGTTACCATGTTATCTGCGTCCGTGCGAAACGGAAATCAAACGAAATTACCTGGCGAGCGAAAATAATAATTAGTGCACTTCTTGTATTATTTATATACTTTTGCTATGGTACATTTGATTATAAAAATTTATAAATTACCAAACCCCTCCTCCCACCTCTCACCGTTTTTAAGTACCAAATGAAGTTATTATTTCAAGTGATTTCTGATTTGGCATAAATATAGGAGCGAGCATTCTACATTTTTACATTCTTCGTAATTACGAGCAAGTTTAAGGGCTAAATATTAGCTATGGAAAATAACGTGGATATGCGTGTAACTAAAGCAGTTCTTAGGTTTTCTTTTAAGCCTGATATGCCAAACGAAAAACAATTTTCGTTTAGAACGTTAGAAATAATGTTAAGAAAATATAAAAACTGGTATTTACGTGAATTGAACCTGCAAGAGGACGAAGGTTACATCGACGTCCATCTAGCTACCCATGTCGTCATTGAGAAGATTTTTCAAAGATTGGGCTTTGAAATTTGTTTTGATCTAATTATTATTATTATTATTATTATTCGATTCAAAACTTTGATTATACAACATAAAAACTTGCGGAGACTAAAGCGTTAGTAAGTTAGTGTATGTATGTATGTATGTATGTACGATAGTGGATATATGAGACAGTGATAAATTGAACTAGTGAATAGAAGGTATGGATTATCGTTTAGCTTATTATTTTGATTTCTTTACTTTATAGATCGAGAGACGTATTGTAGGGGTCTCGGACGAGGACGAGGAAAAAGTTAATGCAATGCTAGATGTTTTTATACACGGCGATTTACCCAACGCTGAATAAAACGAAGCATCTTCATCTTCGGTGAAACGCGTACCGACTCCCAAAATTGAAATTAAGGCAAAAAAAATGAAAAAAAATCTGTATAAAAATAAAATAAATAAATTTATTTTGATCCGAATGTGGTTTTTGTTATGGAACCAATGACAATAAGCTTTAAACTTGGCTTACTTTGATAAAAAACGTCTCTTATTCCCCAAGAACATGTATATTTATCGAGAATGTACTAGCTCTATTAGATATTTTGGAGGAAGGGCGAACTAAAATTTATGCTTGTTTACGAAATTAATTAGCATATTTAAAAAAAAAAACATTTATTCTTAACAAATGCATTCATGTTAGGATATGATTTACGGAAAATGTACTTTCATGGGCTAGGCTTAGAAATTTAGTCTTAACTATTTACACTTTACAGGTTTTTAGGTCTAGCTTTAATTTTTTGCGTATTGGAAAATGTATTTCAGCATATTATTATAAGTAAACTTTTAGTGTTATCAATGTCCACCAGTTAGGAAATGGTTTATGGATAGGAAAATATTTATAAATACTAAAGACAGAGGCAGAAACTAGGAGATCAGAGGAAAAAGATTTTTGAGATGCCCCTGATGTGATAGCCTACATTGAAGATGTTGAAATTGTTTGGTGAGAAATCACAAAACCTTTAAAATAAAATAATTGATTTTCCGTATTTAATTTTTTTCTTAAAATCCTACTACTATGCCAAGAATGTATTTATTTATTTATTTATTTATACTCAGGGAGAATGAATATGTCGATAATATTTTTAGCGTTTCTCCAATTCCACCCGTTGAGATCTTTTAATATCACTGCTTTGAGAACCATGGCGCCATCTAAACTTTGAAATAATCCTTAATTAAATATATTGATAAAAGAACTCTAGTGATGACACTTCCACTATTTTCAGTGACGTACCGATTCTCACGTGACTTTCATTTTCTGTGCGCGCGCACCCGATTAATAAGATAACTGAACTTTGAGCAATGGATTTTTTTTTCCACTGGTACTTAAGATATGCCGTCAGGGTAGTCATGGGAATCAATTCTTAGTTATCTCAATAAAGAGTCTTAGCATTGGGAATAGTCATTGAAGGTCACGCTGAAAAGTAAGTTATAATAATAATAATCAGCTAGGCTATTTTATTATATTTAAAATGAAATTTTTAGGCATTCTTTTATATATATATATATTGGAAATGTATTAGACAGAAATTAGGTCTAGTAGGGGTAAGATTAGCGTAGAAATTAAGTTACTATCACGTGACTCGTTCATTTTTCTGTGCACGCGCACGTTTAATAAGATAACTGAACTTTGAGCACTGGATTTTTTCCACCGGTACTTAAGATATGCCGTCAGTGTAGTCATAGGATTTTTCACTCTTAATAAATACTTTAAAATGTAAAAAATAAGACTCATTATTGAAAAAAACTTAACACTTAGCCATTTTTTAGCAATCTTCTACGTAACTCAATTTTCCAAGAGGATTGTTTTCCGTAAACATTTTCAAGTGAGAGCTCGATTTTGATATCGTCAACGTGGTATTTCCAAAACTATCCTTCGAGTAGCAAAGGGTTTTTTCCAAATACTCAAGTGGGTTAATATGTGCCGTCAATCATTAGAGGCAGTTTAAACTGTCAGAGAGAGACAGCCAATAGAATTTGAGGGTTATTTGAAGTTTAGATCACGTGATGAATTATTCTCAACAAGATAGGAATAAATTAATCTTCCGTGCGTCATTTCTCTACGGCGCATTGACGAGTAAAGACCTGCTGACGGATCGCTCAGTCTTTTCTACAGCTTGACAAAGGATTTCTACCCGTAAAGTAAGTAACTATTTTTTCTTGGTAATAGACTATATTTTTAGACATATTTAAAACAATTTGCATATTGAAAAAAGCGTTTATATTGATAATTTTTGCGTAGAAATTTAACCATATTGATAAAATTAGGTTTAGTAGACTTAGGGGTAAATGTAGGCTTAGAGAATGTATCATTTGAAACTATAGAACGTATTTGGTCTAGATCAGCTATGGACATTGAAGTGTATCGACTTGAAACGTTTCGTCACTGGAAAAATCCGGTTTTTTCCAAATACTCAAGTGGGTTAATATGTGCCGTCAATCATTAGAGGCAGTTTAAACTGTCAGAGAGAGACAGCCAATAGAATTTGAGGGTTATTTGAAGTTTAGATCACGTGATGAATTATTCTCAACAAGATAGGAATAAATTAATCTTCCGTGCGTCATTTCTCTACGGCGCATTGACGAGTAAAGACCTGCTGACGGATCGCTCAGTCTTTTCTACAGCTCGACAAAGGATTTCTACCCGTAAAGTAAGTAACTATTTTTTCTTGGTAATAGACTATATTTTTAGACATATTTAAAACAATTTGCATATTGAAAAAAGCGTTTATATTAATAATTTTAGCGTAGAAATTTAACCATATTGATAAAATTAGGTTTAGTAGACTTAGGGGTAAATGTAGGCTTAGAGAATGTATCATTTGAAACTATAGAACGTATTTGGTCTAGATCAGCTATGGACATTGAAGTGTATCGACTTGAAACGTTTCGTCACTGGAAAAATCCGCACGTCACTAAGGAGCAACTAGCGAAGGCTGGATTCTACTATATTCAGCAGGGCGATGAAGTACGATGTTACAAATGCCATGGCGTATTAGAAGGATGGAAATCAGGAGACGTACCAGAACTTGAACATGCTAGATTCTTTCCAAACTGTCCGGCTAGGGATAATTCACCATCGGAAAAAAAGTACCTTTCGCTAGAATGGGACATTCCCCCGACGCCAAAAGCAACTACGGTCTCTGACAAAAGCTTCTCACCTGTACCAGAAGAAGACGTTTGTGACTGTCCCTCGGATGTCAGACGATACTGTTGCTAAACACTACAAATACGTGAGTTAGAACTTTTAATTAAATTAAGTTGCAGGAGATCGTTTCACCCCATTTAAATGCCTGTAAACTTAACTACTTTAATTTGTTTTAATTGTGTAATGTACAAGATAACCATCTAATGGAATATCTGATAGTACCAACTAACATGTAAAACAAAGTTCTAAAATAAAAAATTAAATGTAAATAACTTGTTTTTATTGCCTAGAGATTAGAAATTAAGGGGTTCGAAAGCGATAAGCAAACGGGTAAAAATCTAATCTCCAGATATCTGCGCGAGGAAAACTAATTTTGGAGAATGGGGATGGGGAACAGCAGGGATGTACCCAAAAATGGACCAAAATGGACAAATGTACCCCAAAAACGACCAAAGTCACCATTTTCGGCCCTATGTACCCCATTTCGGACCAAATGTACCCCAAACTAGACCTTTTAGCTTTATTGTTATGTTAAACTCCCATAGAGATTCCCCTAAAAAGAATAATAAACTGGCGGTCCAATTTTGGGTACATTAATTATTTCGGAGAGATAAAACTAATTCTGGCAAACTGCTGCAATTTATAGCGAATGGGGAAAAAGCCAATTTCTAGCGATTGGGATCGATAGTATGAGAGATAACAATTATGGTTGTTTTTATTGCCTAGAGATGGGGGAAAGCAACTGGTGATTAGAAGGGGTGAAAGCAATGGGGGAAAGGAGCTGGTGAACGAGAGATAAAGTATCCAGTGAATGGGGGGTTGGGGGAAAGCAACCCGTGAACGGGAGAATCTGGTGATTAGAAATTCTGGTGATTGAGATGGGGGAAAGCAACCCGTGAAGGAGAATCTGGTGATTAGAAATTCTGGTGATTAGAAATTCTGGTGATTAGAAATTCTGGTGATTAGAAATTCTGGTGATTAGAAATTCTGGTGATTAGAAATTCTGGTGATTAGAAATTCTGGTGATTAGAAATTCTGGTGATTAGAAATTCTGGTGATTAGAAATTCTGGTGATTAGAAATTCTGGTGATTAGAAATTCTGGTGATTAGAAATTCTGGTGATTAGAAATTCTGGTGATTAGAAATTCTGGTGATTAGAAATTCTGGTGATTAGAAATTCTGGTGATTAGAAATTCTGGTGATTAGAAATTCTGGTGATTAGAAATTCTGGTGATTAGAAATTCTGGTGATTAGAAATTCTGGTGATTAGAAATTCTGGTGATTAGAAATTCTGGTGATTAGAAATTCTGGTGATTAGAAATTCTGGTGATTAGAAATTCTGGTGATTAGAAATTCTGGTGATTAGAAATTCTGGTGATTAGAAATTCTGGTGATTAGAAATTCTGGTGATTAGAAATTCTGGTGATTAGAAATTCTGGTGATTAGAAATTCTGGTGATTAGAAATTCTGGTGATTAGAAATTCTGGTGATTAGAAATTCTGGTGATTAGAAATTCTGGTGATTAGAAATTCTGGTGATTAGAAATTCTGGTGATTAGAAATTCTGGTGATTAGAAATTCTGGTGATTAGAAATTCTGGTGATTAGAAATTCTGGTGATTAGAAATTCTGGTGATTAGAAATTCTGGTGATTAGAAATTCTGGTGATTAGAAATTCTGGTGATTAGAAATTCTGGTGATTAGAAATTCTGGTGATTAGAAATTCTGGTGATTAGAAATTCTGGTGATTAGAAATTCTGGTGATTAGAAATTCTGGTGATTAGAAATTCTGGTGATTAGAAATTCTGGTGATTAGAAATTCTGGTGATTAGAAATTCTGGTGATTAGAAATTCTGGTGATTAGAAATTCTGGTGATTAGAAATTCTGGTGATTAGAAATTCTGGTGATTAGAAATTCTGGTGATTAGAAATTCTGGTGATTAGAAATTCTGGTGATTAGAAATTCTGGTGATTAGAAATTCTGGTGATTAGAAATTCTGGTGATTAGAAATTCTGGTGATTAGAAATTCTGGTGATTAGAAATTCTGGTGATTAGAAATTCTGGTGATTAGAAATTCTGGTGATTAGAAATTCTGGTGATTAGAAATTCTGGTGATTAGAAATTCTGGTGATTAGAAATTCTGGTGATTGAGATGGGGGAGAGGCGCGGGTGGGGGAGGAACGGGAGAGGCGCGGGTGAACGGCGGGAGCCAAGCTCTTTGTGTCCTTCTGGTGATTGAGACTGAAATTCTCAATCACCAGCGGGACACCCTTCTCTCTAAGTGACATTTGCACAGTCAATGGGTCGTCCGTTGTTGAAATTTGCTAGCGATATTGTAAAATTGGAAATTTCCCGTATATTTCATGACCCGATCCGCAACTGGTCTTAATAGCGCTTAATAGAACTGTGCGTAGTTTTTTTTCTTCAAAATCAACTTGACCTTTTGACTCACTTACGTTACTACTTTCTTCAATAACTGTAGTCACGCTTTTGGAACTATGTATAGATGATTTCTTGGTACCTTTTCCATGTGCAGAATTTTTGAGCTCAGCAAATTTAGCAAAATAACCAACCGACTTATCCTTCACGTAGTCTCTTAATCCTTCCAAAAGCTTTTTTTCGCCAATTTGTAGTTTAAACTTTTCCGGGTTGTTACAGTATATTCCATAAAATTCTTCTTTTCTGTCATTTGGTCCTAAAGCATCTTTCATTTCTTCTTTGACGAATTTTTCAAGTGCCAATATGTCATCTGAATTTAATGAGCGAAGTGATAATGGGTTATCCAGACAAACCATCTTTAAAATGTTTTTTAAATGCAAATCGGCTTTTATCACTTTCCAAAAACTCGAATCCTCAGAGTCAGCAAAAGTCGACGCAAAAGTTGAAAATCCATAACTCTACAATAAATAATTATTGTTATTTTAATTATATTGAAATTAGTACTTATATTGGGTTAATTTTAAGTTTATTTGATAAATTAATATTTTTAAGTAACTCATTAAAATTACAGACAGACAGATACCTAGCTTTGTGCCCACTCCCCCCTCGAATACGTCACTGAAGCAAACGGAAACCAATCCTCTTATTACAGTGTAACCATAAATTTAAACTATGCACAGTGTTTATATAAGAGGTTTGACCGTTAAACAATTCTTTGCACCAGACTTGGAAATAGTAATTTTTTAACGGAGGCCCTTCGGGCTCCCGACCCCCTTAAATTTATTGTAATTGAGGGCCACTGGCCAGGGGGGCGGGGGTGAATAGCGAGAAAGGTAAAAAATTGGGAGGGAAAGTAGAAGAATAAAAATTGGTTACGTTACTTACGTAAACATTTATTGACTTTAAAACGCTCGCTCTCGAAAACAGCGTTTCAGAAACGGCGAAAAAAAATATTTTAAAGAAATTTCCGTGAAATGTTAATAAATATTTTTATTTTGAAGGCCCCGGTCAGCCGCAACCCCGTTCGAATGATTTATTTTAAGGGCCCCTTGATTTTTTAAGGGCCATAGGCCCCAGGACTACCGATATTTATAATTATTAATTGGTTTATATATCGGGGTGACGTCACAACTACTGAATGCATTACCAACATCGTTCGAAATATTATTAATATATGGTAAAACTGTAAACATTTTTCTTTTGAAATCTCTTTTGATTAGAGTATTTTTTTCTATTAAATTTCTGTTGGTAATGCGGTCAATTCCTCTTTCATATTATACATTATGTGGACCACTTATTTTGTTTTATCCGTATTTATATGTATAAGTGCCGTCGCTATTTTTATTACGTCTAATATAATTACCCTAAAATAAAAATATATAATAATAGGTGTACTTACATTGCTTTTACTTTGGTACGATGGTGTTTCATCGAGTTATTTATCAGAGGCTTTATCCACCTTTACTTCCATGTTTAACTCGATATGAGATTAATTCCAGTATTAAAAAAACGAATAAAATAACTTCGTACTAACTATTTGTACGTAACAAGGCGATGAATTTGTATATAGTCCCACTACACGCTCGGTACTACGACCAGGGCCGGCTTTCGGATTTCATAACCCCTATAGCTTTACCCTCCCTTTTACACACCCCCGTTTTACCCCCCGTCGTTTTATTGATCAAATATTGAACTATTTTAAGTTTCTAACATTGGAAGACTTTAATTTTATTTTTCATAGTTCATTTACAGTTGTAACAGTTACTTGTTACCTTTACCCTTTAAAATTGATCTAGATCTTTTGGCAGAAAACTCTTTTGTTACGCCATCAAACTCTAATGATTTCGCCACTTTATTTTCGATTGACAATAAGGCTAGTGATGACAGTCTCTCTTGGCTTATAGTTGATCTTAGATAGTTTTTAATTAATTTCAATTTTGAACAAGATCTTTCTGCTCAGGCTACTGAAACTGTTGTGGTCAAAAAAATTTTCAAAGCTATTACAATATTAGGGTACAACCATGTTATTTTTAGTTATATAATTTAAAGTATCAATAGCTGTCAAGACTGTTACAGGAATAACATCTTTAAACAACTGAAACTTTTCAAATAATTCTTCTCCGTCTACATCGTCAATTAACGTAGTTTCAAGATTTTTACAATAATTTTGTAGATCTTCTTCCGAAATGTTTTTTATTGCACCCCCTCCATATAAGAAGCCAAATACATCTTTGCGCTCTCTGTACAGTTTAAATCTACTTTCCATGGCGGATAACGCGTTATCAACTAATTTTAAAAAATAATTCGTTTTAAATTGAACTTCACCATTTTAAACTGTTTCATCGGGACCTTCATAACTAAAAATTTCCTTTTTTTTTTCGTGTCCTAACTTCCCTAAAAATGGTTGAATATCCAATTCAACGATAATTTTGAAAAAAAAAACAAAATACAATTTCTGCTAAAATGTTTAGTCGCTACGTCCATTGTCACTTTTTGGTTTTGCTGACTATATTAACTTTGGTCAACATTTCGTACCAAATAATCAAACTAACGATGAAATCAAAAGACGTAATGCTTAGGCCGGAATTTGAAATCTAACAGCTCTAACCTGGCCACCACCCTCCTACGCATTGTAACTCGGCCACCTGGATAAATGGCTTTAAAAGTCGCTTGATGACTTAGGCCTAAGAAGGTGCCTTGGGTATTAGCCTAGCTGATAACTATTATTATTATTGATTGGTGACAAAGTTACGCGTTCGAACGATGATTCAATCGCGCAAACAATTTTATCTTCTTCGACACCCGATGACTGAATGTAGTTCTCTCTTAATTCTTCGTAAACCCTACAGTTTTCGTTGCTTATAAGTGTGCCAGTACAATTTCTTTTTTCGAAAAATTTTGAAGGCGCATCCTTCTCTTTATCGGCAATTTCTTCATGCTTTCTTTTCTGCGCCGCTCGTATACTTTCTTCCCATATATTGGATATTGGAAATGAACAGGTATTGGACACCTGCATTTTTGTTACCTTATCTATAACTGGATTTTCCAGGAATGTCCCGTTAAATGCTTGAAAGTGTAAAATACCGAGAAACCAGCGGGGCCAGTTTATTACAAAAATAGTCACCCGCTTCGTTTAATGGTTTCTTAGAAATTTTAGATGCATAATAAAATAGGTGTAATTATCCCACAATTTATTTGAATATGAAAAAAAAATGGTTGTCAAAATCATTTATTTTTTAATATAAAAGGAAATTTGCGGGGCCCCTTAAATTCTAGCTAGCGCGGGGCCGGGTGCGACCGCACCCTTTGCACCCGCATCACGCCGGCCCTGACTACGACTCAGCAACTAAGCTCGTTCTCAAATCGGACCGTACGGACAGCAGCAGGACAGAGAGATAAGGATTTAAAAAAAAACGTTCGAAGATGAATATTTCTGAGATTTCGATATAAGAATATGCGAGATTAAAAATTATTAGTTTAAAATTTTGAGGACTTTCAGAGACTTCGCTGAGATTTTCCGAAGATTCAATAAGACTTTGCAATGACTTCGCTGAACTTTGCAATGACTTCGCTTGATTTTGCAATGACTTCGGGGGATATATAATTTTTTTAGACTTCGCTAAAACATTTAGAGACTTCAAAAGACTTCGTAATTTTTTTAAAGACTTTGCTTGTAAAATTAAGATTTTTTTTAAGACTTTGCTTGTAAAATTAAGATTTTTTTAACGACTTCGTAAAATGTGTACACCAGATTTCACGAGTGACTAGCCCCTCGCAATGAGCTCCTTAGCACACCATATGGTAAAATACCGAATGGGAAATGCTTTATCACCAAAATCGTTTAAACTTTTTCTAGAATATGTCCGATGAAACGGAAAACAAAAACAGTGCGCCGCCAAATATACAACCAATTTCAGAGACCTAGCTTACCAAATATTTAAAGAACGCCTAAACTCTGAAAAAGATAAAAAACGAAATTATCATATTAAAAACCGTAATTGAAAACCTGAGGAAACCCTAATTTCTAAATTTAAACAAAATACCAAAAAAAATGAAAGGCTTTAAAATTATAACGAACAATACAAAAGGACTCAATGACAAAACAAAATTTATCCAAGTTCTAAGGTAGTATGCTACAGTCCGCCGATTGTACACTCTGTTAAATAAGTCTTCGGCCGTTGGGATTTTGGCACTTATTTGCGATTATCTCAAAAACTATAAAATATAGCAAGTTGAAACCAATTTTATTTTTAATATTTTACTAATATCTTTCATACCTATGTCTTGATTCACGTGTAGCATTTCCATATCCGCCGGAAACGCCAAATATCGTTTTTGACAACTTTTTTAATAATAATGATCTATATTGATTTAACGAGTTGTTGGAACGCTGTGGTTATATGCCGGATTAATAATATTGATTAATTAGGCATTTTAGAATTTCCGAATGAGACCCGAATGTTCGATAGGCCATATCTTAGCAGCCGTTCGACGTAGCCGGATAATAATGACACTTTCAAAATATGAATCGACCCTTGTGAATAAAAAAATGCAGGTTTCAGGGGCGTAAAATCATTATTAAAAAAGTTGTCTAAAACGATATTTGGCGTTTCCAGAATTTTTTTAACAAACAATTACAACTATACTTTTAACGGATCATCAAGCAGGTTATACGAAAAACAATTTATACATAACAACGATAGAAAAATCGAAATCCAAATAATGATACAAGTATTCTTGCAATGCTGCATTTAAACTCTCCAAATTCAGATTTTATTTATTTTATCTATAAGTGCTCTGTACCGCAATCAAACACCGCCGCGATAAATCTCTTTAACGAAATTTCAGAACACATCGACAACAACAACGCGGCAAATATAATTTTTTTTGGGTTATTTTAACTGCACTGACGATTTTAATTTAGACAGAAGTAATACGGTAAAAACTAGGATATTGGTACAAAAAAACTAAAACAAGTATTAAAGATTAATGGATGTATATCGCACGCTCCACCCAAATGGAAAACAAATGACCTGGAAAAGTTAGTCGTATCCGAACCAAAGAGCCCGACTAGATCAATACTATGTCTCGCCAACTATTTGGCCATTGGTCCAAGACATTCAAGTAGTTTTTTGTGGATGTAAGTCCGACCATCAACCCAGTGCCGGATTAAGACCCTTGGGGGCCTCTAGGCACTAGGCTATCGGGGGCCCCTTTAATACAAGTAGATGACTCAAGGATGGAGTAAGAGGGTAGCTAAGCAAACCAACTTTTTCTAGAGTTGACACAATGACCATTTTGAAAATGGGAAATGGTTTTTTCCATGGGCGCCCGCAGAGGTGGGCAAACGGGGAAATTGCTCCACCCCCCCCCCGCTTTCTTTCGCCATACCTCTTTTTTCTGTCGAACGTTTTGCGGAGTGCAGTGACGAAGAAGAGTGATCCAGTTACTTGAAATGTGTGTTACATCAATATATATATAACTTATATCCCTATTCCTACTAAGCTTTAGCTATAGCTTGTTCATTTATCGGATCGTTGTATGTGTAAAGGTTGTATATTTCATCGGGTGAGTTCGCTATATGACTATAATTTCTGCCGGCGTCCATGCTCTCAGTAGCGTAGGGGGTGGACTTGCCCCTTGGTCCACACATCTGGCTATGCCACTGCATGCTCCTCTCTATTTGAACTCTGTTTGAACCCAAAAACCAACCTTTTTCTATTTGACTAGGCAAAAACCTAACTTTTCGCCCTACCCCTCTAAGACGAAGCACTTAATTATATACGTTCCTGAATTCCATAAGTAACAATTCAGGAACGTAACTTAAACCAAAAAGTAAATAAAAATGCCATAGCACCCACTTAAAGGAAGTAATAACTGGACCATGATTATCCAAATTATAGTTCAACTATTAAAATTTGTTTAATGCTGGGAAAATGTTGTCAATTCAAATCCTAACGATGTTTATATAAAAAACTATGCTGGGGCCAAACAAAATGAACAAGGGTGGGGCAACCCCCTCTATGCTGAGCGGCCTGTCACAGAGTGCACAGTGTGTCAGAATTTATAGCAAGGTGTACCTAGTAACATAGACCATACCACCGGAGGCCTATCATCATAGTGCCCTACTCCAGCGTCCCCCTAGCCTGGACAGGTGACAAATTCCGCATGGGTAGCAGAACCCTACTACTGATGGTCGCACCTTTGACGCAAGCCACTCAACCCAGCAGAAGGTGCAGCAATGGGTGGACCAATCCCCACTTCGCACACAGCAGTGGGATTTAGAACGGATGCTATAGCAACTCCAGCCGACACCCTACCTACGTAGGTAAGGAGCCAAGCCCTTTGGAGAGAGCTCCTAAAGGGGAACGACGAGCACACAGCGGCCCAAGTAACCCGGCACAGCTGGCACCGGAGATCCCGGTGGGCTCCAAAAGGCCAGGAAACAGGACCGCCGTGCCCGCATATGCAGGCTAGCGCGTCGATCGGCCAATCTCGCTCACCGCACCGTGAAAAATCACTGACTGAGCGAACTAATCGGCGATCACCCTTAGGTGGCTCAATTTCTCTTTCTCGCTTAACAAGACCAACTGACCTTCGTTTTTGAAGTGCTCACTCGTTTCGAGAGGATTTTCGAAAATGAACGCTCACAATGTTTGCCCACCTCTGCTTTCTACGTGGCGCGCCGTTGGCCCTGAAATTTTCCCACCTTTCAGGAAATCCTATCCGAACCCCTACATGAAAACACTTTTTTGCCGGTAGATCTTTCACCCTTTGTCTTAGATTTAATACATATTCAGGAAAAACGATTTAAAACCATTAATGAACTTTTTACAAATACTCTTCCTAGACTCCGAAACGCTAAATCACAACTCCACTCGTTAATCACTCAAATATTAAATCTCTTCCCTCACTTTAATTCTCAACTACGTTACAAGGCCATCGGAACGTCAAAAAATGGCTTTTCGAATAGGTTATACTATAAATTTTCTGACTGTTCTCAACCAACTTTATTTTCTTCCTAAGTAAAAATCGAATCGGTAAAATCTGTTCAAGTTCCACCGACCCTTTAGACAAAATTCCTCAATTTATTCAAAACGACCACGACGACAAACCTTACTGGTCCTTTTGTTGGGCTAATACTTTTAATGCTCAGGAAAAGAATTTAATATATCGGTTTTTTTTTTCGGCAAAATTCTCACTCCTGACGCAGCTAGCTACTTTATGCCGGATATCAGCCGCGGATGTCCATTTTGTCATACCAGAAGCGCGAATCTCAACCATATTTATTTCGAATTCAAAACGACAACTAAATTCTTGAAATTTAGAGAGACTCTTATCAAAACACTGGATCCCGATTTTGTATTCTGTAATAAAATCTTTTGGGCTTTTGTACCCCATAAAGAAACCTTATTACTTTACCAAATGTTTAATCTTAACTGTAGCAATATTAACCCTATAATCCCTATCGTTAGGTAAAAATTCAATACAAAACCAGCTTTACTCTCTGGAAAATCGTTTTAAAGAAAAAATGTGTAATTACATAAACGTTGAAAAACAAAAGAAAATAATTAATTTTAAGAATCACTTTAATGAAATTAACACAATTAACTCCTCGGAAATTGATCCCGGTTAATTTATACGAGCCAATGTGTTAAACCACCAAAATTTCATGAATAAAGTGTGACAAATAGCCTAAATTTGAAATCAAATTTCAAAGTTAAATAATTAACCTAATGATAATTGACCTATTTTCCAAAGAATTCCTTTTGTACCTCAATTTTAATCAATTTATTTTATCAACTGTATTTTCAGCTCAATTTATATAATTTACTGTATTATAACCTCAACTTGAAATAGAAGATGCTTAAAAAAATTAATAAATAATAATAAATATAATAACAAATATAATAATTATAGTAATTTAATAAATAATAATAAATATAATAATAAATATAATTATTAAAGTAATTTAATAAATATTAATAAATAATAATAAATATAATAATTAAAGTAATTTAATAAATATAATAATAAATATAATTATTAAAGTAATTTAATAAATATTAATAAATAATAATAAATATAATAATTAAAGTAATATAATAATTAAAGTAATTTAATAAATAAAAATAAATATAATAATCATAATGAATGATGAATGAATGGTTAATTGTTTAGAGATCGGCGGAACAAATAAATTTTCCAGCAAAATTTCGATTAATCATAAAATTTTTGGTTAACTGTTTATTTAAGAACATTTTATACGAATAAACAACGATTTATCATGCAAAAATAATGGTTTTTTTCAAATATTTTTTGGATAATTGTCGGTTATGAATAAAAATAAATAATTGTATAATTTCTTATTCAAACGCCGATCTCTATTATTGTGCGGTAAAACAATACAAAAGTATCAGCCAGTTGCACGCAGACAGTAAGGTCAAATACTAAAGCACCCTAGTGGAAAACAAGCATTACAATCGTTTCAGATCGCCAAGTGGGCAGTTATATAGCTCAATGGCCTTTTAACATTTGTTGGCCGTTATTTACATTTGGTTTACAGGATTGATAGTAGTTTCCAACTTTATACAAAGTAGTTTCAGTCAAATGATGAGGTAAATATATATTTACTTCACATGTCAGTTTGGAAGAAGGAATTACATTATTGATAAGTTTAATCAAAAATATTATTTCATTTTTATCTCTAGAGACAGAGAGATAATCAATTTTGAGATCACGTATTATAATTTTTTCGTAGTTATATTTACAATTGTCCTTTAGAAAGTGAAAATTAGCATGGTTAATAAATTTTCACTGTATTGATATAATATTTTCTAACAGATACTGACTACAACTGGTCGAGGCAAGAGAGCGATACATTGTTCTTGAGCGGATGAGGCTGTTTGCCAGACTTTATATTTTGGAAAGTTTTACAGTCTTTTACAAGCAATTATAGTATTTTATATTTTTTCTCTGTAATACAGTCCGTTGTCAAAAAGAACCCCCAAGTCCTTAACCAAAATCTTTCGGGTATATAAGCCGTGATCAATTTTATACGCTAATTAAATTTACGCCTTCGAGTTTTTCTAGTAAATGAGACAACCAGGGATTTGGTTGGATTTATGGGGAGACTATTCATAGTACACATGCGGTTGAGTTCTGATTTTTGAAGAGAGCAATCGCTCTCATTACGGATAGCTCTACAAATTTTAATGTCGTCAGCAAACTGATAAATATCAGTATGCTGTTATAAAAATTGCAAATCATATAAGTTCAAATTAAATAAGAATGAACCTAGGGATGAGCCCTGTGGGACGCCACAACTAACACCTTAGCAAACATCCGTTACGACCTGATTGCATTAGATAATATTTCGCCTATCTCTGAGATATTTGATAAATAATTTAATGAAATGAAATAAGTTTATTGTACATTTAAAAAATAACGAGTTGTAGCAACAAGCTAACACACAGTTTATACACAGTATATAATAATAAAAAGATTTAACAATTTTTCGAAAATTCTACATTTTATTTGGGAAAGATGTAACTCATAAACAAATGAAAAATCTAAAACCATTTAAACAATTTTTTAGGCTAAATATTATGGTTATAATAAGGACTGGTTTAAGATTCGATTGGTTTTAAATTGACAGTTTTGCAAATATAAAGATCGTTGTCTTTGCCTTATTTATTTGCAGTAGTTGGTGCTCTGTTAATTGGGTTTTGGTTGTTATCAGTTAAATTAAAATTAAAATTTCTTGTTTCATAAATAGGCACACATAAATTGTTTTGGGGTAAAAGATTTGAGACGGAGCTTATGTGTTTTATTAATTTACATAAGAAAACAACTTCGTTTTGTTCTCGATAAGTCGATGAAGTGTTTAAATAAGAGTCTTTAATAATAAGTGTACCTGCAATGATTTTTAAAAGTATTGATACAGTGATTTACAAATTTTCATGGAAAATGTATCATTGTAATTTTAAATAATTACTGTAGCCGCTCTAGACTAATAATCCCAACATTACTTTGGATCTAATTTAAGTGATAGAAAATAACATAAAATGACGACTGGAATTAATATTTCTACTAACATTTAAAATTACTTCTAATAACCTTTTACATTTTAAGTAAGTCACTAACCTCCCTTTATAAGAATCTTAATGATTTAATAAATCATACTTAATGTAATAATTTTACTGTAATAAATCATACTAAATATAAAAATAATAATTTAATAAATAATAAATTTCATAATCAATAATTAGATAAATTATAAAATAATAAAATTAACAATAATTTGATAAATTATAATAAATATAGTTATTAATATAACAATCATAATAAAATAATGGATTTTGCCTTAGACCCGCGCCTAGTGCGCCTATTGGGTAGTCTACCACTAACTATTACAATTATTATCGATGAAACTTTAAACATATTACTTACCCTTTCAACTAGTATTTAACTAACTTGTTTCTCAAAATGCCCACCAAGGAGTTGCGTGGTTTTGGCTTTTAGCTGCGAAAATCGGTCTAAGACTACAATAAGGCAACCCTAGCGACTCGCATTTTTTTATGGGGGGGGGATGGCAAAACACGAAATACCAGAGTGATGACTTAACACGGGATTTCCACCGAAAACGAGGAAAGTCGGTAACGGGAAATGAAGTATAAGTAAAAAAAACAAGAATGAATAAAATTTAACCGAGAATATTCAGGCGGCACCCCGTTCGCAGTTTCACCTGCGTAGATCACTGCGCTACAGAGTGTCTCAATAATCGTGATCAAAAATTAAATTTATATTTAATCATTATTCTAATCTTTGTACAGCCAAAGCTATAGATTTCAATATAAGACTAAAGTGTCCTTATAATCATGGAAGCGATCTGCCCTTAGACATATTCTCAGTTGAAAATGAATTCATTCTTGGCAAAACGTTTAACAGCAACAGAGCCGTTCTTTACACAACGAGAGACTGGTAAATGAAAATTTGCGCCGTTCTTTCAGTGGCTCGCGTAAGAAAGTGAAGAACTTAAACTTAAATTACCTCTTTATTGTGCCCAACAATTGGACCGCAAACTCTTAAAGGTAATCGTGACATTAGGTCTATCTGTATAAATAAAATTATTTCGTGCGTTAGGGTAAATGTTTTAATGGATACAGGCGACAAGGCTTAACGAGTTGTCACGAAGAGCCATTTCAACCAAACCGCGTCGTCTGCTACGGACTTTGCAAATAATGGTTTTTGGTTGTTTTAAACTTAAATACTACTAGCTACTTTATAGCTAAGAATACTTAATTTAGCAGTTTTTATTTATTCTTAACCATAAAATAGCGGAAATTTATGTTAATTTTAAACCATTTTAAATATCCATGTCACTTAGGTACAGTTTGTATTCCGACATAATCAGTTCAATACCGTTTTCAAACTGTCAATTGAATTAAATTCGTATTCGTTTAGCTAATTGAAAATAGTTCGCTTGAGCCTTAAAAAGCATTCTAGTATTATACTCGTAATTACCTCACCTGCGACCACTACTAAAGGCAGAGTATTTTTGTAACTCCGCCTGTTATATATTTCGCTAGATTACGCGATCATTCTGAAATAATTATTAAATAATAAATAGGCGAGATATATTTTATAACACTACTACGTAGTCAGGATATAAAACGGCTGGCTAAAAAATTAATCAATTTAAGAGAAATATTTTTGAGTCCAATTATAAAATTTAAAGTAACCAAATAACATATCTAGTTAAGCTGTAATTATTCATAATAGCATCTCCTGCTTCGATTAAAAGGAATAACAACCTTTTTTTAAATAACACGTATTTTAAAACCTCACAACGGACAGTAAACGTCTGATTTTTATGTAAATTAACACGTTTTTTTCCAAGCTTTAGTGCAAAGTCTGTATGAGGTGAGGTCACCGAGACTTTATGGGTGTTGTAATTTAAAAAAAAGCACTGCTTAAACAACGGAAGACCAGAAACGCCATCTTAGGAGCGGTTAATGAAGTACCACTGATGTTCAAAAATGAAAAATACCAACCTTTTACCGGTCAAAGGTTACATTGATATAGAGGGTCCAAGTACACTAAAAATAACTGTTTCATTCCACCACTACTATTCGCCCCAATGGCGTATTAACGGGAGGGGGTACAGGGGTACAATGTCCCCCATAAAAGAAACAAGATGTCACGGACATTTAAGTACACACAATCCCACTGATGTATAAACTTTATTTTAAATATTAAATTTAAATTTGAACAAATTTCCAGTCATCTTGAATATGAACTTAATAAACCCAAGAGGAATCTTATCGGATAAGAATTATTCGAGTTACCTAGTTTTGAAAATAAGGTGGCGAAACGCGAACACTTTAATGTAAATTAATTTTAAAAAAATCAAGTTTTTCGAGTTACCTGGTTTTGGAAATAAGGTAGCGAAACGCAAACACGTTCATTTAAATTAATTTTTATAAAAACTAAGTTTTTAGAGTTACCTGGTTTTGGAAATAAGGCAGCGAAACGCGAACACGTTCATTTAATTTAATTGGTATAAAAACCGAGTGTTTCGAGTTACCTAGTTTTGGAAATAAGGAAGCGAAACGCGTAAGAGTTATATGGCTCCTGTATCAATTGGCACGAAATTCAAATATGACAATAGTGCCTACGCGGGTGGTGGGGTACATTTAATTGAAAAATCGACCAAAAACACTAAAATGGGGAAATGCCCCACTTCTCGGGCTCCGATCCCAAAAATTACTAAAATCCCGTAGAGGCTATAATAGTGCCTACCGATTGAGATATCAATCGCCTTTGTACCACTAACATACCGCAAGTAATCGTGTGTACGGCAGCTGGTCAAAAAAATATTTAGTGGCACACTTATTCTTAACTTCTGGGCATAACGAATATTTAGGGTCACACTTATTTTTTACGCGCCTGTGCATACGTTATTCTTATTTTAGGCAGGCTTTCAATGGAATGCGAATATAGCTTCAGCGCGCAAAGAATTCAGGTATGACGCGAAATGGCTAATTAACTCACTTAAAATTAACTTTTTCAAACGCGGCTGCAACCTAAGCTCGAATGGGCCTAAATGTAACTAAACTGGTGGTTTTTGATCAAATCTTACTTACATACTTCCTGTCGTACGACGTGCGTAAAAAGGGCGTTAAACGTTGGGGGTCACACTTATTGTTACTTCTGGGAACACGTTGAAAGCTCGGCGCGAACGGCCTTGAAAAATGAGAGAGGGAAACTGGCGTTTAGAACTCTTTAGACACGCGGATTTACAATGTCGGAAGATGCGGGGGTCCTTATACGCAAATCTAGGTTTAAGGGAAAAGACAGCTATTCAAAAATATAACTCTCATGAAAATCGGACTTAGATTAAGGAACGTTATGTAGACTTTTATGCGAAAATATAAAACCGCGAAAATTGGGGTCCCGTAAATTAACCAGGAAACTATAATTAAATTTAATATTTACTGATATAACTGAAGTTGTAGATCCACTGAACCCTAACCTAACCAAAAATATTTTTTTAACGTTATTGGACTTAATTTTAAATTAAATATCTACCACACAAAGCGAAACCACAAAAAATAGTAAATTGGGCATTTGCCCAACTTTTTGGGCTCCGATCCCAAAACTACCAAAATCCCGTCGAGGCTATAATAGTGCCTACCGATTGAGATATCAATCGCCTTTGTACCACTAATGTACCGCGAGCAATCGTGTGTACGGCGGCGGCTACACAGTAGGTGATCGTAATACACACAAATCCCTAAGGATTGTGTTTAAAAAGGGTGCCAAATGCCTGGCAGTGAGGTGTCGGCCCTAAATGGGTTAGAGTGTGCAATAACTGGTGGCTTTACCGGGGAGTCGGGGTCCGGCTCTTGTAACCCATAAGGCCGGTGGCGCACTGGGAGATGTTAGCTCTGATCAAATGGTCCTATCTCCACCTCCGACTTCGGTCAGGTTTGGGCTGGATACTGAACTTCAGTTCAGGCTAACGGAGAGGCTCCGGGCAAACTGGTCGCCTCGGCGGATTGGGTAGCCTGCTGTGGGGCTGCGAGCCTCCGTATGAGGGCACGGCGGACCCATCTCCCGGCCTTTTGGACTCCCACCAGGATCTCCGGTGCCAGCTGTGCCGGGTTATGCGGGCTGCTGTGTGCTAGTCGTTCCCCTTTAGGAGCTCTCTCCAAAGGGTTTGACTATTTACCTTCATAGGTAGGGTGTCGGCTGGAGTTGCTATAGCATCCACTCTTAATCCCACTGCTGTGTGCGAAGTGGGGATTGGTCCACCCGTTGCTGCACCTTCTGGTGGGTTGAGTGGCTTGCGTCAAAGGTGCGACCATCAGTAGTAGGGTTCTACTACCCATGCTGGATTTGTCACCTGTCCGGGCTTGGGGACTCTGGCGTAGGGCACTATTATGATAGGCCACCGGTGATATGGTCTCTGTTACTAGGTACACCGGGCTATAAATTCTGACAAACTGGCAGTGAGGTGTCAAAATGCTATTTTGGGAAAGGAATCAAGTGTAATTTGCAACATTATTTGAATTATATTTTACCGTTTGGATTTTGAGGCTAAAAGTGTATAGCCGATTTAAAAGTTATTTGGAAGAGTATTTTTAAACACATATACAGGGTGTTTCAAAAGGTTATACAAAATTTTTGAGTAGTTGTAGGGGTGAGTTGAGAAGTATGCCTGTTTTTTTCTCATTTTCCTACGATGAGTGAAAAGAGCGCCAGAGAGCTTTAAAGTTTGGCCTACTAGCCCCTCGAAGTAGGCTGCAACAAGCGCAAAACCAACTCATCCCCTACAACTACTTAAATATTTTGCATAAACTTTTGAAACACCCTGTATATTTTTATGTTGGTTATTGTTATTGTTTTATTGTTGATAATGTGAGGGAGAATTCATGTCTACGATTTTTTATTTGCATTGATTTTTACCGGCTTTGTTGGGTTGTCGTGGTGAGCCCACGCAGATTTTATTAGCGCTTTCACTTAAAGTTTTCGCTTAATTTTTTGTTTTTCGTATGCATTTTATTGTTAATTTTCTATTTCTCATGTTTGCTGCTTTGTTAATTTAATAACGTTCTTGGTCTAAAATTATTTTTTGGTTCTTTGCTATTGGAAATATGTTTAAGGCAATAACATTTGAAATATTCATTTTAATTTTAATAACAAATATTTTACTAGTCGGGATAGAACCACGATTACGTTTTTAGGAGGACGCTCTGAATATGGAGGGATAACGTTGAGTGCCGAGTCCAGTAGTTAATACGCCCAAGGGCAAACGCTTCCGAGGAGATATTTATTTTGTCTTGCAACTTGTTATTATGAGCTTTTCAACTTTTTCGCGAAGTTTAACTCTAAAAAGGAAGCTCGGCTTGGTTTTTTTTTTACAAAATAGCCTAATTAGAATTTTTCTGCGGGAATCATTCTAAACTGCAGTTTTCGGTTATTTCGTACATCAATTTAAGGTAGTATAAACCCGACAGGATCGACCAAGCGTCTTTTTCCATCGACAGCCTTGACAATTTCAGTTTCCAATTTAAAAGATCGTCATTTTATAGGTCGAGATCGCCCTATTTATGAGAGGTATTTTTATCGTAAGATTTTAGTTAATTTTCTTGATAAACGTATTTGAAGTTCGATATGCCAGTTTTCAAGGTCGAGATAATCATTTTTTACTTAAGGTTTTATTCTTTATAAGATTTAAGTATATATTTCCGGATAAGATTTTCAAAGGTTGAGATCGCCAATTTTGGCACGCCAGTTTTATAAGGCTTATACCAATGTCTGTTTAAAATATTCAGTCCAATTTCAGGTGCCACTTTCAATCATGGCTCGTCTCCGGATGTCGATGGAATGAAGTCATTTGAGCGACTTCCAAGACGCCAAAAAACGAAGATCGCACAATCGCCAGCTTCATATACGACAAAATGACGGAACCGATTGGCACCTGGCGCCCATCACTTTCGATCTTCGAGGAGGAGTTCTCTTTTCCAAAGGCGTCTGAAAATGATTTACATTAACTGCAGATGCGGAAACGAGCAATAAAGCTCTTCGCAATTAATCGTAAATGACATAACTTAAGTAAGAAAGACACTTTTCATTCATAAAGCGCATAAATCTTCTAGTGATAACAAAAATTCATCAAATATGTATCTTACTATGTTTATTTAAGTAACTGAGAATGAAGGAGTGGACCGTACTTCAAATTTAAGAAGAATGGACTACTTTTAGTTTATTCGCGAAATTTAAAAAAAAACAATTTGTCACGCCCTCATTAAGAAAATAGAAGACGGAGCTCAAATTTCAAAAACACAGTTTGTCCCGCCATCTTTCTGAAAATAGAAGACGGAGCTTAAATTTCAAAAACAGTTTGTCTCGCCATCATTCAGAAAATAGACGACGGACCGCAAATTTAAAAAAAAAACATTTGTCACGTAATCATTCGAAAAAAAAAGTATATCAGTGTCCTAAATGAAAGTGAAATTTTATAAAATACATAAGTTATTTAAAAACCGGGAGAATATGCCTTTAGGCACTTGAATATGCTAACGGGCATGGCAAGTAAACACTTTCATTCTCAGTTACTTAAATTCTTCGTACTAACAACAATGAATGAATTATCAACTAAGCATATTCAGGCACAACTATGGTTTTTTTTTTCATTATGTGAGACTATGATATTTAGAGAGAATGCCTATGGATATGAGTCAAGTGGTGTGTCTTGCCCCTGTAGCTGTCTTTCTCCCTTTAGCTATGGAAAACCACTGAGCGTGGCTTTTTTTTATTAAAGGGAATATAACCTCAAGTTGTTTTTTATGTTTTTTATGCTTTTTTATGTAAGCAATTTTGGCGGGAAGTCACAAAACAGCGCCAAAAATATCTAAAGTCATAGGAGGGAGCGGGAAACGGTCGAAGTTTGGTGTTCCACACCTAATTCCTGAGGTTATTTTCCCTTTAAATCACGAAGCAACCGGGGTGCAGTCTGCAAAGTTTCAGTCAACATTAATTTATTCATGGTCTTACTTAGAGCTCGGAGTTTAGATAATAAATAACCGTTGAATTGTTTTTATCCATAACCGAAAAGTATCTGAATAAAAATATTTAATATTTTTATAACCGCGAATAATAACAATAATTAAATCGTTAACCAAAATTTTCGCGGGTAATTTATCTGTTCCGCCGAGCTCTAGTCTTGCCTTACTTATTTAAAATTTACGACTCGCTTTCCGCTCTCTCATACAGAGGTATTGTCTGGTCACGTTAGCTCTCTGACTTAATACGTAGAAAAATGAGCCGAACGGATCTGCGAACCTTGCTTTCAATGTACCCCGAGGTAGCTACGACGGAGGACCAAAGACGAAGATCCATTATGTGGATTAAGGCGATCACGGATAAGAATGACCTCGAGTTCGTCCTGGGCCTAATCGAACACGGAGCTGACGTCAACGAAACCTTGTGGTACAACTGGTTTTTTTTTCCGGGTCGCTTGATTCCTCCGCGAATTTACAGCCTAGAAGACGGCGCCTACCGTCAAGGGTCGCCGTTGACGTACGCCTTGTTGAGAAACAACAATCGAATCGCCGAGACGTTGATCAAGGCCGGTGCTCACGTCAACGTGACCGACGACCACGGCCGCGTCCCTCTGCACCACGCCTCGGAGCTCGACTGTCGCATAACGGAACTGCTGGTAGAAAGGGGTGCTGATCCCAACGCCACCGATCGCGAAGGGTCAACCCCGTTGCACTTGGCGATCAGGTTGAATAATCCATTGAACTCCGAGTGTTTAATAGACGCCGGGGCAGATGTGAACGCGACCGATGACCGCGGGTGGGCTCCTCTGCACTACGCCTCGGAAATTGACCTTTATATTACGGAGTTATTAGTCGAAAAGTGGGCTTATGTGAACGTGGCCAATGGGGATGGATTAACCCCGCTGCACCTCGCCATCAGGTTGAATAATTCGTTAATAAGCAAATGCTTGATCAAAGCCGGTGCTGATGTGAACGCGCCCTACCAAGATGGTCAAACTCCGTTGCACATTGCTTCCAAGATCGGCTGTAATATTATACAGCTACTGATTGAAAAGGGTGCTAAAGTGAACGCTGTCGACTTTGAGCACCTAACCCCACTGCACGTCGCTCTCAGAGATAACAATTCGAAAATCTGCGAAGCGTTGATAAAAGCCGGCGCTGATGTTAATGCACTTTACCAAAATGGCAGTACGCCTTTGCACATTGCGTCAAAGTTCAATAATAGTTCAATAATAAACCTACTTATTGAAAAGGGCGCCAATGTGAACGCTCTGGACAGGGACGGTTTCACCCCACTGCATGTCGCTCTCAGAGAAAGTGACTTGAACACCCAGGAATCCTTGATCAACAGCGGCGCTGATGTGAACGCTACGGACGACTACGGCTTCACCCCTTTGCATGTGTCGGCCTGGCGCGACTGTCCCATCGTTGACTCGTTGATCAAAATGGGCGCTGAAGTGAACGTAGAGGACAATCACGGCCGTTCCCCGTTACATATCGCTTTATTGTGGAATCGTCGGCAAGTGGCCAAATCGATAACTGAAGCAGGCGGCAGTGTAAACGCAGCCGACCACGACGGTCTGCCGCCTTTGCATGCCGCAGCTCGAAACGGCTGTAACCTTGTGGAACTTCTGGTCACCAAAGGCGCCGATACGAGCGCGCTGGATAGTAACGGATTCACTCCGACTGAGTTATCTTTATTATACCGCAATCCGTCCGTCGCCGAAGCGTTAGTCATCAAAGGCACTAACGGTTACGAGAAAGTGATTGACCTGCTTTTAAAAGCCGGGACGAAAGTGACCGGGAACCTTGCTCCGGAGAGCACGGTGCTTCATTGGGCCTGTAAAAACGGACATCTAGGTTGCGTGCAGTCGTTGCTAGAAGGCGGAGCATGCTTCAACGTGCGGAATGGTTGGGGTCAGACGCCGTTGGATCTTGCGCGTGTGGTGGGCCACCGGAATGTCACAGAGTACTTGGAGTGGTGGCAGTCTTTGCCGCCTCACTCCCGAAACAACTACATGCAAATTAAGATTGACGACCTCAGTCGGGAGTTGGCGGAGAAAGAAGCGCGTTGCTCCCTTTTGCGGCGTGAGTTGGACGCCGCGTCTCTAGAAATTGAGGAGTTGTTGGCCAAAATCGACGCCTCCACTGACGCTGAGAATTCGGAGTTGAGGACCAACATGGAAGCGATGCGCCGGAAAACGGACAAGATTGACGCCTTGTATGGGCAGATGGAAAGAATCGTGACATCCATCGAAGAACTGAAAGCGGAGAAATGGTCGCGAATCGACCAGTCGTCGTTCATGGAGGTGGCCAACGATGAACGGGACATGTCTTCGGCCAAATCTTTCCTTACCACGTCCTTTCGATCACTCATGGACGGTCTGAAAAATAGAACGTCACTAGCGGAAGCCGTGACAGCCGGTGACGATGAACTGGTCGTTTGGCTACTCCAGAAGAACCCGGACTTGAACGCGCGAGACAGGGACAAGCAGACGCCCTTGTTCCTAGCATGCAAGTACAATCGACGTAACATCGCTCGTTTGTTGCTGGAGCAAGGTGCCAAAATGGACGTTGGCAACAAGGAGAGTGCCACGCCACTCTACGCCGCTTCCGAGAACGGGTTCGCGGACGTGGTCCATTTGTTGTTGGAAAGCGGAGCTGACGTCAACGCCCGCACCAGAAACGATGCCACTCCGTTGTTAATCGCCGCTGATAATGGTCACTTACTGGTCGTCGAGGCCCTGCTGAAGAACGGCTCTCGCGTCAACGAAGTCATGAAAGGCGGATACACTCCCTTGTACGTGGCAGCCAGGAATGACCGGCGGGAAGTGACGAGATGGCTCCTAGAACACGGGGCGAGTGCCAACATCTCGTCAGACAAGAGGATGACTCCATTGCACCGTGCAGCTGTCGAAGGTCACCAGAAGATCATGGAAATGCTCCTGGTATACGGCGCCGACCCAGACGCGTTGAACAACAAGAACGAAACGCCAGCTTGCTTAGCCAAACAACATGGCAAGCACAAAGCGCGTCAATTGATTGTGCTTTGGAAGGGGATGTCCGAGAGCGAACGGACTTCTTGGACCGAAACGAAAAAGCGGGAAAGTGACGGCGCTGTTTCTTCTTCCAAACTGGGCGATCTCACGGTTCAGTTGGCCACCGAGGATCGAGAAATGGAAGAGCTTCGGAACAGGGCTCGGGCGTTGAATGAAGCGTTGAAAACCGTCCCGCAAGAAGGCGACGTCTTAGAGGCACTCGCGGTTAAAGAAATCATCCAAGAACTGGTTACGAGAGAGGAGTGCGTTACAGAGCTAAGACGCGAAATAAACCATCGAAACGAATACGTCACGAAGAATTTCATTATAATTAACCAAGGCGTCGTTCACGGAACCCTCGCCGGTAACTGTCGAGACATTTACGTGGGGTCGTCGGAGTCGTAAATAATACTTGGAATTGGCCGGTCTTGTTTCCATAAGATAGGGATGGACAATAGACCATTCTATAAAATACTACTTATGTGCTTATTTACTATTGTGTATAGAGAGGCAAAAGGTTTGGCCCGATTTTTCATGAACCAGGGACCGTCATAAAAGCATTATCTGACAAACCTGCCAACCTAGTTGTCAGGATAAATAGGGGATTTTTGATCAAAATCCTACTCATTTAACGGTTATAGTTTTATACAAACCATAATAAATAGGTAATGAAATATACTATCGTCACGTAGGCTACCTTAGCTATATTTTGAAAATTGAGTTTATGTGTGACGCTTCAGAAAGTACCAATCAAATTGGAATGAGCATAAGCAGAATTTTTAAACCAAAGAATAAATAAGTTTGCAAGTCCTACTGAAGTAGCGCTAAGTTGTCTTTGTGAAAGTGTTTGGCCTGTTTAGCTAGGAATTTATAGAAATGTCAATTTACAATTTTTAAGAATTCCATTTTCCATGTTCAAGTCACTATTTTCATGGTCGAGATTAACATATTTTAAAAAGTTACTCCGAAATGAAATGTATAAATAAACCGAGATGCAGCGTAGAAACTTAAAAAAGTTTTAGGCATGTATAAATATATTTAAAAACCATACCACAACAAGTACATTACTTAAATAAATATATTTTTGTAAGCTCTTTCCAAATGTATATAAATGAAAAATTGTATTTTCGTTTTTAACTGGTAAACGTTTCCAACTCAGTGGCTCTTTACACCACTTTAAGTTTTAATTCTGAATCCATATTTATGTTTTTAAAAATAGTAATTTAAAAAAATATAATATAATATTTAATATACATAAATTATTAAAGAGTTTCAGCAACCAATTTCTAAGCGTAAATGCGAACGTCTACGTCTCTTCCCGACGTGTGGGTCAAAATTTCGTTACTCAAAAATTGTTTGAAATATTTTACGTCTAATGAAGTGAAATACGGTGCCATCTATGTTGCACCCCCAACATCTTTCTTACTTTAAAAAAGGGTGTGAATGCCATCATGTGGTATGCACCAAATAAAACTTAATCTAGTTAAAAAATAGCCTTGTTAGTTTCACTCGTCGCCTGCTTTTTCAAATGGCGGATTGCAGTGTTCCCGACGTCAGATAAATTTATCGGATCGGGCATAGACGTTGGCGCTTACGCCTAGAAATGAGTTGCTAAATCTCTACTAAATAGTAATATTATTTATAACGTAATAAATGTTAATATTAAAATAAAGAAATATTATAATTGTTTAAGGAAGAAGTTTACTCCGGGTACAATGAAGATAGCGCCACACATCATTAGGGGGCGTTACCGCTTTGATTTGATAATGACCCGTGTAGCATGTGAAGTGGCACGTCTGAATTAACACGCGCCGTTATTATGTCGAGGTGAGATAACCGCCTAGCACAAACATCATAATATTTAATCTCGAAATCAAAGTAAAGCGGTCGGTATTTCTTATTAATAAACATCCGCCGCACTTCATTAACAGGTCAAAAGATGGCGTTAACACTATAAGCGGCTCAATTTTTAAATAACAAGACCCATACAGCTACAACGCAGGAAGGAATCTGCACGGAAAAACAGGTAAGCGTGTGAAGGAAAGCAAAGGAAGTTCTACTTTTCTCGACACCGGGTTTAAAAGTTAAAAAAAAATAAAAGATAAATTTAAAAAGCACGAGAAAAGTTCGTGTCATTTAAATTGCGGAAAAGCTTCCACGATGATATCTGTGGCTCAACTTATTAGTCAACACTCGATAGAACAACAGCTGTCTAACAGGAAAATTCTTAAAACCATAGTAAGTTCATTGTGTTAAGCCTAGAACACACATACGTAAAAATCTAACGGAAAACCAAATTGAAACATAAACGCAAAATTTAATTATGTTGCGTTTCTGTTTACGTTTCCAGTTTTGGCACAAACTTGAAAACGTATTTTAGTTGTTTTTCGGCCACCGTGGCGCCATCTTAAATGCTAAACTTCAAACCTGAATAAATGTTTTGATAATGATGTCCAAAAAAACATTTAGCAGTCTTTAAGCCAAGACCTAAATTCTACGAGTAGAAGGCGCTTACCTCCTATGACAAAAGTGGATCCAATGGCTTGCCAAATGGTTTATTTCAATATAGTGTATCCTTAGAATTAGGATTTTTTTGTCAAAAAGGCAAGGGTAGTTCTTTATTTTTCTATAAAGTGATCCAATTTTTTTCTATTCAGATCTTTCTTTGATTCGGCCATATTTTATCACGGAGAGCGACGGTGTATGAGACCGACTGCTTATTGGCTGTCTGATAACGTACAATATTTTGCGGAGCAAAAAGTTGAACGTTATCAGACAGCCTTTTCCGTCGCGATTCCGTCCCAATTTTGCGTATTTTTTTGCGTTTACGTTTACAGTTTGGTTTTCCGTTCGATTTTTACGTAAGTGTGTTCTAGGCTTTAAATGTGGTTAAAGAGGCACGCAATGTGAAAACCGTCTTAAATTGATTAGGTTATCATTCACTTCCTTTTAAAATTTAGGTCTTTTTCCATCACTGATTGCACTTTTCTCATTCAAAATCTTATAAACGGTTATCTGAACAGGAGCTACGAAAAGGCCTACCAGTGGCCTACCTTTGCCAAGATAAGTGCGAATATAGTCAACTTTTTATGATTGTTTCTAATGCATTTTACGCTATGTTTTTACAGATTGGCCTTATTTCTATTAAATTAAACTTATTATTACTTAATATTTTGTATATTTAAACAACGCATCAACAACTTGAAAAGCTAAAATTTGCGATATTTTTAAAAGGGCCTACCAATTTTAAACGAATTTTCGCTATTAAAGGAAGGGCCTACCAGTGGCCTACCTCCCGTAAATCGATTATTTTACCATATTAAACGAATTTTCGCTGTTTAAAGGGAATATAACCTGCAAAAAATCTTTATGGAAGACCCCTTCAATTTTTAAAATTTCCATGTACAGTGGCGCCAAACATTTTTAAAGCCGAAGGCAAGAGCGGCCAGAGCTGCAATCGTTGGTGTTCCACACCAAATACCTGAGGTTATATTCCCTTTAAGAAATAGCCTACCAGTGGCCTACCTCCCGCCTTTCATTTAATCTTTCGACCAATGTGAGTCTTCCGGGTGGTGATTTTTCCCTTCTTTTCAATGACAGGGAATGTGATTTTTGGGCGTTACATAATTTGTGAAACACGTCAATGATAATTTATTTAAGAAATATCACTTGAACTACTTTCTAGAATTTTTTAAAGATTAACTTATTTTTAATTCTTTTAAACCTAATTACAGTGTGTCAGAATTTATAGCCCGGTGTACAGTCCCGGACAAAAGTTCCGGGCCGTTCAGTTTTTGTTGGCATTTTTGTGTAGTTCGAGCTAGAAATTTCAGTGATAGCTTTCTGGAAAGAAAAACATCGTGAGCATACAAATCTTTAAAAATATTCGTGGTAACGAATATTGCGCCAAAATGAAACCGGAAGCGGTCACACCCCTCGAAGTCAACTTCTCATAACTCCCCAGGAGTGTTTCTACAAGGGTTGACTTATACGCGACTTGTTGCACTGAATCCAATTACTTTTACAGATTTAAAATCGCTGAAGTATTTCAAAAGATATTAAACAAACAATTCAGCTTTTAAACTAAAATTTTAACCCTAATGTTATTTATGGAGTGAACATTGTAGCAAAAGTTAAAACGGGTAAAACAATACTGTTCACTACCACAACATGTTTCACCTAACCTTTGTTTTTATGTCGTAAGTTATGAAATTTCGTTTTTTTATTAACAAATCACAGAACTGTTCAGTTTTAGTAAATACGAATTTAGATCATTGGTGACCGAGACTACAATTATTTTTCAAATCAAAGCCATAGCCCGTGGACAACACCTTGAAAGAAATCTCCTATTTGGTTCTAAATTTGCAGAATGTTTCACTTAAAAATTCGGTAAAACTCTTTTCGTCATTGTGTGTCCGTTAAATGTCTTCTCTAATGTAGGCGTGGAATATTAAAAATGGGGGGAGGGGGTGAAAAACGCGTTAAGAAATATGTCGATAAATAGTGCTTTTAAAGGTATCGAATTTCATATTTTTCGCAAATACATATACAGAATAGCGTCACAGTCGAACCTTGCCGCGCAGAAATAATGATGTCGTAACTACTTTATTGTAGAACTAAGCGACGAAAAGAGTTTTACCAATTTTTTTAGTGAAAATTCTGCAAATTTAGAACCAAATAGAAAATTATTTTCAAGGTGTTGTCCGCGTGCTATGGCTTTGATTTAAGAATAATTGTAGTTTCGGTCACCAATGATCTAAATTCGTATTTACTAAAACCGAACAATTCTGTGATTTGTTAATAAAACAAACTAAATTATAGATAGGTAGGTAGAAATATATAATCACAAAAAGAGGGAGAGATATAAATATTAATAAAGATAAAAATGGAGATTTAGAGCTTTATATAGATAAATAAAGAATTAGAAAGATAGTTTGAAATTAATATATAGATAGAAACCATTATAAATTGATAGATAGATAAATAATTAAATAATGTTATAAAAAAAATAAATAGATAAATAAATAACAACAGTTATAAAATAAATAGATAAATAAATAAAAACAGTTGTTAAAGATATTTTTTTTTTCAGATTTAATACTACCTACAAATTTCCAAAAAAATGGTTTTCAAAATTTGTAAACAAAATATTTTATTCAATATAAATAATACACGCTCAAAAAGTTCTTAAGCTGAACGTTTTCACAGTAAAATTAAGAAAAATCAATCGATTTAAAAAAGATCGAATCGCGCTAATATAGTTTAAATTTAAAAATTGCGTCTTTAATGAAAAGGTCTCATGGATAATAAAAACTTTTTATTAATTTTTATTATCCATGAGACCTTTTCATTAAAGATTCAATTTTTAAGTATTTCTATACCATGGACTTCTTAGGTTTTAAAATAGTTTAAATTAACTTTAAAATTGAATAGTGTTCATTCATTCAATAGTGCAACCGAGAGTTCCTTCTCCAGACGCGTATCAACTCACTATCCAAACTCTCAACGCTCATTTCCTGCCACGTCGACACACCAGGTGCTCAATTTCCGCCAGGCTAAGCAAGGTGCGTCTGAAACTATCGATGAATTCCAAACACTTCTGCGTACTCTTTCAAAAACGTGCGATTTCGCCGACGTCGACATGGAAATAATGCGTCATATTATTTGAACCTGCAATTCGTCCCAATTGCGTCTAAAAGCTCTTCGAAACACAAATTTAACACTTCATGAACTTTTAGCTCTAGCAGGATCTTACGAACAAGCTGATATACAGGCTAAAACGATGGGAAACCGGTATAGGCAAGAAAAAATGCCAACGTTCCCGTCAACCAACATTTTCGCAGAACCTAGCAACCAACCGTTTTGCAACAGCACCTCTACGGCTCCAATTCAACAGACACCATCGTCTAGGAAATACTACTGTGCAACTACACGTTCACAACAAACTGATGGAAATATGCCTTTTACAACTCACAAATGTTTCAACTGTGGCTGACCATTTCCCGCCATTTCCACACTCACAAGGCCGTTTAGGTTGCCCGGCCAGAACTGCAAACTGTAGTTGGTGTGGAAGTCTAGGCCGTTTTGAAGAACAAAGCAAAAAAACAAGCCGAACTGAACCAACAGCTATCTCAGTATGCTCCTGCTGCTACTTTTACGAAAAACTACGAAAACCAAGAAGACCAAAGGGTAATTCCAGGATAGATTGACCCACTTGTTCACCCTACCAACGCCAATTTTTGTGAAAACATTGATTTAGGGTTATTTGGGCGTGGAAGTAAAATTTTTGCTTTAAAAGAAGATCGATTGTGTGGTTGTGGAGTTACAGAATAGCAGGGTTTAAAAGCAAAGCAAATCGTAGTCATAGCATTGCTAGTTTAGACTTCATAGCATTTAAAAGCACAGTAAACACTATTTTGAAATAAAGTTTGCTATACTTGGCTATAGCAAGTTCAGTTCTTAAATGGTATTCGCTATGCTTTGCTATAGTGTTTTTCGTTTGAAAACTGAGCCCACTATACTATGCTATAGCAAATGGCGATAAACATATCTGTTTGCAATAGCATTTGGTTTTCAAAAATTAGTTTACTATGCTATGCAGTAGCATTTTACGTATAAAACTTCGTATGCTATGCTATAGCATTTTGTATTCTAAAACTAGGTTTGCTGTAGCATTTTTGGTTCAAAAACCAGTTTGCTATACTGTGCTTTAGCATTTCACGCACGAAAATCCGTTTTCTATGCTTTGCTGTAACATTTAACGTCGATATAACTGATTTTATGGTAAACTATAGAATTTTTTGCTAAACTACAATGTTCACTTTTAGATGACATTTCTATATTTATATACCATTAACATACTACTCTAGATACAAGACCTGTAGGGGTCTCTTCCTTATAAAATTGTCAGTGGTGGATTAAGTACTACCTGGGCCCCTGAGCTTAGGCTTTATTAGGCACCCAAAATAATTTTTGAAGTTCAGCTTCGTCTTTGGTTCACCTTTTTTTAAGATTCGGGTCCCTAAGTCTATTCAGCCTATATTGGTTACTCCGCCACTGAAATCTGATATTTAATGTGATTCGATTTTGAAAAACAAAACCTTTTTATTATATGTAATACAAATGATATAAAAATGTATCTCATTGGTAATACCGCTGAACCGATAAATATGATATGTCAGTGGAAAGTCATTAATCACTCTGGTTGAGGATACGTTGTCCTGGATTTCATAGCAACTGCTCAGGCGAGAAATAAACACGTCAATAATTATGATATTTAAATGTAACTGGGTCGCAATATCCACTCGCTACACTTTTCTTGTCATTTGGAACTTTGGCTATTTCTCTAAGCTTTTACAACACAGAAATGTTTGAGTTGCGCAACCGATACAAAAATTTAATAATTGCAATTTTTGTTAGTTTCGACTTTGATTGAGGGGGTCTAAATCATCGCGCCTACTATAATTACGATATTCAAACCTGATAACAAGGGCTCGTTAGTTACATTTTCAATGTGTTAGTATAATTTTAAATATTTTCACCTATTTTCCTATAATATCATAGTTTTCCGTTCTTATAAAGATTTTCAATTTCTACTTTATTTACCGCCGAAAAGCGAAAAAATATATTTTATCATTTCAAGGAAAAGTCACAGATGGAGCACCAACAATAAAATGGTTTATGAGGGTATATTAGGTTCGAGTAACAACGCGAGTGAACTTAAAGTTTTGCTGGCCTGTTGACGTCCCATTCCATTGTATTCTGAATTAATCACATAAAACCAAAAATGCTTTAAGGTTCGAAGAATGTGGGGTAAAAGCGTTAACCTATGGTGGTGGTATCGCACTTGCATACATGTACTTCGTATCGACCGTTTATCTGCTTTTAAATTACACCACGTAATTATAGATGGCGCTTCGCTACAGAGAATGAGTTGCGTTGAAATATCTGTCGCCCCATATAAGTCAATTCCGAAAGTCAGTGGAGGGAAATTGGTATACTGCTATGAAGGGAAGATAGTTACCTCTCTTACGTCATGAAGACGTCTGTTCCGTCGTTTCCCTCTAAGCGTAGGAGAATTGTGATAAAACGGCGAATCAGAAAACGCTATGAGGTAGGGGGCAGGGGCGTCTTAAGGGTTTTGGGGGGCTTTGGACAAAAACTAAGCTTAGGCCCTTTTTAAGGCGCGATCCGAGAGACAAATTCTGGGTGGGACCATACTTTAGACAAAAGTGGAGGGAAGGGAAGGAAATTTAGGTAAGAACATACAAAACGCAAATTTTTAGATACACTGTAAATAAACACATTAAGAAAAGTGCATTAATTCACCTTTTCCCGAAAAAAAAAGAAGGTGTACATCTGGATCAGAGGGTGCTTTGAACAAACTAATTTAAGAATGAGGGTGAAATAGAGCACCGTTTGGAAACGCTTATATTTTCCTAATTGTCTCTCTACTAGCCTACTGGTCAAAAAAAGTCATCGGGCCCCTTTAAGGGTCCCGGATATCATCGTACCTAGGACCTGAACATATTGGGGCCTTTTTACGGCCCTGGACATCATCCGCCCAACATACGGACCACTGACACCAGAGGGTTCCCCTTACGGGCCATGGACAACACCGAATCTTGAACATCATAGGGCCCCTATTCGAGCCCGGTGCATCATAAATAAGATGCATCTTTAAGGGGTCAATTTGGCTCAATATTTTTACAGTGTGGTTATCTATGTATAAATACACTTCAATACTGCATGGGAATAACGATTTTCCGATACATTTTGTAATCATCATAAATAGTTACTAAAGGAAATTTATTTGTTAGGGAAACCATGTTAAATCTCGTTACTGTTGTCTATAAATCAACATCTTTGGCATGCGCCCCCAATGCCCATGTCTTAAGACGGCACTGGCCGCTATTACTTTCTAATGCTAGGTAACCATTGCAGATGTAAGATTATAATTTCCTGTAATTTGTAACGAAGTATAGGTCATGGAACAGCAACATTACGTAAACCTGGTCCCTTCTGACTGAAAGTTCAAAAGTGGGGAAGGGGTCACGGGGAAAGTACTCAGCCGCAGACCCCTGCCGTAGCAGTCCCCTATTAAGCATGTTGGAGGGCACTATTTAACCCCCGCTCGGGAGATTTTGTCCCCTCCCTCTGCACGGCCCTGGCAACCGTTAATGCTCGTCTGCGTGACAACGCCTTTCAAAATCAATATTTAAATGCTGAAGCTCCTCCTTTCTAATAGCAATTAATAGTAGAGGTCGGGGACGGTTAATCATTATCCACGATTAAATTGATTTTTTTCAGGCAAAAAATGCAAACGAAATTTACCGGTTAATATTTCGGAAAATGATTAAAAAACATGTATTATTCGTAAAATTTTATTTTTATCGAAAAAAACGTCGTTTTTCCGATTAATTTTACAAATTTATCAAAAAATTAATCGGATAATACAGAAATATAAATTACTTGATCAAAACGTTTGACGAATAATTTTGAGAGCTTTATCTATTGAATAAAAGTTAACCATCCCCGACCTATAATTAATAGCAAAATTCAGCATTATAAAGCACTCAATTCTAAATAGCATAGCGAAATTAGCATACAGGGCGTTCAATTTTCTACGAGTGAAGCATAGTTTAGTATTTCTAACCTACAAGTTTTAAGAGCCTAGCACAGAAAGCACTTCAGTTTTTTATTTCTTTAACAGTATAGCACAGTTAAGCATATTCAAAATTAATGGCAAAGCGCAGTTTAGCATATTCCGTATGCACTTTTTTGTAGCAAAGCGCAGTTTAGTCTTTAACTGCAATTTTTCTTTTACAGCATAGAAAAGTAAAGCATTTTGAACGTTTTACTTTTTACAAGCATAGTATAGTTAAGCATTATATTTCTAACAACATAGAATAGTTGAGCGTTTTGGTCTAAACCTTTCTCATAGCAATAGCAAAGTATAAGCATAGCATTTAAAATTAGCAAAGCAATTTAAACCCTGCAGAATAGTCACATTTTCGAAATGACCTTGACCCCTTAATATGCCCTCTATGTTCTCGTTTAAAATGGGAAAATAATCTATTAACGGGAGGTAGGCCACTGTTAGGACCTTTCTTAAATAGATAAAATTCGTTTAAAATGGGAAAATAATCTATTAACGGGAGAAGTAGGCCAGTGTTAGGCCCTTTCTTAAATAGATAAAATTCGTTTAAAATGGGAAAATAATATATTAACGGGAGATAGGCCACTGTTAGGCCCTTTCACAAATAGATAAAATTCGTTTAAAATGGGGAAAAAATCTATTAACGGGAGAAGTAGGCCACTGTTAGGCCCTTTCTTAAATAGATAAAATTCGTTTAAAATGGGAAAATAATCTATTAACGGGAGAAGTAGGCCACTGTTAGTCCCTTTCTTAAATAGATAAAATTCGATTAAAATGGGAAAATAATCTATTAACGGGAGATAGGCCACTGTTAGGCCCTTTCACAAATAGATAAAATTCGTTTAAAATGGGGAAAAATCTATTAACGGGAGAAGTAGGCCACTGTTAGGCCCTTTCTTAAATAGATAAAATTCGTTTAAAATGGGAAAATAATCTATTAACAGGAGAAGTAGGCCAGTGTTAGGCCCTTTCTTAAATAGATAAAATTCGTTTAAAATGGGAAAATAATCTATTAACGGGAGAAGTCGGCCAGTGTTAGGCCCTTTCTTAAATATATAAAATTCGTTTAAAATGGGAAAATAATCTATTAACGGGAGGTAGGCCACTGTAAGGCCCTTTCTTAAATAGATAAAATTCGTTTAAAATGGGAAAATAATCTATTAACGGGAGAAGTAGGCCAGTGTTAGGCCCTTTCTTAAATAGATAAAATTCGTTTAAAATGGGGAAAAAATCTATTAACGGGAGAAGTAGACCACTGTTAGGCACTTTCTTAAATAGATAAAATTCGTTTAAAATGGGAAAATAATCTATTAACGGGAGAAGTAGGCCACTGTTAGGCCCTTTCTTAAATAGATAAAATTCGTTTAAAATGGGAAAATAATCTATTAACAGGAGAAGTAGGCCAGTGTTAGGCCCTTTCTTAAATAGATAAAATTCGTTTAAAATGGGAAAATAATCTATTAACGGGAGAAGTAGGCCAGTGTTAGGCCCTTTCTTAAATAGATAAAATTCGTTTAAAATGGGAAAATAATATATTAACGGGAGATAGGCCACTGTTAGGCCCTTTCACAAATAGATAAAATTCGTTTAAAATGGGAAAAATCTATTAACGGGAGAAGTAGGCCACTGTTAGGCCCTTTCTTAAATAGATAAAATTCGTTTAAAATGGGAAAATAATCTATTAACGGGAGAAGTAGGCCACTGTTAGGCACTTTCTTAAATAGATAAAATTCGATTAAAATGGGAAAATAATCTATTAACGGGAGAAGTCGGCCAGTGTTAGGCCCTTTCTTAAATATATAAAATTCGTTTAAAATGGGAAAATAATCTATTAACGGGAGGTAGGCCACTGTTAGGCCCTTTCACAAATAGTTAAAATTCGTTTAAAATGGGAAAAAAAATCTATTAACGGGAGAAGTAGGCCACTGTTAGGCCCTTTCTTAAATAGATAAAATTCGTTTAAAATGGGAAAATAATCTATTAACGGGAGAAGTAGGCCACTGTTAGGCCCTTTCTTAAATAGATAAAATTCGTTTAAAATGGGAAAATAATCTATTAACGGGAGAAGTAGGCCAGTGTTAGGCCCTTTCTTAAATAGATAAAATTCGTTAAAATGGGGAAAAAATCTATTAACGGGAGAAGTAGACCACTGTTAGGCACTTTCTTAAATAGATAAAATTCGTTTAAAATGGGAAAATAATCTATTAACGGGAGAAGTAGGCCACTGTAAGGCCCTTATTTAAATAGATAAAATTCGTTTAAAATGGGAAAATAATATATTAACGGGAGATAGGCCACTGTTAGGCCCTTTCACAAATAGATAAAATTCGTTTAAAATGGGAAAATAATCTATTAACGGGAGAAGTAGGCCACTGTAAGGCCCTTATTTAAATAGATAAAATTCGTTTAAAATGGGAAAATAATCTATTAACGGGAGGTAGGCCACTGTTAGGCCCTTTCTTAAAAAGATAAAATTCGTTTAAAATGGGAAAATTATCTATTAACGGGAGGTAGGCCACTGTTAGGACCTTTCTTAAATAGATAAAATTCGTTTAAAATGGGAAAGTAATCTATTAACGGGAGAAGTAGGCCACTGTTAGGCACTTTCTTAAATAGATAAAATTCGTTTAAAATGGGAAAATAATATATTAACGGGAGATAGGCCACTGTTAGGCCCTTTCACAATAAGATAAAATTCGTTTAAAATGGGAAAATAATCTATTAACGGGAGAAGTAGGCCAGTGTTAGGCCCTTTCTTAAATAATTAAAATTCGTTTAAAATGGGAAAATAATCTATTAACGGGAGAAGTAGGCCAGTGTTAGGCCCTTTCTTAAATAGATAAAATTCGTTTAAAATGGGAAAATAATATATTAACGGGAGATAGGCCACTGTTAGGCCCTTTCACAAATAGATAAAATTCGTTTAAAATGGGGAAAAAATCTATTAACGGGAGAAGTAGGCCACTGTTAGGCCCTTTCTTAAATAGATAAAATTCGTTTAAAATTGGAAAATAATCTATTAACGGGAGAAGTAGGCCACTGTTAGTCCCTTTCTTAAATAGATAAAATTCGATTAAAATGGGAAAATAATCTATTAACGGGAGATAGGCCACTGTTAGGCCCTTTCACAAATAGATAAAATTCGTTTAAAATGGGGAAAAATCTATTAACGGGAGAAGTAGGCCACTGTTAGGCCCTTTCTTAAATAGATAAAATTCGTTTAAAATGGGAAAATAATCTATTAACAGGAGAAGTAGGCCAGTGTTAGGCCCTTTCTTAAATAGATAAAATTCGTTTAAAATGGGAAAATAATCTATTAACGGGAGAAGTCGGCCAGTGTTAGGCCCTTTCTTAAATATATAAAATTCGTTTAAAATGGGAAAATAATCTATTAACGGGAGGTAGGCCACTGTAAGGCCCTTTCTTAAATAGATAAAATTCGTTTAAAATGGGAAAATAATCTATTAACGGGAGAAGTAGGCCAGTGTTAGGCCCTTTCTTAAATAGATAAAATTCGTTTAAAATGGGGAAAAAATCTATTAACGGGAGAAGTAGACCACTGTTAGGCACTTTCTTAAATAGATAAAATTCGTTTAAAATGGGAAAATAATCTATTAACGGGAGAAGTAGGCCACTGTTAGGCCCTTTCTTAAATAGATAAAATTCGATTAAAATGGGAAAATAATCTATTAACGGGAGATAGGCCACTGTTAGGCCCTTTCACAAATAGATAAAATTCGTTTAAAATGGGGAAAAATCTATTAACGGGAGAAGTAGGCCACTGTTAGGCCCTTTCTTAAATAGATAAAATTCGTTTAAAATGGGAAAATAATCTATTAACAGGAGAAGTAGGCCAGTGTTAGGCCCTTTCTTAAATAGATAAAATTCGTTTAAAATGGGAAAATAATCTATTAACGGGAGAAGTAGGCCAGTGTTAGGCCCTTTCTTAAATAGATAAAATTCGTTTAAAATGGGAAAATAATATATTAACGGGAGATAGGCCACTGTTAGGCCCTTTCACAAATAGATAAAATTCGTTTAAAATGGGAAAAATCTATTAACGGGAGAAGTAGGCCACTGTTAGGCCCTTTCTTAAATAGATAAAATTCGTTTAAAATGGGAAAATAATCTATTAACGGGAGAAGTAGGCCACTGTTAGGCACTTTCTTAAATAGATAAAATTCGATTAAAATGGGAAAATAATCTATTAACGGGAGAAGTCGGCCAGTGTTAGGCCCTTTCTTAAATATATAAAATTCGTTTAAAATGGGAAAATAATCTATTAACGGGAGGTAGGCCACTGTAAGGCCCTTTCTTAAATAGATAAAATTCGTTTAAAATGGGAAAATAATCTATTAACGGGAGAAGTAGGCCAGTGTTAGGCCCTTTCTTAAATAGATAAAATTCGTTTAAAATGGGGAAAAAATCTATTAACGGGAGAAGTAGACCACTGTTAGGCACTTTCTTGAATAGATAAAATTCGTTTAAAATGGGAAAATAATCTATTAACGGGAGAAGTAGGCCAGTTTTAGGCCCTTTCTTAAATAGATAAAATTCGTTTAAAATGGGAAAATAATCTATTAACGGGAGGCAGGCCACTGTTAGGCCCTTTCTTAAATAGATAAAATTCGTTTAAAACGGGAAAATAATCTAATAACGAAAGAAGTAGGCCAGTGTTAAGCCCTTTCTTAAATAGATAAAATTCGTTTAAAATGGGAAAATAATCTATTAACGGGAGAAGTAGGCCAGTGTTAGGCCCTTTCTTAAATAGATAAAATTCGTTTAAAATGGGAAAATAATATATTAACGGGAGATAGGCCACTGTTAGGCCCTTTCACAAATAGTTAAAATTCGTTTAAAATGGGAAAAAAATCTATTAACGGGAGAAGTAGGCCACTGTTAGGCCCTTTCTTAAATAGATAAAATTCGTTTAAAATGGGAAAATAATCTATTAACGGGAGAAGTAGGCCACTGTTAGGCCCTTTCTTAAATAGATAAAATTCGTTTAAAATGGGAAAATAATCTATTAACGGGAGAAGTAGGCCAGTGTTAGGCCCTTTCTTAAATAGATAAAATTCGTTAAAATGGGGAAAAAATCTATTAACGGGAGAAGTAGACCACTGTTAGGCACTTTCTTAAATAGATAAAATTCGTTTAAAATGGGAAAATAATCTATTAACGGGAGAAGTAGGCCACTGTAAGGCCCTTATTTAAATAGATAAAATTCGTTTAAAATGGGAAAATAATATATTAACGGGAGATAGGCCACTGTTAGGCCCTTTCACAAATAGATAAAATTCGTTTAAAATGGGAAAATAATCTATTAACGGGAGAAGTAGGCCACTGTAAGGCCCTTATTTAAATAGATAAAATTCGTTTAAAATGGGAAAATAATCTATTAACGGGAGGTAGGCCACTGTTAGGCCCTTTCTTAAAAAGATAAAATTCGTTTAAAATGGGAAAATTATCTATTAACGGGAGGTAGGCCACTGTTAGGACCTTTCTTAAATAGATAAAATTCGTTTAAAATGGGAAAAATCTATTAACGGGAGAAGTAGGCCACTGTTAGTCCCTTTCTTAAATAGATAAAATTCGATTAAAATGGGAAAATAATCTATTAACGGGAGATAGGCCACTGTTAGGCCCTTTCACAAATAGATAAAATTCGTTTAAAATGGGGAAAAATCTATTAACGGGAGAAGTAGGCCACTGTTAGGCCCTTTCTTAAATAGATAAAATTCGTTTAAAATGGGAAAATAATCTATTAACAGGAGAAGTAGGCCAGTGTTAGGCCCTTTCTTAAATAGATAAAATTCGTTTAAAATGGGAAAATAATCTATTAACGGGAGAAGTAGGCCAGTGTTAGGCCCTTTCTTAAATAGATAAAATTCGTTTAAAATGGGAAAATAATATATTAACGGGAGATAGGCCACTGTTAGGCCCTTTCACAAATAGATAAAATTCGTTTAAAATGGGAAAAATCTATTAACGGGAGAAGTAGGCCACTGTTAGGCCCTTTCTTAAATAGATAAAATTCGTTTAAAATGGGAAAATAATCTATTAACGGGAGAAGTAGGCCACTGTTAGGCACTTTCTTAAATAGATAAAATTCGATTAAAATGGGAAAATAATCTATTAACGGGAGAAGTCGGCCAGTGTTAGGCCCTTTCTTAAATATATAAAATTCGTTTAAAATGGGAAAATAATCTATTAACGGGAGGTAGGCCACTGTAAGGCCCTTTCTTAAATAGATAAAATTCGTTTAAAATGGGAAAATAATCTATTAACGGGAGAAGTAGGCCAGTGTTAGGCCCTTTCTTAAATAGATAAAATTCGTTTAAAATGGGGAAAAAATCTATTAACGGGAGAAGTAGACCACTGTTAGGCACTTTCTTGAATAGATAAAATTCGTTTAAAATGGGAAAATAATCTATTAACGGGAGAAGTAGGCCAGTTTTAGGCCCTTTCTTAAATAGATAAAATTCGTTTAAAATGGGAAAATAATCTATTAACGGGAGGCAGGCCACTGTTAGGCCCTTTCTTAAATAGATAAAATTCGTTTAAAACGGGAAAATAATCTAATAACGAAAGAAGTAGGCCCGTGTTAAGCCCTTTCTTAAATAGATAAAATTCGTTTAAAATGGGAAAATAATCTATTAACGGGAGAAGTAGGCCAGTGTTAGGCCCTTTCTTAAATAGATAAAATTCGTTTAAAATGGGAAAATAATATATTAACGGGAGATAGGCCACTGTTAGGCCCTTTCACAAATAGTTAAAATTCGTTTAAAATGGGAAAAAAATCTATTAACGGGAGAAGTAGGCCACTGTTAGGCCCTTTCTTAAATAGATAAAATTCGTTTAAAATGGGAAAATAATCTATTAACGGGAGAAGTAGGCCACTGTTAGGCCCTTTCTTAAATAGATAAAATTCGTTTAAAATGGGAAAATAATCTATTAACGGGAGAAGTAGGCCAGTGTTAGGCCCTTTCTTAAATAGATAAAATTCGTTAAAATGGGGAAAAAATCTATTAACGGGAGAAGTAGACCACTGTTAGGCACTTTCTTAAATAGATAAAATTCGTTTAAAATGGGAAAATAGTCTATTAACGGGAGAAGTAGGCCACTGTAAGGCCCTTATTTAAATAGATAAAATTCGTTTAAAATGGGAAAATAATATATTAACGGGAGATAGGCCACTGTTAGGCCCTTTCACAAATAGATAAAATTCGTTTAAAATGGGAAAATAATCTATTAACGGGAGAAGTAGGCCACTGTAAGGCCCTTATTTAAATAGATAAAATTCGTTTAAAATGGGAAAATAATCTATTAACGGGAGGTAGGCCACTGTTAGGCCCTTTCTTAAAAAGATAAAATTCGTTTAAAATGGGAAAATTATCTATTAACGGGAGGTAGGCCACTGTTAGGACCTTTCTTAAATAGATAAAATTCGTTTAAAATGGGAAAATAATCTATTAACGGGAGAAGTAGGCCACTGTTAGGCACTTTCTTAAATAGATAAAATTCGTTTAAAATGGGAAAATAATATATTAACGGGAGATAGGCCACTGTTAGGCCCTTTCACAATAAGATAAAATTCGTTTAAAATGGGAAAATAATCTATTAACGGGAGAAGTAGGCCAGTGTTAGGCCCTTTCTTAAATAATTAAAATTCGTTTAAAATGGGAAAATAATCTATTAACGGGAGAAGTAGGCAACTGTTAGGCACTTTCTTAAATAGATAAAATTCGATTAAAATGGGAAAATAATCTATTAACGGGAGAAGTAGGCCAGTGTTAGGCCCTTTCTTAAATAGATAAAATTCGTTTAAAATGGGAAAATAATCTATTAACGGGAGGTAGGCCACTGTTAGGCCCTTTCTTAAAAAGATAAAATTCGTTTAAAATGGGAAAATTATCTATTAACGGGAGGTAGGCCACTGTTAGGACCTTTCTTAAATAGATAAAATTCGTTTAAAATGGGAAAATAATCTATTAACGGGAGAAGTAGGCCACTGTTAGGCACTTTCTTAAATAGATAAAATTCGTTTAAAATGGGAAAATAATATATAAACGGGAGATAGGCCACTGTTAGGCCCTTTCACAAATAGATAAAATTCGTTTAAAATGAGAAAATAATCTATTAACGGGAGAAGTAGGCCAGTGTTAGGCCCTTTCTTAAATATATAAAATTCGTTTAAAATGGAAAAATAATCTATTAACGGGAGGTAAGCCACTGTTAGGCCCTTTCTTAAATATATAAAATTCGTTTAAAATGGGAAAATAATATATTAACGGGAGAAGTAGGCCAGTGTTAGGCCCTTTCTTAAATAGATAAAATTCGTTTAAAATGGGAAAATAATATATTAACGGGAGATAGGCCACTGTTAGGCCCTTTCACAAATAGATAAAATTCGTTTAAAATGGGAAAAATCTATTAACGGGAGAAGTAGGCCACTGTTAGGCCCTTTCTTAAATAGATAAAATTCGTTTAAAATGGGAAAATAATCTATTAACGGGAGAAGTAGGCCACTGTTAGTCCCTTTCTTAAATAGATAAAATTCGATTAAAATGGGAAAATAATCTATTAACGGGAGATAGGCCACTGTTAGGCCCTTTCACAAATAGATAAAATTCGTTTAAAATGGGGAAAAATCTATTAACGGGAGAAGTAGGCCACTGTTAGGCCCTTTCTTAAATAGATAAAATTCGTTTAAAATGGGAAAATAATCTATTAACAGGAGAAGTAGGCCAGTGTTAGACCCTTTCTTAAATAGATAAAATTCGTTTAAAATGGGAAAATAATCTATTAACGGGAGAAGTCGGCCAGTGTTAGGCCCTTTCTTAAATATATAAAATTCGTTTAAAATGGGAAAATAATCTATTAACGGGAGGTAGGCCACTGTAAGGCCCTTTCTTAAATAGATAAAATTCGTTTAAAATGGGAAAATAATCTATTAACGGGAGAAGTAGGCCAGTGTTAGGCCCTTTCTTAAATAGATAAAATTCGTTTAAAATGGGGAAAAAATCTATTAACGGGAGAAGTAGACCACTGTTAGGCACTTTCTTAAATAGATAAAATTCGTTTAAAATGGGAAAATAATCTATTAACGGGAGAAGTAGGCCACTGTTAGGCCCTTTCTTAAATAGATAAAATTCGATTAAAATGGGAAAATAATCTATTAACGGGAGATAGGCCACTGTTAGGCCCTTTCACAAATAGATAAAATTCGTTTAAAATGGGGAAAAATCTATTAACGGGAGAAGTAGGCCACTGTTAGGCCCTTTCTTAAATAGATAAAATTCGTTTAAAATGGGAAAATAATCTATTAACAGGAGAAGTAGGCCAGTGTTAGGCCCTTTCTTAAATAGATAAAATTCGTTTAAAATGGGAAAATAATCTTTTAACGGGAGAAGTAGGCCAGTGTTAGGCCCTTTCTTAAATAGATAAAATTCGTTTAAAATGGGAAAATAATATATTAACGGGAGATAGGCCACTGTTAGGCCCTTTCACAAATAGATAAAATTCGTTTAAAATGGGAAAAATCTATTAACGGGAGAAGTAGGCCACTGTTAGGCCCTTTCTTAAATAGATAAAATTCGTTTAAAATGGGAAAATAATCTATTAACGGGAGAAGTAGGCCACTGTTAGGCACTTTCTTAAATAGATAAAATTCGATTAAAATGGGAAAATAATCTATTAACGGGAGAAGTCGGCCAGTGTTAGGCCCTTTCTTAAATATATAAAATTCGTTTAAAATGGGAAAATAATTTATTAACGGGAGGTAGGCCACTGTAAGGCCCTTTCTTAAATAGATAAAATTCGTTTAAAATGGGAAAATAATCTATTAACGGGAGAAGTAGGCCAGTGTTAGGCCCTTTCTTAAATAGATAAAATTCGTTTAAAATGGGGAAAAAATCTATTAACGGGAGAAGTAGACCACTGTTAGGCACTTTCTTGAATAGATAAAATTCGTTTAAAATGGGAAAATAATCTATTAACGGGAGAAGTAGGCCAGTTTTAGGCCCTTTCTTAAATAGATAAAATTCGTTTAAAATGGGAAAATAATCTATTAACGGGAGGCAGGCCACTGTTAGGCCCTTTCTTAAATAGATAAAATTCGTTTAAAACGGGAAAATAATCTAATAACGAAAGAAGTAGGCCAGTGTTAAGCCCTTTCTTAAATAGATAAAATTCGTTTAAAATGGGAAAATAATCTATTAACGGGAGAAGTAGGCCAGTGTTAGGCCCTTTCTTAAATAGATAAAATTCGTTTAAAATGGGAAAATAATATATTAACGGGAGATAGGCCACTGTTAGGCCCTTTCACAAATAGTTAAAATTCGTTTAAA